>NC_066534.1:10896934-10974434 GCF_024679095.1 Eriocheir sinensis | reverse complement strand
AGTAATGCTGTGAGTGCCAATACGACAGACACATTCAAGAAAAGGTTAGATGAATTTAATGTATGGTGAGGTTAGACTGGGTTAGGCTTATAGGACCTGCAATGTATCGGTCTTTCGGCCTCTTGCAGAGTCAATGTGTTATGTTCTTATTATGTAACAAAAATGTACATGATAAAATCTAGAATCTGGCTTATTTTTTTAAGTATGTGGCCGAGTGAATTGAGTGTGATTACGTACATTTTTAGGGATTCACTGCGTGAGTAAGTTGAGTAAGAATACAGAGATCCGCTCAGGCTCTTGTATTCAGAGTAAGAGTCACTTACGTAAGATTTATTTGCAGCAGAAAAAGTAGGAGAAGGCGGAGGAAAAAAGGAGCGCCAGATTGGTTTGTAGGCTGTAGGAGGATTATACGGAAGGGGAAGAGTGATAGGATGGGATTGGGAGAGTGAGAGAAAGGAGGAAGGCTCTGAATATTGTGGTAAAGGGAGAGATGGGAGAGGAAGGGAGCACAAGGGATGGGCGACGGAAGGGAACAGCTGGGCGGGATGGCACAGAAAGGATAACTAATGGTTAGATGAGAGTGAGAGAAATGGAAGGGGGGGAAAAGAAATGGCAAGAAAAGAGTGAGGAGTGGAAGGCAAGGGATGAGTATTGGGAAAGAAATGGACTGTCAGTGAAAGAATATAGGTCACTCACATGACATCATAGCGTGGGAGGGAAATAAAAGGAAAGTCTAGTTATTCTTGGCATGCGTGGGGTTTCGTATCCTGACTCGAGGCATAACACTCTTGAAATAAATTAGAGAAGTCAAGTCACATTGTAAACACGCGCTGTGGGGGGATGGATGTGTGAGTGTAGTTCAACGAGGTCTACAGAGAGCAATTATTCTTGAATGTTTTTCGGGGAAGATATTACTGCCAGGAGAAAAAACTCGTAGAAAAGGAGATAGAAATAGAACTGAAGGGAAAAACGAGGTACTGAGTTAGTATATGCTCCGTGGATGGAAGATATAAGACAAGAAAAGAGAAAGGGGGCTGGGAGAGAGAGGAGCAGGTTGGCGAAGAGACCGCCTGGGTTGGGAGGTAATGGGAGTGACAGGAATGGGTGAGGAAAGGAAGAAAGGAATGGACGAAGCAAGACAATGAAGGAGAGGCAATGAAAAGAAAGATGGTAGGAACTGAAGCCTAAGGGAAAGAAAAGGTCGAGAATTAGAGAAAGAAAATATAGAAATCCGGGCTCCTGAAGATTGAAGGAAAAGCGATAGACAAAGAAAGAGAAAGGGAGTGTTTTACAGTGGAAGAAACATTATTTGGATATTCAAGGAAATACAAAAGAAAATAATAGCTGCAATATGATGGCTTTCTAGGCAAGCAGGGAGTCGGAGTGTGTGTATGTGGGGGAGGGGGGGGAGAGGTGCGTGCGTTCGTGCGTGCGTGCGTGCGTGTGAGTGGGTGTGTGTGTGTCGAGGGAAAAATGTATACGGACAAGTGATAAAGGGAGAAAGAAATATATATGCAAAAAATATGGAAAGTTAGCAAAATAGATTGAGTAAATTAATTGTAATGGAGGAAACAAGGAAAAATACTTACAAACGTTATACCCTTGAGCTTGCTTCCTGTGCTGTAAAATAATAGCATTCAGCCAGTTATTCTTTTTTTACTTTTTCTGTTCTTTTCACAACTGCCACGCGTCATTTTTTTAGTGTTTTCATCTGGGTATTTCCTGTTTTCCACTTTTGTTTTATTTATGAAGGTGAATGAAGAGCCAATTCCTTCCGTGCACGAGAGTAAAGACGCATTTTTTGGTTGCCTTTTGTCTACTCTTTTTTATTATTTTCTCTCGCTCCCCGTCGCTGAAGAAGAGAGCAAACATCGTGCGTCCCGCCTCTCATCCTTGTCCTGTTGTCTGAGCAGTGTTTTGAGTTTCTATATTGGATCAAACTCATTTTTTACTCACCTTCCCTTTCCCTCTTCCTCTTGTGTCCTTGTTATAATGTCTACCACGTATCAGTTTCTCCCTTTCCTGGCTGCCTTTCTATCTTCCTCCTGTGTCCTTGTCATAATTATGTTTACCGCTTGTCTATTTCTCCCTTTCCTACCTCCTATTCTTGTGTAGTGATTCCCGCATCTTCACATTTCCTTGCATCATCAGCCTCTCTCTTATCAGCCTCTCTCTTTTTATTCCCCCTCTCCACCTCCCATTTTCTTTATGTTCTTCTTTCATGTCAATCATTTTGCTTCGTCTCCCCTTCCTGCTTTCCGTCCTTTTCTAGTCAGTTAGGCATTTCCTTCATCAGCCTCTCTCTTCTCAACCTGTCTTTTTTTTATTCATCCCCCCCCATTTCATAATATATATCAAAGAATTTGTGATCAGTTTATGTATCATCTTTTTGGGGGGGTTAAATCATGGCACAAATTTGGCCCACCGCTGCTACACGGTAAGGCCACAAATTTGGCCCATCGCTGCTACCGGGTTAATGCCTCTCGTCCTTCTCGTTTAAATATTGCAGTCTTTTCACGTTTATATCCTTCATCATCCTCTCTCTTCTGAAACTCCCTCTATTCACTCCCTCCCACTCCTTCTGTTAATGTCCTTGTTCAATGTGTACGGCTTCCCTGCCTTTCTTCTTTCTCGTGTTTCTGTATTTTAACTTTTCTTTCTTCATCAGCCTCTCTCTCCTCAACCTCCTTTTTATTCTCTCCATACTTTAACCACCCCCTCGTTTTAGGTCCTTGTTCAATGTGTACCGCTTCCCTGCCTTTCTTCTTTCTCCTGTTCCAGTATTTTAACATTTCCTTTCTTCATCAGCCTCTCTCTCCTCAACCTCCTTTTTATTCTCTCCACACTTTAATCAACCCTTCCTTTTATGTCCTTGCTCACTCTCTATCGTTTTGGTACTCTTATTTTCCCCTTCCTACCTTTCATCCTTCTTCTCTAGTCATTCCGGTATTTTAACATTTCCTTTCTTCATCAGCCTCTCTCTCCTCAACCTCCTTTTTATTCTCTCCACACTTTAACCAACCCTTCTTTTTATGTCCTTGCTCACTCTCTATCGTTTTGGTACTCGCATTTTCCCCTTCCTACCTTTCATCCTTCTCCTGTAGTCATTTCGGCATTTTCACATTGCTTTCCTTCATCAGCCTCTCTCTCTCTTCTCTTGTTTACCTGCCAATGTTTCTTTCTCTCTTGCTTCTCTCTCCTTCCTCCCTCTCCACCGCTTCGTCTCTTTCATCACGTTTGTAATTCTCTTCCCTGTATTCAAATTCTTGCACGTTTCATCTTTGTACTCTTGTTTTAGTTGTATTCTTCTCCCACTGTATACATGCCTGTGTCTCTTACGTCTATGTCGCTTTGCAATCCAATTTTTTTTACCGTTGTTTATTCAGTGCTGTTGTGTTCCTACGTCCTAAGCCTGTTTTTTTATTCAGTTTCCCCTTTTGTTTTGCTTTTCTTGTCCCGTTTTCTTTTATGCGTAGCAGTCCTGTCTCGAGCCATTTCTTTACCTGTGTTGCCTTTTCTTTCTTTCACTACCTACGTGTTCCCTTCGCCGCAAACGTTCACTTTGTCTCTCTATCTTAGTCTAACTCTGATACTGTTCACATGTTATCTTTTTCTTTCTGTGTTTTCTCCTGTCCGCTCTTTCACTCCGCCTTCGTCACCATCCATTTCTCCGACGTCTCCCAATGGTTTGAGTTCACGCGTTTGAAGGAGGTAAAATTATAGGAAGAAATTTGAGGAAACAGACGATAGGCATACAGTATCGTGAGTTATGTTTCTCTATTGTATTACCGCATCGTCTGAGTGTTTGGGAAGCCCTCTGAGCCTAATTGAAGGTGGCATGAAACTTTCTAGGCCTAATCATGAGAGGGTTAAGTTTCAGAATAATGCGTAGTTTGCGGTGAAAAATAAGAAATGGCTAGGAGATTGTGTTCTTTGAGGTGTGTTGTTTTCAGTGTCCCCCAGTCAGAAACACAATAACACAAACACACAAATAAATGAATAAATAAACAAATCGATGAATACTAACACAGACACACACAAAATCATGTTAATTGGAGGTTTTACTTTTTTTTGGTGTGTGTGTGTGTGTGTGTTTGTGTGTTTGTGTGTGTGTGTGTGTGTGTGTGTGTGTGTGTGTGTGTGTGTGTGTGAGAGAGAGAGAGAGAGAGAGAGAGAGAGAGAGAGAGAGAGAGAGAGAGAGAGAGAGAGAGAGAGAGAGAGAGAGAGATATCCACACTTTCATCTCTCTTCCCATGATTTCCCTCGTCTGTTCGCCCTTCCTCGGGGGCTGCACCGACTTTTCCAGCGATAGTCATTTTTCACTGATCGCGACCTTTTCGTGAAATATGAACTTTATAGGCAGGCATTTATTTTTCTCTACTTTTCTTTCTTCTCCTTTTTCTTCTGCGTATTCTTCTTTTTTATTGTTCTCGTATTATTATTTTTTTCATTTCCAGCGTTTTTTTTTGCTTATTATTTTTCATGTTATTCATATTCAGATTATTGTCATTATCATTATTTTTTATTATTACTATTATTATCATTATTAATTATGGTATACTTCATCATCGTTGTAAAGTGTTACCCTAGATCCGACAAACGCGGGGACCGGCTCCCTAACGGTATTTGTGATTGATTTAATAATCCCGTCTGGCATTTTTGAGAAGCGAGTTCTTGCAACCGCCCTCCTCGCCTCGCCTCGGCTGGGGAGCGCCAGTGACCCCTTGGTCTGGCTGGCAAGCGTCGCAGGACTGGAGGAGCCCCGGTAGGGAGCTCTCTCTACGGTGTCTTGTTTACGAAAAAGCCGTTTGAGGGGGAATCGGAGGAGGAGGAGGAGGAGGAGGAGGAGAAAGAGGAGGAGGAGGAGGAAAGATATAATGCATAAGATAAAGAGGAAGTGGTTAAAAGAAGGTAAGAAGGAAGTGCAAGAGAGAGAGAGAGAGTTCTGCTCGCTGTTGTTTTGCAGTTGTGACACGTCACGACTCCTCTGGCTGCTGCTTAGAAGGCCAGACGATCTCTGCGATCTTGCAGTGCCAGCAAGATCGTTCTGGCCTTCTTAAGCAGCAGCCAGAGGAGTCGTGACCGGTCCTTGGGTCACAACACAAACGAGCGGAAATTAAGACACGGCCACATTTCTCTCTCTCTCTCTCTCTCTCTCTCTCTTGCACTTCCCCACTTCTTACCTTCTTTTTCATTTTCTTAATCTTCCTCAACCACTTCCTCTTTATCTTATGCATTATATCTTTCCTCCTCCTCCTCCTCTTCCTCCTCCTCCTCCTCCTCCGATTCCCCCTCAAACGGCTTTTTCGTAAACAAGACACCGTAGAGAGAGAGAGAGAGAGAGAGAGAGAGAGAGAGAGAGAGAGAGAGAGAGAGAGAGAGAGAGAGAGAGAGAGAGAGAGAGAGATACAAATACACTTTCTTTTCTCATGGCTCACCTAATTTCCCTCCTCCTAATTCTTCATCGAGTAATACTTCCCTTTATTGTCTCCTCTAATCCTTGCACTCTCTCTACCTCGTTATTCTTAACTCCCCGGTTCCTCCTTCTCCTCCTCCTCCCGCTTCTCCTCCTCCTCCCGCTTCTCCTCCTCCTCCTCTTCCTCTTCCTCCTCCTTCTCCTTCTCCTCTTCCTCCTCCTCCTCCTCCTCCTATTCTTAATCCTCCTCCCCTTGAAGGTATTAAAGGCAGACTAGTCAAGTTCATAGAGGATAACAATATCATATACGACACCCAGGACGGCTCATGGAACATTTTAAGAACTTTCTAGACTCATTTACTGCGGTATATATGAAAACGTCGAATAGAAATGTTTTAAGCTACATTATTTATAGATTTTCAGAAAGCCTTCGACAAGGTGCCACTCGGACAACTTCTCTACAAGTTACAGTCAATGAGTTTGGAAGGCAGTCTGCGCGTGCCTAGACAAGATATTGCTCTCCGGGCAGAACCCAACACGGTTTGCTCAATGGACAAGGTTCGGAGGGGCTTTCTGTCACTGCCGAGTTGCCGATGAACACTAAAGTTGGTGGAGAGAATACCACAGCCGAGTGTAAGATTATATGTAAAAAAATGTAGCATGCATGGATGCACTTGAAGTATAAACACCGTAACCATACATGCAACATGCGTTAGAGGCTGCTTCGGGTCGTACATGAGGAAATGGATTTGGTCATCCCCAGCAATGGTCAGAAATCAACCAAACATTTTGTCTGTTTGAAACCAATGCTAATACACTACATGTGTTTATCGCTATGAACTTATAATATTAACCCCGAGAGTAATGTTATTTTTGTATAACTGGTTGGTAAGAGGGGGAGGCGGTGGCTGAATCGACAGAGTAACACCACCGCGTTCAGGAGGACGCGAGTTCAATCCCCGCCCGGTGCCACCAAGCTGGGATTTTTCAGCCGCCGCCGAGTGGCTTAAAACTACCCACATGCTGTCCAGAAGACCACCTATCAACTCGGACTCTAGATTCTAGGATTAAAGATGAGCTCCGGGAGGGCAGCATGAGCCAATGCAAGATGGCGCCACTATAAACACTCGCCTGCGCCAGAACGGGCTGGGCCGACCATCAGGACCCACCGGGAAAAAGCCTACCGGCGCTATAGGCCGCGACGTAAAAAAAAAAAAAAAAAAAAAAGATGTCACCTGTATATGCAGTACAGTTCTCGTGCCCAAAATACAAGAGAACGTTGAGCTCCTGGAGAGTAGAGCGACGCGCCATTAAAACTGTGCTATCGTTGAGGGTGCAGAGGTGAAGAACGACTCGAGAGACCCAAACGCCTTACGCCGGAGAATAGACAATAGGAAACTTGGTGCAGGTATTCAAATGCCTCTACAAGTTCAACAACGTGATCACTCACTTGGTCGAACTAAAGCTGACCTGACAACCTAGAAATATTTGTCTACCAAACCGTGCAATCCGCTAGTGGAAAAACCATTACCGAAGTAGCTTGTGGGAAAATTACCCTCTCCATTTAGGATTACGTCAACCACTAGTTATTTGTGATATGTGTGAAATGAACAGCTTCGTGCAGTCGCCGACACAGTCCTTCGGCATATTCAGCAGGCCATCAAAATACCTGACGGACAGACTAATTAATTTAAGTATAGGCACCATGATTAGAAGCCTACAGGCGTTCTGTGGCCTGCACGTTCTTGTTTCCTCCTCTCCCTCCTGAAACTTTATTTTTCCTTTGCTCATTCTCCTTATTCTTACTCTTAATCATCTTAATCTTTCCCTGTCGTCCACCTTTCTTAGCGTCTAGGTGAGTTTGGTGTGAATTTGCTACGGGAGATTATAATTATATTCCTTTCTTTTCACACAAATCCCTTCTAATTCCACTGGCGGCATTTATAATTCCTAAAGATTTGGAATGGGAACAAGGATCTGTGTGTGTGTGTGTGTGTGTGTGTGTGTGTGTGTGTGTGTGTGTGTGTGTGTGTGTGTGTGTGTGTGTGTGTGTGTGTGTGTGTGTTTACAACAAAGGAGACGGCTCAAGGGCAACAAAAAGAGTGTAGAAAAAAATACCCGCTACTCGCAGCTCCCATAACAGACAAAAGTAAAGAGATGTGCTCCACTTTAGAGTTTAAGTAGTCAAAGGATTTTACATAGTTCGTAGAGTTAGGTGAGAGATAAACGGCACAGATGTATTTAGTAATAGAATGACAATGAAGTCTTAGCCAGATGGTGGAAAATTCAGAAGAGTCGAGGTCGTGGCCACGAGAGCAAGTGATGTCGTTGCGAACGTAGTCGCAACATCCAGCTTTGGATTGAAATTTAGGACAGAGATAGTAGGAGGGAACAGAGTAGAGGTTGATGTCAGTAGCCTCAGAAACCTGTGTATCGGTGAGGAAGAGTAGGTGAGGTTTAGAGGAGAGATGGTGCTCCACATAATGAAAATTGGAACGAAGACCGCGAATGTTGCAGAAATTGATAAGAAAGAGGTTCGAGGAGTTATCAAGACACCCTTCAAGTCGACAGCCAAAAGGGGAGACCTCCCTGGGGGAATTTGTGCCCCCCCCTCTGGTGGGGACTCCTAGGCAGTGTATAAGTGTGCTATTGTTTATTCATTTATTTATTTTTTTGTTTTCTTTTAGTGTGTTGGTGTGTTGTGTGTACATTGCAGTACGGGAGCCAATGGAGTGTGGAGACATTGCCCTCAAATATATCATCTCTCTCTCTCTCTCTCTCTCTCTCTCTCTCACCCCACCCCCCACCCACACACACACAGCACAACATCACCCCCACCACCACCACCACCACCACCATCACCACCACCACCCAATCATCACCCTCATAAAACTAACACCTCCTTCCTCTCCTTTTCTTTTCCCCCAGGTGATCATCTTCCACGTGGAGACTCACCCTCAGTTCACCTTCTACGTGCAGTGCGTCACCTTCAACTTCTTCCCCTCGCTACACCACGAGATGGTCTACAACATCTTCTGCCTGGTGATGCTGTACGTGGCGCCCCTCTCCATCATCATCTTCTTTTACGGAGCCATCGTCGTCACCATCTTCCAGAAGTCACGGCTCTCCTCTGATGGTAAGTGACGAGAGAGAGGGATAGGGATAGGGATAGGGAGAGAGAGAGAGAGAGAGAGAGAGAGAGAGAGAGAGAGAGAGAGAGAGAGAGAGAGAGAGAGAGAGAGAGAGAGAGAGAGAGAGAGAGAGAGAGAGAGAAGGGGGGGTGGGGGAAGGTCATTTTTTTGTGTGTGGAGTGGACCGTGTCAGTGGAAAATGAAAAAAATATTGTGTTGGGGTCAAACACATTTTTTTCTATTAGTGTTGTGTTTCCCCTTCGTTTCTTGGTGTGTGTGTGTGTGTGTGTGTGTGTGTGTGTGTGTGTGTGTGTGCTTTTTCTCATGTCCTTTGCTTGTATATCCTCCAGACAGAAACTAAATAGGGTTACAAATCACTGTACTAAATCGTAGGTGACATAGGAGGGTTGGATCTGTCTCCCTCTGTCTGTGTATGTCTGTTTGTCTACCTGTTAATCGCTATCTATCTATCTATCCAGCTATCTATCCATCCATCTATTTATTTCTATATTTCTCTATCTCACAATCTGTTTAAGTATGTATCTGTCCCTCCTTACTTACATTTTTTTGTGTGTGTTCTCGTTAATTTCTACACCCCAGTTTCAGAGTGTTAACCTTCACGATATTACTGCAAGGACAGATAACCAAGAAAATATATAGCTGCATCTGTAATCCGCTTTCCCCCACATCTATAACTTTCCCTCCCTCCCCCCCACACACACGCATACGCCCACTTCAGCCTTCATATATAAACCTCAATATCTGGTAATCTTGCGACGCTCCTTCATACACGCACACGAATATTGCATGGCACACACTTATGAAGCCTCGTTATCTGAGTCGAACGGGTTACCGAAAAGAGCAATATCAAGGTAGTGAGGGCGAGGAGTGAATGCCTCGTGGAGTACGGAAGGAGTGGAGGAAATGGGACAAGAGAAAGATGAGAGCAAGGATTGAAGACAGAGAAGGAGGAGCGACCAAATGACTGAGAGATAAATATTGAGAGGGATGGAAGGAGAGATAGAAATAGGAGGAGAAAGAAAGCCGAAAGGAAAGAGGGCTAAGAAAGGGAAAAGAGAAGAAAGTGGGAAGGATTGAGAGAGAGAAATATTGTGAGAGAGAGAGAGATATTGTGAGGGATAGAGCGATATCAGAAGCTCGTTAGGTATGGAAGGAGAGATGGAAATAGGAGGGTAAATAAAGGCGAAAGGAAAGAAGGCAAAGAAAGGGAAAAGAGGAGAAGAAAGTGGGAAGGATTGAGAGAGAAAGAGAGGAGGCACGTGAGGGATGGAAGGAGAGAGGGAAATAAGACGAAAAAGAAGGGCGAAAGGAAAGAAAGCAAACTAGAAAAGAGGAAAATAAAGTGGGAAGGATTGAGTGAGAGGTAATGAATATGGAGAGGCTTAGAGAGGAATAGATTTGAGAAGGTCTTAAAGGCTGGAAGGAGTGACGGAAATAAGAATAGAAAGACTGGCGAAGGGAAAAAAGGCAAAGAAAGATAAACTAAGAAATGATTGAGGAAAGGACTAGTGAGAATAAATAATAAGGAAAGAGGTGGACGAACAGAGTGATTAGAAGCTCATAAATGTTGGAATGAGAAGGGGAAAATGAAACAAAGAAAATGGCGAAAGGAAAGAAGTCGAGGAAGGAGAAAAGAGGTAAATAAAGAGAGAAGTTTTAAGTGAGAGAGAAGTAATAAGGAGAGGGATACAGATTAGAAATAGAAGAGGAAAAGAGATAAGAAACTAAAGTTGTTAGCCGAGCCGTGAGTTAGTAGAGGAACATTTATTATTCACAAGTTTGAAGAGTCTAATATATCCCGTCTATTATACTTATATCTTTACAATACCTGAAATACCTGAGAGGGAGAAGACGACTCACCCAAGAATATAGTTATTGTAGCGAAAATACAACCAACATCTATTTTTTATTCACAAGTTTGAAGAGTCTAATATATCCCGTCCATTATACTTATATCTTTACAATACCTGAAATACCTGAGAGGGAGAAGACAACTCACCCAAGAATATAGTTATTGTAGCGAAAATACAACCAACATTTATTTTTTCATCAGCTAACTCCCAATCCCTCACGAGCAGATGCTAATATTAAGTAACACTGCAGACTTTTTTGTTGTATTTTTTTTGCCCTTGAGCTGCTTCCTTTACTGTAAAAAAAGAACACACTTGTAAAATAACAGCTTGTATGTGCACCATCACCACCACCATCACCACCATCATCTTCAGGTCGCATTGTAAGACATTTCTCCGCCCAAGAACACATATTTGACAAGGCTTTCGTAGGAGTTGTGGGCACTTCCAAGAGTAGTTTTATGACCCTGGTGGTAGTTTGACCCTTCCTCTGTATCATGAACCTGAAGAAACAATCAATAGAACCAACCTGACCCCCTCTTTGACCTTTATAAATAGCTGGTATGAGAAGCGAAAGTGTCTCATAATACCAGCCTGTATCACCACCACTAACACCACCACCACCACCACCACCAAGAACAACAACAATACCAATAACACAGCCCCTTCCGCAGCACTCACACACGCTCACTGCCATTCGTTGTGGAGGACAGGAATACCACATCTCGGGGAACAAATATGATTACGGAAAAGGGTCAAGTGAAGCGAGGAGCAGGAAAGAGAGAGAAAGAGAATCGTAGGAAGGAAAAATATGATACAAGGAGAAGGAGACGGGGAGAGGTAAGGAACAAATAAGGGAAGGGAGGAAGCCTTGAGGAAATATAGAGGAACTTCGTGTTTGTAAGGGAAAATGGAAAGAAAAAGAGCAGAGAAAACAGAGTATAAAAGAGAGAGTGGAAATTTGTCACGAGAGACTCAGACGAAGGAAAAATATAATACAAGGAGAAGGAGAGGTAAGGAAAGAATAAGAAAATGGAGGAAGTTTGGGGGAAATACAGAGGAGCTTGCTTCGTGTATGTAAAGAAAAATGGAAAGAAATGGAGCAGAGAAAACATTATAAAAGAAGGAAACGTGAGTGAAAAATGGTTGAAAAATGGAAGAGCATGGAAGGGAGAACTGGATATTGAAAAGAAAACGTAAACAATAAAGAAAATTAGTATTGTTAAGGAAGCAAGGAAGAACAAAGAGGAAGAGGAAGTGAACGAGAGGAGAGGAGGAACAAAGAGAACTAAATAAAGATAGTTGCATGTGAAAGAAGATTAAAACCGGAGAGAAAACAAAACATGGAAGAGTAAAAGAATAAGAAGAAGGATGATATTTAAGAAACCAATACAGACAATTAGAAATGGAGGAAAATAACATTAGGACACCACTCCTCCCAAAATTGACCTCTCTTTTGGCCGCTCATTACTTTTGTCTTTATGGGAACAGCGATTTGCGGGCTTTTTTTTACACTTTTTTTGTTGCCCTTGAGCTGTTTCTTTAGCTGTAAAAAAAAAGTTGAATACAAAAAAAACTGAAGAATAAATAGGACACTAAGATGAAACAAAAAGTAAAGAGAAAGAAAAAGAGCTGAAAGGAAATGATTGATGACAAAATGAAAGTGTTGAAGAATAAAAGAACGATGAGTTATGAAATAGAGAAAGACATGGAAGTGGAGAAAGATGACAAGTGGATGAAAAAAATGCAAAAAACAAGAATAAAAGCGAGATATGTTAAAAAAAATAAAGAGAAAGATATGAAACTGAAGGAAGATGACAAGTGGATGAAAAAATGCAAAAAAACAGAAGAATATAAGCGTGATATGTTAAAAAAATAAAGAGAAAGATATGAAACTGAAGGAAGATGACAAGTGGATGAAAAAATGAAAAAACAAGAATAAAAGCGTGATATGTTAAAAAAAATAAAGAGAAAGATATGAAACTGAAGGAAGATGACAAGTGGATGAAAAAAATGCAAAAAACAAGAATAAAAGCGTGATATGTTAAAAAAATAAAGAGAAAGATATGAAACTGAAGGAAGATGACAAGTGGATGAAAAAAATGAAAAAAACAAGAATAAAAGCGTGATATGTTAAAAAAATATATGAAACTGAAGGAAGATGACAAGTAGAAGAAAAAAAGAAAAAAAACAAGAATAAAAGCATCCCGACTTGAAAAAAAAAATATGTGGAAGTGAAAGACGATATATAGATGTGAAAAACAAAAATCAGGAATCATTACGAGAGTGAGGAGACAATAAGGGAAAAGTGATCAAGAAGACTGAGAAAAAGCGAAGAGAAACTGATTCCACTGAAGCTCATACAAAAATAAAGCAACATGAAACAGTGAAAAATACAGGTGAAAAGAGACAACGAAGAATATACAGCAATACCTTCTTCTCAGTAATAAGTGGTGAGAGACTGATTGCACTTACGTCAAACAGGTTATATTGAAGGGCCGTAAGTATGTAGACTATTACTACGCCGCCTCTTCTGTGTATTAGGTAACGACGCTTGTGTATCTTATTGTTTTTATTAGAGTTCCTCATTACTTTGATTCTAAATGAGGACAAGAGGACACAGTAAGAAATTAAGGAAAGGAAGATGTTTGAGAGACATAAAGAAATATAGCTTCCCGCAAAGAAATATAGAGGTTTGGAACAGACTAAGTGAGGATGTAGTATCGAAGAAGACTGCAAAAATTTATGGAAAAGTTGGACAGATACAGATACGGAGACGGGACCACACGAGCGTAAGCCCAGGCCCTGTAAAGCTATAACTAGGTAAACACAACTAGGTAAATACACACACACACACACACACACACACACACACACACACACACACACACACACACCAAAAAAAGATCATCCCTTCCTCTCATGTGTTTCTGCAGCGTTCAAGCGCCGGAACACAGAAGCACACAGCATAAGAGAACACAAAACACAACATAATACGACCAAATGAAAACAAAAAGCAGACACAAACAAACAAGAAAATAATCATCCCTTCCTCTCCTGTGCCTCCATAACATACAGAGAAACACACACACATAAAAGAGAACGCAAAACACAACAGAGTACGAGCAAAACAAGATAATAAGAAAAGCAAAACAAGAAAGCAATCATCCCTTCCTCTCTAGTGTTTACATATCTTAGAAGGAAAACAATCATCCCTTCCTCTCCAGTGTTTACATATCTTAGAAGCGCCGGGACACAAAAAAAAAATTAACACAACACATTACAAGCAAAACAAAACAACGAGAAAAGCAAAACAAGAAAGCAATCATCCCTTCCTCTCTAGTGTTTACATATCTTAGAAGCGCCGGGACACAAAAAAACGCAAATAAATTAACACAACACATTACAAGCAAAACAAAACAACGAGAGAAGCCAACAAGAAAACAATGATACTTCCTCTCCAGAGCCTCCATATCTCGCAGACTCCGGGATACAGAGAAACACAAAAACTCAACACTGCACAAACAAAACAACAACAACAACAACAGCAAAAGAAAAAAATGAACCCGATAATCCCAGTCGCCCTTTCCACGCCGCCTTCCTCGCTTAGCTTACCAGGCGCCATTACAGAACATTACCTATCATTACGTCATCATTGCATTACACACTGCCATAAGCCTCTTCCTGTTCCTCCATTTCCTCCTCCTCAACCAGCACCTCTTCCTCGTTCTCGTACTGCGTCGCCGGCATTGGTAAGGATGGACACAATATATAATTCACGTGTAACTGCCAGCTAAACGAATATAAAAGAGAATAAAACTAATGCTGCATAATAAAAGGGCGTTAAAGGTGAGGTTGGATAATGAAAGGTTGGCCCGGTGAACGAGTAGGAGCTTGTGAATGCACTGTGCCTGTCGTATTCAGTGCCATGGGGTTAAAGGTTGGGTAAGAGTGGGAGGGGGAGATGAACAGTTGTACCTATATTATTGAAGGTGTGGGATTGGTCATGCGTATTGCCACTCACCACAGCCTTCATGTTACGATGTCTAAATGTCAGAGTCCGTAAAAGAGTGAGAGGCAACTGATTAAATGCTGCTTCAAAGGTATTAAAATGTTTACGTAATAGTGTGATTAACTGCATGTATAGTAATAAGAAAAAGATGACACTAATAAGTATCACAGGAAAAAAATGTCATAGGGTGGTAGTTGTGGTAATCGTAATAGAAATAGTAGTAGTAATAGTAGTAGTAGTAGTAGTAGTAGTAGTAGTAGTAGTAGTAGTAGTAGAAATAGTAGTAGTAGTAGTAGTAGTAGTAGTAGTAGTAGTAGTAATGGTAGAAATAGTAGTAGTAGTAGTAGTAGTAGTTATAGTGTGCTGGTTATAACAAAAATCTTATCAGTGGTGGCAGTAGCTCCAATTATCCAGTAATATTTTTATACACTTTTCCTGTGCCTTTTTTTACCGATAACACAATGAAGCTTATGAAAATGAAATACAAATAATCTAATACCTTTTATACTCCATTTAACCATCTACACCCTGTTCTTCCCACCTGCATGTGTCAGGTGATAACTGAATACCTGGTAAACATCAATAAGCCGTGATAACCAGGATGTTGGATTAGGCTGAGATCCGCCGTGAATAATATCTCCCCTACACGGACGTTGACCCCAAGGTAGCGGATGTGAAGGGAATGTCAGGAAAACAGGCACAGGAATAAATGGCAAAGAAGGAATGGCATAGGAATAGTTAAGGCAAGCCAAGGTGTTGTTGTTGTTCTCGTGTAACCGCTCTGAAGGACGATAATAATAATAATAATAATAATAATAATAATAATAATAATAATAATAATAATAATAATAATAATAATAATAAAAATAATAATACTTTGTTGCTCTTACAGATAATTTGTCTTGTGCTTGCTATAGTATAAAAGAGAAATACATAAGTTTAAAAAAAATTACTCTGTCAGTCTTATATACGTATACAATTCTGATCATCCTTTACGTTAAACATACATTAAAACATACATTGCTGACGATGAGAAGCCTTCGTTTATTACCACGATTCAGTGTGGCTTCCATGGGCATCCGTTTGTCACTGATCCCCATGTGTGAATCGGTATCCAGGCAGGTGCTCTACTCTGCCAGGTAACAGCGTGGGAGGTGTGGAGAGATTGTTTTTTTATTGCCACATTTCATTGCTATTTCCCGGACCTCCATTTATTACCTGACCCGAACAGGTAGTCAGGTATTTACTCAGTATGGTGCGCATTTAACAGCACTCCATGGTTTTCGAAGAGCGGATTTCCTATTAACACAGATTATGAAGGTGCTGATGGTATATATTTATCAAGACACCTCCCCATCCGAAACTGACCCTCTCTTCTGGTCAATCATTGTTTTCTTTTACAGTGGCAGCATTTGGCGGGTTTTTTATGTTTTTTTTCTGCTTTTGACTGCTGCTTCTACTGTATAAGAGAAACAGACAGTCGCGTATATCATCCCCGTTATTTTGTACACATGTAACCACTTGGTATTAGGTAAAGGGGCGTTTCTTTCTGTCTTACCTCATTTTTTCCTGTAAGCTTTCATGTAAGACTGGCAGCTAAGGATAGAACGACTGCCTTGCGTGACAGGTAATCTCCGTCTCACTCTTTCTTAGCAACATTCTCAGGCCCAGAATAGAGTAACCTAGTCAGTATTTTCTCTCTTTTATAACTTTCTGGTGTTACTCTGATTCATATCCGAGCGGGCGTGTTTTCCCCTCATTTATTGTCCTGGTTTATTTTCTTGCATCACCGCAAAAAGAATAGGCCGTTAGCGACGCAATACCCGGCGTTAATTTCGTTCAGTGAAAATAAGAGCAATAATGTAAATGAGGCGCTTGCGGGTGTTTATAGATCGTGTGTGTGTGTGTGTGTGTGTGTGTGTGTGTGTGTGTGTGTGTGTGTGTGTATTGAAAGAGTTCCCATTCAGTGATCTTTTGATTAAACATGATCCCTGTGACAATGGAAGTTTTGTTGCTGTTGTTTTTTATTTGTGTATTCGTTTATTGAATTATAGATCGATTCATTTATTTATTTGTATGGCTGTTTATTCAGAGCGGCATGTCACTTCACTGCAGTCATTCTTGGTGGCTAATGACTTGTATGGCCGTATTTGTATAATGGCCAGGAGGAGAGGAGAGAAGAGGAAACAGGGGAAGCATAAGGAGAAGGAGGAGGAGGAGGAGGAGGAGGAGGAGGAGGAGGAGGGGGAGGAGGATATGCAGAGAAAGAGATTTATTTAATAATATAATAATTAATGTGTCTTTGTTTGCTAGCTGGATTCAGTAATTGTTTGATTGATTAAGGAAGAAAGGGCGGAAGGGAGTGTGTGTGTGTGTGTGTGTGTGTGTGTGTGTGTGTGTGTGTGTGTGTGTGTGTGTGTGTAAGCGGGGGAAAAGAAAACAGCGAAAGAAAGAGAAGATGGTGGGGACTTAAAATCATAAATAAAGATGAATTAAAATAGGGAAACACACAGTAGCGAAAGTAAATTAAAAAGAGGAACACTTAGAACACTTAGAGAAAACATGATGAGGCGAAAAAAAGGGAATATGGAGGAGGCTTAGGGAAGAATAAAAAAAAAGTGAGATAATAGGAGAATAACGTGTATCTGAAAGAGGACAAGGAGAAAAAGGATGGAATGGACAAGAAAATGAAGACGAAGGAGAAGAGAGAGAGAGAGAGAGAGAGAGAGAGAGAGAGAGAGAGAGAGAGAGAGAGAGAGAGAGAGAGAGAGAGAGAGAGAGAGAGAGAGAGAGAGAGAGAGAGAGAGAGAGAGAGAGAGAGAGAGAGAGAGAGAGAGAGAGAGAGAGACAAAATTTAATCACGAATCAAATAAAAAAGGAAAAGGAAAAGAGCGAAACAAGAAAGGTAAATGTGATAAAGCGAAAAGATTGAAAGAAAAGGAATAAAGGGGAAGCAGAATGAAAGGAAGAGAAAATATGGACTTACAAGTATATGAACCAAGCTGCCTCGAGCTACAGCATCTTAGGTTACGCTGTGGCATCCCGTAATTAAGGAAGGGAGAGATGAAAGAGGAGGAGGATCTGATGCTGGTAAAAGAGGAAGAGGGGGAGGAAGATACATAAAACATAGAAAGACGGGCAACAGTAAGGTCACGGCTCATTACGTGGTTGCCCGCTTCAGCAGATCTAAACCTTCTTGATGTACGTTCAGTTCACTCTCGACACTACGAAGTCACGGTTAACTCAATTTTTAAAGGAGGAGGAGGAGGAGGAGGAGGAAGGGGAGGAGGAGAAATAATACAAAGAAAAGGTAGATATGGCAAAGAAAAGGAGATAAAGAAAATAAACCAAAGGAGGAGAAGGAGGATAAGCAGGAGGAAACAGGAAGAGGAGGAGGAGGAGGAGGAGGAGGGGGAGGAGGAGAAATAATACAAAGAAAAGGTAGATATGGCAAAGAAAGGGAGATAAAGACAATAAACCAAAGGAGGAGAAGGAGGATAAGCAGGAGGAAACAGGAAGAGGAGGAGGAGGAGGAAGAAGAAGGGGAGGAGGAGAAATAATAACAAAGAAAAGGTAGATACGGCAAAGAAGGGAAGATAGAGAGAATAAACCAAAGAAGGAGGAGAAGTATAAGCAGGAGGAAACAGGAGGAGGAGGAGAAGGAGGAGGAAACAGGAGGAGGAGGAGGAGGAGGAGGGGGAGGAGGAGAAATAATAACAAAGAAAAGGTAGATATGGCAAAGAAAGGGAGATAAAGAGAATAAACCAAAGGAGGAGGAAAAGGATAAGCAGGAGGAAACAGGAAGAAGAATGAGTTGACCAGGCAAGAAGAAATAGGAATCATTCACCTTCCTTCACTTTCTCGCACATTGACTTCGAGTGCCTTACCTATTTTTACCTTAATATTGTCTTGAAAAAAGGGAACAATAGTAGGTTAAGAAAGTAGATCAAATATAAAGAATTGGAAGGAATTTATCTGGCCTCACCTTCATTCACATTACCTTGAAGTGGTTTGGCCGTTTTCGCTTTAATATTGACTTGCAAGGAGGACCCGAAGGAATAGAAGGGAGAGAGAGGGAGAAATAGGAATACTGCAGCTTGTTTCACATGTACTATTTCTAACGTGGAGTGTTTACTATTCTCTTCGTATTGCTTGCTTTTGCTTTAATCCTGACTTGCAAGGAGGACCCGAAGGAATAGAAGGGAGAGAGAGGGAGAAATAGGAATACTGCAGCTGGTTTCACAAGTACTATTTCTAACGTGGAGTGTTTACTATTCTCTTCGTATTGCTTGCTTTTGCTTTAATCCTACTCGACATGTCAGGAGGACGGGAAGGAACAAAGTGAGGAGAAATGGGACAGGTCAAGAGAAGAAGGAGTAATGTGGCCGCCCTTACCTGCGCACACCTTCACCTGGCCTGCCCCGTGCGTGCTCCGGCTCCGTCTCCTCACCTGGACGTGATCGCTGTGGCAGGTGCACGAAACAGCGGGAATAATTCGGCGCCATGAATAGGTCAAACGTCATGAGTTGCCGGAGAACGAGGAAGTAAGGGGAAGTAAAGACCGTTGTTTAGGAGGGTTTGTGTTAGGTCAAGTCAGGTCAGATCAAGTTAGGTCAAGTTAGGTCAGGTTAGATATTCTTTACGATGAGATCCGCCTGGTAGGTATTTTTTATTTGTTATCGCTGTTGTTGTATTATTATTATTATTATTATTATTATTATTATTATTATTATTAGTAGTAGTAGTAGTAGTAGTAGTAGTAGTAGTAGTATAGTAGTAGTAGTAGTAGTAGTAGTAGTAGTAGTAGTAGTAGTGGTGGTAGTACAGTAGTAGTAGTAGTAGTAGTAGTAGTAGTAGTGGTATATGGTAGTTGTAATAATAGTAGTAGCAATATCTACTCTATACACTAATAAGACCAATTTAGGACAGACGCAAGAGAGGTAAGGAGAGGAGACATAAAAAAATGGGGGACGGGAGGGAGCGACACTCAACGCCGAAATAATTATAGCACTTTTCCAAAATGATGACCTCGCTAATTATGGTTATTAAGGAACACGGCGGCAACAACTTTACTGAGCCGGGGAAACAAATAATAGAGAACTGGATCGCATTTACCTGAGAGATAGATAATGAAAAACAGTACTGAATCCTCTGTGTGTGTATAGTGTGTGTGTGTGTGTGTGTGTGTGTTTTATCACGGTGAGTAGAGCACGATGAGAACGAACACATGACTCATCAAACAAATGCCAGACAAAGGTGAAATCCATTTGTGTTTATATGAATTTGGTGTTTGTGGAAATAAAATACAGTAGGCTGAATTTGTTTAGGTTGAGCTTTATAGATTCATCATAATTATATCGGAATTTATATCGGAAGTATCAAGACAACTCTCCATACGTAATTTACCCACCGTTGCCAGATTGTCTTACTCAGAGCATAGTATTTACCGGTTTCCGACGCCTAACTACTGCCAAGAAACATCATGAACTAACTATTTTAACGATAATTATAAATGAATCTCCTTATTGGGGTCCACGAGACAGTTTTGGGGTCGGAAGTCGGTAAATATAAGAGGCTGAGTAAGACAAGCTGGCAACTTTGAATTATTTACCTCCCTTATTGCCACTTTTTTATTTATTTATTTTTATTTATATTGGTGTTGCCTATAGTGCCTGTTAGCTGTCTTGAGGGGCCTCTTGGGCGACCCCAGCCCGTTAATGGCGCAGGCAAAGTTTATTCATAGTGGCTGCTGTTAATATGACTCTTGCCTGGCCCATGATACCCCCCGGTGCTCCTCTTGGCCGAAGTCTCTGAAGTTAGGGTTGACTGAAAATGTGGGCAGCATGTGGGTAATCTCCCGCGTCTCGATGATGGTTTAAAAAATCAGTTATTTCGGTAGGACTCGAACCTAGGTCCATGGGCTCACCACTGCCGCGTGCTGACCACTCGGCCACCGCCTCCTCTTTTCTTTTACGGGAGCAGCGATTAGCCGTTTTTTTTTTCTTTGTGTATTGCCCTGAAGCTGTTTCCTTTACCGTGAAGAAAATGATGAGGCATAATCCTGTGGGGAAAGGCTTAGGTATATGTGTTTTCGATGTTTATTTCGTTGTTTATAATATTTGAGATACTTTCATGGACCTGCTATTGGATCCTGAAGAAAAATCTAGTGTTGAGAAACATAAATAAGCAGCAGTAACTCAAAATTTCTCATATTAATGTTAGTTTCTCGGGATAGTGTTAATTCCATATCTTGTCGGGGGGGGTTCTGCTAAATGGGCTTATTAGAGCAGGCGTAACTAAAAATAAAAAGAGAAAAAGATATATGAAATGAATGAGCTAATGATGGCTGCCTTCTGCGGACGAGAGGAGGGAGGGCGAGAGGGTAAAAGTGGACCAATGCCGAGTCGGACCTATTACTGGGACGGAGAGGAAAATCAAAACAGCAGACACATGGAGAATTAGATCTGCAGGCGTAGGTTAATTAAAAAGCTTTAGAAAAAGGTGTGAAAACACGAGTGAATGAGGACGAGAGAGAGAGAGAGAGAGAGAGAGAGAGAGAGAGAGAGAGAGAGAGAGAGAGAGAGAGAGAGAGAGAGAGAGAGAGAGAGAGAGAGAGAGAGAGAGAGAGAGAGAGAGAGAGAGAGAGAGAGAGAGAGAGAGAGAGAGAGAGAGAGAGAGAGAGAGAGAGAGAGAGACGAGAGAGAGAGACGAGAGAGAGAGACGAGAAGGACGGATAGAATGCTTTAGAGGAAGGTAACCTAAAAAACACGAGTGGAGAGAGAGAGAGAGAGAGAGAGAGAGAGAGAGAGAGAGAGAGAGAGAGAGAGAGAGAGAGAGAGAGAGAGAGAGAGAGAGAGAGAGAGAGAGAGAGAGAGAGAGAGAGAGAGAGAGAGAGAGAGACGAGAGACGAGAGAGAGACGAGAAAGACGGAGAGACAGACATACAGGTGGGAGGTAACGCATTAGTATATGAAGACAAGGGAGCTGGGCCGCGGCTTGACTCTTAAAAGGCCTGAAGATGAGTGACGGGGCTGAGTGCGTAGCCGGAGAGTATGGGGGCGGAGGGCTGGGGCTAGGTGTGGTTAGAGTAAAGGTAGAGGAGAGGAGAGTGTGGCTGGCTAGAGTAGAGGTGAAGTAGGTGGGGGAGTGTGGTCGAGCTGGCTAGGAAGTACTCGGAGTGGGTGAAAAGTGTGTTAATGGTGATGACCCTTCAGCCTCTTCATCAAAATAAGTGTTGTGGGGAAAAGAACGAAGGGAACGTGTTTTCAGGGAGGTGGGAGAGGGAGAAAAAGAAGAGAATATGTTGGGTTTGTTTGTTGGTGTCACTTAAAAGGAGAAAAACGTGGAAATAGCATAATTATAATGTGTAGAGCAATAATAGATAGTAGCAGGTCTGAATGCAAATAAGCAATAGTTAAATATAAGAAAAGAGATGTTAAAAAGATATATATTATACATTCACTAAACTTTCCTCCTTCCTCCCTTCTCTCCCTTACTTCCTCTCCTTCTTCTCTCATTATTTCTTTCCATTCCTCATTCCTTCTATTTTTCTCCTTTATTTTACCCATATCTCCCATTCTTTCTTCCTTCCTTCATTCCATCATGTAATCGGTCAATCATTCATCCGTCCTTCCTTATTTCTTTCTACCTTCCTTCCTTCCTTCCTTCCTTTCTTTCTACCTTTCTTTCATTTCTTCCATCCATCTTTTCCTTTTTTTATTCCTTTCTTCCTTCCCTCCATCTTTCCTCCTGCTTTCCTTCCTTCCTTCCTTCCTTCCTTCCTTCTTTTCTTCCTTACTTTCGTTTCTTCCATCCATCTTTCCCTTTTTTTATTCCTTTCTTCCTTCCCTCCATCTTTCCTCCTGCCTACCCTCCTTCCTCCCTTCCTCCTGCCCTTTCTTTTTTTCGTTTCCTTCTTCATTCTTTCTTAATGCTCTCCTTCCTACCTTCTTCCCTTCCTTTCTGCCTCATTGCCTCGTTTCCTTCTTTATTTTTTTCCTGCTCTCCTCTCTTGCTTTCTCTCTTTCCCTCTTTTATTTATACTTCCTTCCTTTCTTCCCGTCTCCTTCGGTTATTATTATCATCTCCCCTTCTTCCTTTTTTTAATTTTTTCCGTCTTTTTTTTTTCTTCCATGCTTCATTTCAATCATTTTTCAAGGTTGTATCTATTAAGCTTTCCACCTATACTTCAAGATGTTGTTAGCGAGTCTCGCCTCCTCACCTCTGCTCCCATCCAGGCGACGCTCCTGCTAATAACGCGGCTTCTCAAAAGTTCTTCCCGACACGGAGACTTTAATGAGGTTAAGACACCACTAGGCCGCTGAGACTCCCGAGGGTACCTGATGTGTATTGTACATAGTTTGCCGCTGTTGGTATTTTATCGCCACTTCTATACCACTGCTTCTACTACTACTATTTTTTTACTACTACTTCTATTATTTATACAGTAACAACAACTACTGCTGCTGCTGCTGCTATTTTTTTCTTTTCTTTTTTACGTTTTCGCAGGCTCTCTTGTTAGGGCCTGATGGTCGGTCCTAGCCCATTGTGGCGCAGGCAAGTGTTTATAGTGGCGCCATCTTTTCTTGGTTCATGGTGCACCCCAGAGCTCATTCTTGATTCACTTGACAGTTCTTCTTGGGTCCGGGTTGATAGGTGGTCTTCAGGACAGCATGTGGGTAGTCTTAGGCTACTCGGCGGTGACTGAAAAATCCCAGGTGGTAGCGGCGGATTCGAACTCGTGTCGTCCATGACGCGGCGAACGTGGGGCTCACACGTTAACCACTCAGCCACCGCCTCCACATTACTACTACTACTTATTACTACATTACTGCTACTTACCACCATTACCACCATCATCACAAAGAGTAAGAAGCAATTAACAACGTATGCCTAGTAAATAATGAAAGAATCAGATAAGGAAAATATTCATCCGTTTCAAATCCACCCAATAATTCCTCCCATAATGAGTCAGTGAACCAGACGCAAACGAAAACATCCGTGACGAATCGCTTATCCGTAGCTCAACAAACTCGCTTCCACGGCGCTGCTTAGGAGCCACTCAGCCGCCTTGGCCGTCAGCGAATCGCGAATCTCCCGCGAATCATCCCTCAATCATTCAGTCTAAGAATAATCGGCTTTCATTTAGCATCTCTCCCATCCCCTCCTCTCCTCACGAGGCTCCACAAAGCATTTCGTTGGTGGACCAGAAAGATGAAAGTATCTCGGGGAATATTTTGCATGATTTAGTCATTAGTGGCAGCAGGTTCGGGACGGAGGAAGATAAAGGTCTCAGCGGGCCTCAGTATAAGTGTGGCATTACCGGGAAATTGAGGGATAAATGTTAGCTGGAAATTGAGGAATGATTGTGTTCAGGAAAATAAGGAATAAATCTTGTCATTACGGAGTTACGGTTTGCCTTTTAATACACAAATATGCTCAAATAAATTCATTGTGCGCATTAATTAAACATCTTAACTGATTTTTATTCCAATTTAATAAACGATAAGCATTTCAAAATAATTTATCATGACTCAAATGACACCAACGGAAAAAGGGATTGAAACCGCTTAAGCCGTTTGTGTTCCGCCGTTTACAAATTAGCTAATCATGAATCAAATACTGGCGGTAATCATTCTAAGTGATCTCGACATTGATTGATAATTGCGGGATTAATTTTTTTTTGACGTACGGGTAAAGTATATCCGTGCATTATGATTTGTTAATATTATACCAAAGGCTCCGGACATGAAAGACTCGTTGGATCCTCTTTTCCCTAATGAAGAGAGCTTCCTGCCGCTCTCACGGACGCTCTCTGCTCCCCGACTCCATTACGGCGCGTGTGTGATGTCTGTGTTCCGGGGGTCAGGCAACTCAGGCTCTCTCTCTCCTCCGCCCACCAAATGAACTTGCCGCATTCACTACACTCACCCGTCTCGGCGAATCATCCCTCAATCACTCAGTCTGAGAAGAATCGGCCTGCATTTAGCATCTCCCCCCTCCCCTCCTCTCCTCATGAGGCTTGATCTCTTTCACAAAGAGTGTATCAAGACACCTCTCCACCCGAAATTGACCTCTCTTTTGTCTATTCTTTACTCTTATCTGTCTGTTATGGGAGCGGCGAGTAGCGGGATTTTTGTTCACTCTTTTTGTTGCCCTTGAGCCGTCTCCTTTGTTGTAAAAATAAATATACGGTAACAAAAAAGTATTGTAAGGACAGACCCAGAGAGCCAAACCGAGAGAGAGAGAGAGAGAGAGAGAGAGAGAGAGAGAGAGAGAGAGAGAGAGAGAGAGAGAGAGAGAGAGAGAGAGAGAGAGAGAGAGAGAGAGAGAGAGAGAGAGAGAGAGAGAGAGAGAGAGAGAGAGAGAGAAGCAAGACCACGGCGGAAAGAAAGACACGAGAGCACATAGGAATAGGAATAAGGAGGAAGTGGAAAAAAAATAAGATAAAAGAAGCAGAAGAGGACCAAGAGGGGGAGGAAACCGATGATGATGATAATGAGGGTAATGATGAAGAAAATGAGAGGAAATGAGAGAGAGAGAGAGAGAGAGAGAGAGAGAGAGAGAGAGAGAGAGAGAGAGAGAGAGAGAGAGAGAGAGAGAGAGAGAGAGAGAGAGAGAGAGAGAGAGAGAGAGAGAGAGAGAGAGAGAGAGAGAGAGAAGCCCTTGCGGTATGCCTGCTTCATTAGAAAAGGAGGAGAAAACATCGAAACATGGAAGAAAGGGCAGCAGAAAGTCTATTAGGTTTTAACGAGCCTGCATGCTTTAGGGATTTGATTAGTCTCTTCGGTGACTTACTGAACCGATTAAAGCACTGGATGTACTGTACGTGCGGGCAAGGACACTGAGGTTGGTATTATAAGACAGTTTTGTTTCTCACATCACCTATTTCTAAAAGTCAAAGAGGGGGTCAGTCGGGTTCTAATGAGTGTTTCTTCAGGTTCATGGTACAGGAGAAGACTCACTACCACCAGGGTCATAAAACTACCCATGGAAATGCCCACAACTCCTACGAAAGCCTTGTCTTGTAATATGACCCTGAGTTCACTCCTGATGCCACAGAATAATGGCCAATGCAACACTAGGAGGATTTGATCGTTTTGCACTAACTACTTTGGCAGGAGAGGGAGGAAGAGGAAGAGGAGGAAAAGGAGAAGAAAAAGAAGAAATAGAGGAGGAAAGCGAGGATGATGATAATGAGGATAATGATGAGAAAAATGAACGAGGAAATGAGAGAGGAGAGAGAGAGAGAGGGTCAGGAATTGATGAGACTCAGAAATGCAAATTGAGGAAGAAGTGAAGGCGGACGGAGAACATGAAAAAAAGAAAAAAAAAGAAATACGAGGCAGAATTAGCCGAACGAAAACAAGAGTAGGAACAAGGAGGAAGGGAAGGGTCAAGAGGAATAGGAGGGTGACAACGAGAATGGAAGTACCGTCTCCCAGCGTTCATACCTTTCAATATTCATTCCAGTGTTCATTCCTTATTTCCTTCCTTCTTTCTTCCATCCTTTCATCCCTCTTTTCCCTCTACTATTGTTTCCTTCCTGTATCAGCCCTCCTCATCCCTCTGTTATATCCTTCCTTTTTCTTTCTTCCCTCCTTTTCCTCAGCCCTTGTATCCTTCCTTATTTTCTTCCTTCTTCCTTCCATCCTCTTTTCCCTCCTTTCCATCTCTCATTGTTTCCTTCCTGTATCAGCCCTCCTCCTTCCTCCCTTATATCCTTCCTTCCTTCTTTCTTCCGTCCTTTCTTCCCTCCTTTTCCTCAGCTCCTGTTTCATTCATTATTTCCTTCCTTCTTCCTTCCTTTCTCTTTTCCCTCCTTTCTCTCTCTCTCATTGTTTCCTTCCTGTATCAGGCCATCTCCTTCCTCCCTTATGTCCTTCCTTCCTTCTTTCTTTCGTCCTTTCTTCCCTCCTATCCTTCTGCCATTCTCCCAGACCTTTCCTTTTTTCTTATTTAGTTCCTTCCTTCTTCCATCCCTTCTTCCCTCGTTTTCCTCAGCCCTTGTATCATTCTGTATCCTCCCTTATTTCCTTTTTCCTTCCATCCTTTCTTACTTCTTTTTCTTCTGCCACTTTTTCTTTCCCGTATCAGCCCAGTTCCTTTCCCTCCCTTGTCTCCCTCCACCCTCTCTTCCTTAGTTTCCTTCTGCCATTGTGTCTCTTGTATGATCCTAGCTCCTTCCTCGTGGGTGTTATTGCTCACCTCCTCGCCGCCCTGAATGCTCTTTCCCGCCGTCTCTGCCCAATATTCAGCCGCCCGTCACACAACTGTTTCTCCTCTGCGTCCACGGCTGTCTCTCGTCCCCCCCTCCCTCATGTTGTCTTTGTAATTGACTTTCTCGCTCTCTCTCTCTTTGTCTGTATGTCTGTCTGTCTTCTTATCTTGTCCTGTGTTCTCTGTGTCTGTTTGTTTGTCTATACTTTCTCTATATTATCTGCTCTCTCTACTCTCTCTCTCTCTCTCTCTCTCTCTCTCTCTCTCTCTCTCTCTCTCTCTCTCTCTCTCTCTCTCTCTCTCTCTCTCTCTCTCTCTCTCTCTCTCTCTTTTCTCTGCGGTTCAAATTTAAATAAAAGAGAAAGAAACAGACAGAAATATAGGCACACATACAGGCAATCAAAATGCACTGTATCTATTACGAAATATCACACTATAAATATTAAGTCTACGGTCAATCCCATCATGCTTCATTAAGCTGATAACTGCGGGGATCATGTTTCTTAAAGGCCCCTCTAAGCGAGAAAAATAAGAAAAAAAATCATCACTCACACAAACCATTTCATAATATGTATCAACGCATTTGTGATCAGTTTATGTATCATCTATTTTGGGGGGTAAAAATTTGGCCCATCGCTGGTACACGGTAAAGCCACAAATTTGGTCCGTCGCTGCTACCGGGTTAAATCTTGTGGAGGAATCACCCAAACTGACACCTGCCGCCCACTTCACCGGAACGAGGCAGGTTACCGAGTGTCTTTCCCTCGTCAAGGTGGGAGGGTAGGAGGGACATCGGAGAGCCTTCAACTCGAGAACAAGAGCCGGGAATCAAGGTGTAACAGGTAGATTAGATGGTCAGGGAACGAGTAGGTATAAAAAAAGATTGGAACAAAAAATGCGATGGACAAACGTTAGAAGCTAAGCAAGTTAAGTGTTTGGAGGTGATATCGCGGAGACGAGGAGAGAAAATGAAAAGAAAGAAGGAAATGGCGAAGAAAAATGGAAATGGAAGTTGACTGAAGGGAAAAGAAAGGCCAAGAACAGCTGATGCGGAAGCAGAGACAAGGGGATGAGGAGCAGGGCGAAGCAGGGAGAACGGGAATTGCGTGAAGAAGCGAAACAAAAATACATGCCAAGCCGAAAACTGAGGAAGGGGAAGGGAAAAGAACAACAAAAGAAGAGAAGACGAGAACAATAGAAAAGGAGAAAACGGCAGGGACGATTAGAATTATGTATAAGGATGAACTGAAAATAGAATCGTAAAAGCGAAAAACCGTAAATTAGGAGGAGGGAAATATAGGGCATGTAGAGAAGAACGATATGAGGCGAATAAAAATAATATGAGTAGGAGGCTTGGGGAAAAACAGGTGTGTGCAGGAGGAATGGAGAAGATAGATGAAATAGCCAAGGAAATGGAGACGAAGGAGAGAGAGAGAGAGAGAGAGAGAGAGAGAGAGAGAGAGAGAGAGAGAGAGAGAGAGAGAGAGAGAGAGAGAGAGAGAGAGAGAGAGAGAGAGAGAGAGAGAGAGAGAGAGAGAGAGAGAGAGAGAGAGAGAGAGAGAGAGAGAGAGAGAGAGAGAGAGAGAGAGAGAGATATTGTCCTCGTGATGTATTGCAGGCGACAGGTGCTACAAATTGTCACATTACCTGAGAAACACTGGCCTCGTATTTTTGGTGTGGAAAGATCCTGGAGGAGAAAGAGAGTCGGCAAGTTAGTGCATGGAGTCATATCTGGCTAGGTTGGAAGGAACAGTAAAGTATTTGGGGGCTGGAAGTGTGTGTGTGTGTGTGTGTGTGTGTGTGTGTGTGTGTGTGTGTGTGTGTGTGTGTGTGTGTGTGTGTGTGTGTGTGTGTGTATTTACCTAGTTGTATTTACCTAGTTGTAGTTCTACAGGGCCTGGGATTTACGCTCATGTGGTCCCGTCTCCATATCTACATTTATCCAACTTTTCTTTAAGCGTGTGTGTGTGTGTGTGTGTGTGATTACGTATATGTGTTTGTTATTGTATGAGAATTTATGTAAGTATGTATGTGTGTATGTGTTTATGTACGAATCCATGCATTAAGTTTGCCGCCCACGCCCCTGCTCTCCGCCACGTCCCGTCAGGCCGCGGGTGACGGGTCTTCGTTGCCTAACCTCCAAGTAACATTGATTTGCCGATACTGGCGGAGACTCAGCTGGCGGGGCCTGAGTGGCGGACGTGGCTTGCGTGGGACGCGGCGAGGGGCGGCTCATAAGGGCGCCCTGCCATCAACACAGAAGGGGGAGGGCTGTAACAAGCTTCACATCAGGTAATATTTGTTTTTCCCGAGTTGCGTGCCCTGTGACTCATAGCGGGCCATCGAGGCTGATGCACGGACCCACGTGTTACGCGGGCGTGTTTTCGGCGTCTGGGGGATGTATTTGTTATTGGCGTTTATGTATTGTTTTTACCTTTGGCCATCAATCTGTGTAGGTGTTTGACTTCCTGTATCTATTTGGCTACCTGCAGGTCTGTGCGTTACCTGAGATTATGAAATGGTTCTGAGTGTGTGCGTGCATAGTACACACACACACACACACACACACACACACACACACACACACACACACACACACACACACACACACACACACACACACACACACACACACACACACACACACACACACACACACACACACACACACACACACACACACACACACACACACACACACACACCATCACATCATAGTGTAAGAGGCTCTCCGATGGGTCCTTCCATTCTAGTTATTTATTTAATGTTGTAATTAGCTTTTATCAGTCTCTCCTTTGTAATTATATGCTGGATCATTGCCGCTTCTTGATTTCAATCGATTTTAATATGTTTTCTTTTGGGGGGTTTCACTTCTGCCTAGATTACTCGTATGCTTCTTTGTTGTCTAAGAGGAAGAGGTGGAGGAGGAGAAGGAGACAAAGGAGAAGGAATGGTTGAGTATCATTATTTTCAAGAAAGAAGAAATAAAGGCGAAATTGTTGCCGCCATTCAGTAATATTTTCTCCAGCGTTTCCTCCTTTACGAGCTGCATTCCCTTTTTTACACTTCTCTCTTGTCGCTCCTTTTAACTTTCAGTCTCTCATTATTATCACTCACTCCTTACTCCTCCGAACACCATGACCTGTCTGCGTAGGCCAAGAATTGGATGACCCAGTTCAACAGCGACAAATGCAGCGTCCAAAGTGTAGGAAGATATAACCCCAAAAGCAATTACACATTGAAAACAGTTCTTGACCACTCCAGCTGCGAGAGGGATGTTTCTTGTTTTCGTTTTGGCCGTGTTTCTTATCCCTTATAATGGTAACCAGCGTCGACTTTTCCGTTCATCTGTGAAGAACGCACCGATTAAAAAAAAAAAAAAGCTTGTCAGTCACCCGAAATGTTGCCATGTTTTAAGAAAGCAGTCCAGCACAGTCTAATGCGTCTTATCAATTCTCGCTCAATCGACTGATTTGTTTATATTAATTGTTCTTAATATACATATTCAGTAACTTTCTTCGTGGACGAGTATTTTTTTTTTTAATCTGTGCATGATTGATAAACCTGACTAGTCTTTATCTTACTCATTTTTAGCCCTACTTGTAAGCTTTCCTTGCTCAGTTCTCCTATCTGCTGCACTTCGCCATTAGACACACTAAAAAGTATAAAGTCATCTGGAAGCCGAAGACTATTTCAATGTTAGTTTCCGATCTAATTGCCCTTATTCCTCCTCTTGTTTATTTTTAATGTTTTTCCTAAGCACGCCGTAAACCGTTTAGGTGATATGGTATCACCCAGTTTAACTTTTTTTATCGGAACTTTTCCGGTGTCTGTATGAAATCTAATTGTCACTTTTCCCTCTTTGTGTGCGTCCTTGAGTATTCTACAAATTTCCCTTGTTCCGTGTTCTCGTATGGCATTCAGCATAGTTACAACTACACTTAGTCAATGGCATTCTCGTAATCATTAAATGCCTCAAAAGAGGCCTTCTGTATTAATTTGTTTTTTGCTTTAACCTCTATGACAGGGGTTTCCAACCTTTTTGTTCCTCTTTACCCCTTGGGCATTTTTATAGGTTCCCGTGTACCCCTAAACAAAAGGATAAAAAAACGAAATTGTAATATTTTGATATTATTTTATAATGAAATCTGTATGTGTAGACTGATGATATAATTTAAAAAAATAGTTTTGCACGACATTGTGCAATTTGAATGCAGATTACAACACTATATATTGTACAGTAGTGGTTATTCTCTCGGACCCAATGTACCCCCTGAAAAGTGCAAATGTACCACTGAGGGTACATGTACCCCAGGTTGGGAACCCCTGCTCTATGACCTCGAAAGCCAGTTAGTTCTCTGAGCTGGTTTGAATCCGATGTGTCTGGAATCTGAAACTGTGATTGTTATTTTGAATGATTTGTAGGTGACGGACACTAAACTGTTTGAACGATTATTTTTATGATCAGTTAGGTCTCTCTTTTATGTCCTTGGATGATGGTTGCATTCTTTTTTTTATTTTTTTACATTTCGTATTTCTTTTCCTTTTTAGGGACAGTAAAAATTTCGATAGTCTTTCTACAACGATTTCTCAGGTTTCATTTACATCTTCACAATACAACAAGCAAGCGTTCTTTTTTGTAACTTACTGAACGTCTCCGTAGAACCTGAGCACATCTCCATCACTCTAGCTAAATATACTGACGAGGTGGAAACGATTGGAGAGCAGACGGTGTGGCGTGGAGGACCGCCAGACCGGCACAAGTTCACACACACACACACACACACACACACACACACACACACACATCAGCGCTTTTCCAACACACTCCCTGACCCCGTGCCACCGACCCCCCCTCACCTCCAGTAACCAGGACCCAGCTCCCGACGCCTTGCACCAGCCACCTCTTCCTTCCACTTCCCGCCTCGCCAATCTCTTTCCTCCCACTCACTCAAACGGTGCAAGTTTATTACATTCCTCGATCGGAGTAAAAAAGTCGGGATATAATCTCAAGATACTTTTTCTCGCTCTCTGCCGTTTTTTTGACAGGAACGAGACAGAGAATATAATCTCGCGAAATACATATATATATATATATATATATATATATATATATATATATATATATATATATATATATATATATATATATATATATATATATATATATATATATATATATATATATATATATATATATATATATATATATATATATATATATATATATATACTTGAACTTGAACTTTTCGAAAACTCTTTTTTTTTCTCCTAGTTGCACAACAAATATATCCAAAGGCCACAAAGGAATTTAATCGTGTTCTCATGAAAAAATTTCGCATTCATGGTACAGATGCCTTGTCAGACTATTACTAGGTCCATACAACAACCCAGAGAAATACCCACAAACTCTACGAACAGAATATCAAATGTGGGTGTGTAAGCACCGAAATGTTTAAGAATATGGGCCGAGCTAGTCTACAAATACTGCCTCCTCTTAAGTCAGTATGGTGCCCCGGGATTTCCTGCAGGACACTGGTATGGCTGCAAATGGCCTCTGTGACTCTTTTATGAGGAACTAATTAAAAAACAAAGCAGAGACCCGCCAGGCCCCGTCCAGTCAGCTTGTCAATACTTTTTCTTCAACACTGAGGGAACCCCTCGCCCCCCGCAGAGTGAAGGACTAACAATTCACGTCTCATTCCTCTCTTCATGATGGTGCATGTGTATATATTCTTGGCTCGGTGAAACAGTAAAAGTTTCGATTATGGAACCGCCTCGTCTCTTATCTAGGGGTATTTTTTGAAGGAGTCCGGGCAGGTAGCGGGTAAAAATGTCCCGGCGCCTGAGCGATTCCTGTCCGGTGGTGCTCAGCCATTGGGGACGCACGTGGATTCTTGGAAGGAATTTGAAATGGTACCGGGTGGAATCTCTCTCTCTCTCTCTCTCTCTCTCTCTCTCTCTCAACAAACAACAAAAACGACTCTCAGCCACGTCCTTCCATCAAATAGACACCATACACCGCAACAGACTCGTAACATTGAACCCTCCAGTACCTCTATTACCAAGCTTCAAGATAACCTAAGAGTCCTTAGTTTCAATGCGCGTAGCCTAAGAAACAAATTTGATGAACTGCGATGTCTTGCTCTGACAGAAAACTTTGACGTAATTGCTATAACCGAAACATTTATCGACACCACTAATATTGATTTAAGTTCCGAATACAACATAGATGGCTACAGATTCTTCAACAATGATCGTGTAAACCGTCAAAAGCTACTTGCAACCTACTGACAAAACACCAAGAAACAGTAACGTTGAACATTTGTGCGTGCGAGTAAACATTGCAAAAGTCAATTTAAATATATGTCACTTACAGGCCTCCGGGGCAATCACTTGATGGCGATCTTGAAATGTACAGCGTCTTAAGGCAGTCACTTAATAACAGCGACTCACTGATACTAGGAGACTTTAACCTCCCCCATATCGACTGGGCGACACTGTCGGGTACAGAAGGTGAGTCCCATAGAATGATCGAATTTCTAGAGGAAAATTATCTAAGCCAAATGGTTTCTGAACCGACTCGACAAAATAACATACTTGACCTTGTTATAGCGACCCAAGATAACCTAGTCAGTAATGTCACGGTAGGAGAACACCTCGGTTCCTGCGATCATAAACTAGTGCGCGTTGACATTAGAGCTCAAACATCGGTGACTGAAAATAAAGTTAAGGTGCCCAATGTCATAAGAGCCAACGTCGTAGAAATCCGACGAAAACTCATAGCTATGCAACTATCAGATGACGGCAATGCAGAGGACGCCTGGCTAAACTTTAAAAATCACTTACTCACTCAGCAGGACACATTTTGTCCCCTTGTGCGAAGCGAATTAACACTAATAAAGTCCACCTTGGTTTAATAGCGAAATTAAACACTCAGTCAAGGAGAAAATTGTCTTACAGGTTAAAGAAAGACCAAAGCACGCCCGAAAATATTAGACTTTACAATGATGCAAGGCGACGAGTAAAAGATTAGTGCATCAGGCAAAGCGTAGATATGAAGAAAATATTGCAGCCAACTGTAAAATAATCCGAAATCCTTCTTCAGTTACATAAACAACAGAAAGGCGATCAGAAGTGGAATTGGACCTTTAACAAACAGCGACGGTGCACTAGTGACTGACAGCCAACACGTTGCAAACCTATTAAATAATTACTTTTCCTCGGTGTTTAATAATAACAGTCCTCCACCACCACCACCAACACCAGTACTAATGTAAATCCTGAGCATGCATTGTCTAACTTTGAAATAAAACCCGATGAAGTCCTTAAAGCCCTCAAATCACTTAAAACAAATAAAAGTCCTGGACCTGATAAAGTATATCCAACTCTGCTGAAAGAAACAAAGAGCGAAATACTCTCCTCCCTCACAACCGTATTCAATATGTCCTTGCGACAAGGCATTGTCCCTTCAGATTGGAAAAAGGCTAACGTGACACCGATTTTTAAGAAAGGAGACAAAAAAGTACCAGGTAATTACAGGCCCATTAGTCTAACTTCGGTTGTAGGTAAGCTACTTGAGGGCATAATTAGAGACAAAATTGTGAGTTACCTTGAAAGCCACTCATTAATTGGGGACTCACAACATGGCTTCCGAAAGAAAAGATCCTGCCTATCAAATCTATTAACCTTTTATAACGACCTCTTCACTGTTTATGACGTAACCAAATCACTGGACGTAGTCAATCTTGATTTCCAGAAAGCGTTTGATAAAGTCCCGCATCATAAATTACTTTACAAATTAAAGCAAATAGGTATTGACGGTCAGGTAAACCAATGGATCGCGAATTGGTTGAGCAACAGACAACAAAGAGTAGTGATTGACGGATTTAACTCAGAGTGGGCGCCGGTCACTAGTGGCGTCCCTCAGGGCTCGGTTCGTGGCCCAGTGCTCTTCATTATTTACATCAACGACGTGGATGTTGGACTCAATAACCGCATTAGTAAATTTGCAGACGACACAAAGATTGGTAACTCGGTTCTCACTGACGAAGACAGGCAAAGCCTTCAAGAGGATTTGCACAAAATTTCAGCTTGGTCGGATAGATGGGAGATGCCCTTTAACGTAGACAAGTGCCAGGTCCTTCAAGTTGGAACGATGAATAAGAAGTTTGATTACGAAATGCGCGGCGTTAAACTCAAAAGCGTTCAATGCGTCAAGGACTTGGGGGTCAAAATCGCGTCAAACCTCAAATTCTCACAGCAATGCATCGATGCAGCAAATAAAGCGAACAGAATGTTGGGCTTCATTAAAAGAAACTTTTTATTTAAGAATAAAGATGTAATCAACAGTTTAGTCAGACCCCACTTGGAATATGCGGTACAGTTTTGGTCTCCCCACCATGCAAAGGATATTGCTAAATTAGGTGTTCAGCGTCGGGCAACGAAAATGATCCCTTCCTTGCGCAACAAATCCTACGAAGAAAGGCTTTCTACCCTTAACATGTTCTCTCTTGAGAAACGTCGCCTCCGAGGAAAACTGATCGAATGTTTTAAAATACTTAATGGTTTCACGAATGTAGACAGATCAACATTGTTTATGATCGATGACACTTTGCGCACGAGGAACAATGGCGTAAAACTCAGATGTAGACAAGTAAATTCAGACTGCACCAAATTTTTCTTCACCAACGTTGTAGTGTGAGAATGGAATAAGCTCCCATCATCAGTGGTCCAGTGTAACACGATTGACTCCTTCAAAAATAAGCTCGACCGTCACTTCCTTCAACTTAATATCAACTAGAGTAGAAATGCAACGTTTTGGAGTCTTCTGATTAATTTAAAATCACTTGGACAGACCACCAAGTCTGGACCATGGGGTCTGTGTGGTCTGATTTTCTATGTAAATCTATGTAAATCTCTCTCTCTCTCTCTCTCTCTCTCTCTCTCTCTCTCTCTCTCTCTCTCGCACACACACACACACACACCTCCGGTAGCTCAATACACCGTTCCGGTGGCTCAATCGACTAGAGCCCCGCGCTGCAAGGCTTCACGGCCAAACAGGCGGCGGTTCGAGCCCCGCTCAGGCCGGATTCTTTCCATTGAGTAGGAGTGGTTACTGTCCCCCCTTGAGCAAGGGGCATGGGGTGTGTGAGGTCCTGGCAGTACCCAGAGATCGACGATAATGAGCATGCGCTTGCTCATGTCGGGAGGGTACCTGCTGGCGAAAGCGAGTCTGACTCGTGAATAGGCCGTGGTGAATTACACACACACACACACACACACACACACACACACACGATACCTAGCATTTATTTACCTCTTCCCTTTAAAACTTAATTCCCGCTACCTTTTGCAAAGTTTATATGATATTGTGTTAATATTATGAAATCAACGCTTATTTTCTTATTTTTTTACAGTAACGGAAGTAGCTGAAGAGCAAAAAATAAGTGAAAACAATAATGCCTGCTACTCACTGCTCCTATAAAAATATTGTAGAGAAGGGTGCCCAAATGTGAATTCAATTTTGGGTTGAGAGATGTTTTGATACTCTCTTCTCGAAAGAAGCCAAGTCGTAGGCAGGAGGAAATACAGATAAAGGAAGTCTGTCCCAGAGTTTAACAGTGAAAGGGATGGAAAAATGAAGATGCTGGATGACAGTAGGGATAAGCTAGAGTAAAAATGCGAGAGCAGCGGGGCCGTGGGAGGGGGGAAGCCAAGCAGTTTACAAGTTCAGAGCAGCAGTCAGCATGATAAGATCGATATAAGATACAAAGAGAGTCAACAATGCGGCAGAATTTAAGATACAAAAACCTCTCAGTAAGAGGAGGAGAGTTGATGAAACGAAGAGCGTTCAACTCCACTCTGTCCAAGAGAACTGTGTGTGTGGACCTCCCCCCACCCACCCCCGCCCCCGCCCCCAACCATGACTCCATACGAGGGCGGACAAGGCCCTTGTATGTGGACAGCATCTGTGAATTTGAGAAAAACTGGTAAAGGCGATTCAGAACGCCTAACCTCGAGGAACCCGATTCAGCAAAAGAGGGGATATGAAGTTTTCAGTTGAGATTCTGAGTTAAGGATAGACCGAGGATGTTTACTGTAGAAGAAGGTGGCAGCCCAGTGTTGTAAAAGAATAAGGGTTTAGTGTTTGGAAGATTGTGTTGAGCTGACAGATTCAGAAATGTTTCTGAGCCATCGAAGGATACCAGATTCCTCCCATCCATTCCAAAAATAATAACGAGGTCTGAGGTTAAGCGTTTTGCAGCATCTAGCCTAGAGTCTTTTCATTCCTGTTGGGAGGGTTTTCTGTTAAAAGATGTTGAATAATGCAGAGTAGAGTTATCGGCATACGAGTGAATAGGACTTTGTTTTGAAAAAAAAGTAATGAACAACAGGAAGAGAGTTGAAGATAGGACAGAGCCCTGTGGGACACCACTGTTAATAGATTTAGGGGAAGAACAGTGACCGTCTACCACAGCAGAGATAGATCAGCCGGAAAGGAAACTGGAGATAAAAGTACAGAGCGAGGGATAGAATCCATAGGAGAGTAGCAAAGATTTGTGCCAGACTCTGTCAAATGATTTTTATGTCTAAGGCAACAACAAAAGCTGTACCGAAATGGCTAAGAGAGGACCAGGAGTCTTTTATTTATTGTAATGATTTAAATATCGCTCATTTAATATATGGTTTCAGTAGACAGTGGGTAAGGGGTAAAGGTATTTTAAAAGTAAGAGTAAATGTGAATTAAAGGTAAAGGTAAAGTAAGGTGGGGCAGATGCCAGGTTGAGGGCCGCGCACCCATCTGTTCAGCCGGTCCCTTGAGGGCATTCCCGTAAGATTGGAAGGGAGGGATATTGCGTCAGCGTTCAGGGCGTCGGGTGACGGGAGGACCTCCAGGATGCTGTGTCGGGATTGAGAAGTCTGAAGAATTTCCTTTCCTTTTTTATTTTTTTCCCTTTTATTTTTGCTGTTGTTGTTGGATCCCGTCAATAAGGAGAATGTTGACTTGAGTTGATATTTTTCTTTAGCTGCATTTGCCACTAAAACTGAAGTAACATTAATAGTATAAGGATTTAAAAAGTTACACTACCAAATTGTGAGGCCCGTAATTTTCTTGGTTTTGGGGAATCGGAGCTTAAAAGATGTACATAGAATACCGAGGAAAGAAAAAAAAAGTAAGAAAATAATGAAAAAACTCCGAGTGACGTAAGTTCGCATTGGGCGTCGGCACAGGCCTGAGAGAGAGGAATTAAAATCGTAACGCTCACTTTACTTGCCAGTTCCTAATATAAATACATTTGCGATATATTATTAGTATTGTTAGCGTTACTGTTTTTATTATTATTATTGCTTTTGTTGTTGCCCACCTCCGTAAAGTGAGGAGATTAATAATATTCTTGTCGTCCGTTTGTTTGTCTGTCTGTCTGTCATTCTTTCTGCCTGTCTGTCTCTCTGTCTGTCTGTCTAAAAAACGGATTAACATATTCTTTCTGTCTATCATTCTTTCTGCCTGTCTGTCTCTCTGTCTGTCTGTCTAAAAACGGATTAACATATTCTTTCTGTCTATCATTATTTCTGCCTGTCTGTCTCTCTGTCTGTCTGTCTAAAAAACGGATTAAGTCACCAAAAACGCGTGAGAATATTCTTAGTTGAAAACCTCACACACACACACACACACACACACACACACACACACACACACACACACACAAGAGAATGAACGCCCTCTGAACCGTGCCTTGTGTCAGAAAGTCGAACACTGCCCCGATATAAGGTTTACTGACTCGCGTGGACTGTCTCGCCGCTTTGAAGTAACATCGGAGTCCAAGAATCATGTTTCAGGGTGTTCGTGGCCTCGTCCTGTCATGGCCTCGTTTCGTTCTCTTCTATTTTCCTCTTACTCTTTGTTATGCATGGAAAATTACTTGTTCTCTGTTTCATCTCCTTTTTCTTTGTCCTCGTTCTTCCTCCTCCTCATTCTCCTCATCCTCCTTTTCCTCCTCCTTGTTCCCCTCTTCCTCCTCATCCTCCTTTGCCTCCTCCTTGTTCCCCTCTTCCTCCTCATCCTCCTTTTCCTCCTCCTTGTTCCCCTCTTCCTCCTCCTCCTCCTCCTCATTCTCCTTCTCCTCCTTTTCCTCCTCCTTGTTCCTCTCTTCCTCCTCCTCCTCATCATCATCATTATCAGAATCTTCGTCTTTCTTCCCTTCTCATTATCGCCCGCCTCCAAGGAGAGCGATATTTTTATGTTATAGTCCGTCTTTCTGTCTGTTTGTCTGTCTGTCTCTCTCTCTAACGGTCTATTGCCAAAAATCTAAAAAAAAAATGGACTGGCGTGTATAGTCTGGTACCATACATACATCCGTTTTTTTTTATATACTCTACTAACGAGCGGACGGACAAACAGACGAACAACGACGTAAATATTATACCGCCATCCTCAACTAAAACGCGAGTCAGGCATAAGTCCCCCCCGTCACGTCCTGCTTCCCATTTTTCACCCTCTGGACCATCGCTGCCAGATTGTCGTACTCAGCCTCATATTTACCGACTTCCGACCCCAAAACTGCCTCCTGGACCCCAATAACTGCCTTCATATATAGTTATCGTTAAAATGGTTAATAATTGGTGATTCTTCGTAATAGTTAGGCGTCAGAAACCGCCGGCAAATACGAGGCTCTGAGTACGATGATCTGGCAACGTTGTCCTGGACGTGCTTGAGCCCCGACTCAACACTTCCGCTCAGCCAAAACATCCCGTCACCCCCGGTAATGATCGCAGTGCAGCCCTTCTGTAAACACCGCTCGGCCTTCCTCCAGCACTCCCCGCACAGCTCAGTGGTGCAAATAAGCGAATGTAGGCTTCCTCTAAGTAACCTAATGTATGCAGGCAACCTTAATCCCCTTCCTCCTCTCTCTCTCGCGTTCTCTTTTACTTGGGCTGCTTGTGTGTGTGTGTGTGTGTGTGTGTGTGTGTGTGTGTGTGTGTGTGTTTTCTCTCTCTCTCTCTCTCTCTCTCTCTCTCTCTCTCTCTCTCTCTCTCTCTCTCTCTCTCTCTCTCTCTCTCTCTCTCTCTCTCTCTCTCTCTCTCTCTCTCTCTCTCTGTAATTCCTTTTCCTCCTTCCTGCTTCTCATTCTCGCTCTCATAACCATTAGGCCCATTTCCTTTCCTTTCTTCCTTCCTTCTTTCCTTCCTTTTTTCTTTCTTTCTCTACATCGCATATTCCCATCCCTTCTTTCATCGTCTCCTCTCTGTTCGTCAAATACCTTCCCTTCCGTATTCTATTTCTGTCCATTATACTTCCTTTTTTCTTCTCTCATGCTCCTTTTTTGTCTTATAGAAAGCGGATGAGGAGGAGGAAATGAAAGAGGAGGAGGAGGAGGAGGAGGAGGAGGAGGAAGATGAGGAAATGACGAAGGAGAAGGAATGGTTGAGTATCACTATTTCCAAGGAAGAAGGAATAGAAAGTAAAACTGTTGCCGCAATTCAATAATATTTTCTTCAGTGTTTCCTCCTCTTCGCACTTCAACTCCTTTTTTTCACTTCCTTCTTGTACCCCTTTTCCACTTTTTTGTTCGTTTATTATATCACTCACCTTTTTTCTCTCTCTAATAATTATCTCCTCGCTTTTTTTCCTTCGGACCAAATGGCCTGTATGAGTGGGGCAACAAATGGATGAAGCAGTTCAACATCGACAAATGCGAAGCCTAAGTGGGGGAAGAAATACCCCCATAGTAATTGCTCTTGATTACTTTAGCTGTGAAAGGGATTTAGATAGGCGTGTGAGCTCTGACTTTCGACCATCACTATTACCGCCAACAACTGAGCAAACAGTCTTGGGTTTTCTTTCGAGAAGCGTAAGCAACACCCTCTCCTGGACCTATTCAGCTTTTGTGCCCCTATCACAGGAAGGTTTAAGTCCCTCGAAGCAACACAGAAAAATTACTAAAATGGTCCAAGGACATAAACTTACCGTACGGAGAAGGACTAAAACAACAACTTAACTTGCACGTTTTGGAAAGACGTAGACTGCAGTAAAGATTTTTAAATGGATTAAGGGATGAATTAGGGCTATTCATATGAGGTACTTATATAGACGGCCCCGCGTTCAGGAGGACGCGAGTTCAATCCCCGACCGGTGCCACCAAGCTGGGATTTTTCAGCCGCCGCCGAGTGGCTTAAAATTACCCACATGCTGTCCAGAAGACCACCTATCAACCCGGACTCTAGATTCTAGGATTAAAGATGAGCTCCGGGAGGGCAGCATGAGCCAATGCAAAATGGCGCCACTATAAACACTCGCCCGCGCCAGAACGGGCTGGGTCAACCATCAGGACCCACCGGGAAGAAGCCTTGGACCGACCATCAGGATCCACTGGGAAGAAGCCTACCGGCGCAATAGGCCAAGACGTAAAAAATAAATAAATAAATAAATAAATAAAAACGATGAGAGCACGCAAGAACAAGTGTACGTACGATAAATTGAAGCTCAGAGAGGAAATTGGCAAGAACTAGCTCACGAATTGCGTGGTGTATGAGTGGAACAAACTGAGCAGGTATGTAGTTGAGACAAACACAAATGAAAGCTATAAAAGTAGATGTATTCATAGCTAGGATGAGAATTTTATTAATAACCAATCTTCAGGAGTTGCCACGTGTAAGCCTCTTCTGTAGTCTCCTTATAATATATGTCCTTGTGTATCTTTGTGAAGTGGTTTATTTTTTTTAATCTTCAAACGAGCAGTGGTGTAGTATCGCAGTGATTTATTGTTATCGACTCTCGTTACTCGTGACAAAGATCCTTATCTAAACTTGATTGGATGTCTTTTTTCGTGCTGATGTCTTTTTCCATGTTATATTTCTCGGCGTGATTCCAGACCGTTCTAGACTTTTCAAGGTGTAAAGAGGAAGGTGATCGCTTTAAATGCCTTAAAATCACAGTTTTCCAGCTGACATTGAGAAGTTTTAGTTTGTAATTATTCGTTGCGTCAATTTCCATCTTATGACCTCGCACAGTCACAGTCCGCCGGTGTTGTTTTTCTCTCTTCTGCCGCGATTTTCCTGTTTACTGCACCGCTGAGCCTACATGCTCATTACGGCCGTCCTTAGCTGGCCTCGATACACGAATAAGCATTCACTTGTTATCCAGTATCTTCACCCTAGAAATACAGTGCCGAATTTTGACCACGAATTTTTCGCCGAATCAAGTGGGAAAATTCGGCGACCGGTTCGTCGACATGACCAAGATTCTTACAATTGGTGACCATTCGGCGACATGTCGGCGAATGCTCAAGACAATTCGGGGACAATTCGGAGATATGTCGCCGACTATTCGGCGTCCATATTGCCGAATTTAAAATTTGAATTTTAACGTTTTTTTGTCACGGAATACTCGGCGACAAGTCTCCAAATTGTCTTCGTATATCCCCGAAGTGTCGGCGACATGTCGTGGACAGTTCTCCGACAGTGCCAAGATTTCTGACAGCTGATCAGCTGATGCCCAGGTGGCATATCAGCACGGGAATCTGGGGTGCAACACACACTTCTTCACCGGCAGGTGAAGAGCCCACCTCGTCTCTCGCCACCTCCAGGAGTTCCCCCATTGCCTCTCACCATGGACAACTATTTAACGTTTGTTCTGTTGCACAACTTGGTCATGCAAATTGCACTCACATGTGCTTTGCTAATGGAGCGGGAAAGAGATCGACGATAAGCCAGGGATGCAGTTGTTGCAAGAGGACGACGAAGATACAGACCGAGAAGGATATGGGTTGCTGAGCGGCTCCAGGAAAGGCTGCAGCAAGGGGCCTGGCAGAACCTGATTCCAACCCTGGCACACACACACACCAAGAACACGTTGAGGATGGAGGAAACAATGTTTGACAAAATCCTGGAGAGAGTGCGACCCCACATTACGAAGAAAACTACCAATTTTCGTGAACCCCTTGAGCCTGGTTTGAGGCTTGCCATTACCTTGCGGTTCCTAACGTCAGGCGACAGCTACGTCAGCCTGTCATTGTTGTTCCGGGTTCATCGTTCCACCATGGGCAAGATCATTTACGAGACATGTGAGGCGCTAATCACCGAGTACATGGATAAGGTAATCATAAGCCCCACGACACCAGAGGGTTGGAAAAACATAGCAAGTGGCTTCTCGGAGAAGTGGGACTTCGAGCACGCTGTCGGAGCCATCGACGGGAAACACATCCGGATCACAAAACCACCTAACACCGGATCCGTGTACTTCAATTATAAGTTTTTTTTTCCCTGGTCCCACTCGGTGTGGTCAACTACAATTACGAATTCATCTACGCTTTCGTTGGTGCCAATGGTGCAACGTGCGATGCCCAAATGTTCTACTCCATCCTGTACCAAGCCCTCGTCAGGAATGATATCGGCCTGCCCCCTAGAGAGAGACTCCCCGGAGAAGACACGTCCATATCATAACTTCCTGGTTGGTGACGACGCCTTCGCGAAATTGAGAAGCGCTTCCCCTCCGCTGCTCTCGGATTAGCCTTGACTCATCTATACCAGAGAAAGGATCGTCCCCGTCTTGGAAATGTTTTGACGCACAGCTATAACGTGTGCTCCCAGCCTTACCTCTATAATATGAAAGCCTTCGTAGTATCCTTTTTTTAGTTGTTGCGTATCAGCAGTTATATTTTTTCCTTACCTATAAGATATCTCTGCTTTCTACTTCGTTCTTTTTTTTTTGTATGTAAAGTTTGTACTTCGCTTTAATATTGTACATGCAAGTTCTTAGAAATGTTAATATGTGATGGTGAGTACGAAAAAAATAACGAGGTAAGGAACTGAAAATATCACCTGGCTCCCTTAATGAGACAGGTATTAAGACGGACGAGTAATGACGGTAAGTTCGCACCACACCCAGAGGATCATAATAATAATTTACCTGAGACTCAAATTACCTGGCGAACTTGAGCAAGGATATACGGGTCACACACACACACTCACACACACATACACACCCACAGACATCACCCTCATTGCATAATTACCTGGAATCTTATTATAATTATCCTGCTCGTCTCGTTCTCGGTCTTCCCCTCTTCCTCCTCTTCGTTCTCCTTCCTTGTCTTGTTCCTCTCTTCGTTTTATTTTCTTCGTCTTTCTACTTTATTCCTCCGTTCGGGACTCACCCTAATTTACCTTCTCTTGTTTCTCCTCCTTTTCCTCCACCTCATCATCATCATCTTTCTCCTACTCCTCCTCCTCCTTAACTTCCCCCTCCTCCTCCTCCTCCTCCTCCTCCTTCTTCTACTTCTCGTCTTCACAGTCTTCCCTAATGACGTAGAAAGGGCAACTATTGGAAAAAATATTTGGAGTGAAATTAGCGAGACACGAAGTTCCGAAGTAAGACAATTACCCGCGATGATGCCTTTGAAACCGTGGGTAAGCTTGGAGGCGCGCGTGGACTTGGAAGAAGCTGAGAGTATTGACATTCAAGAGAGGCGACTTTAGGCGATGGTTTTTAAGAAGTATTTTGACGTCCTTTTACTCTTGAGCTTTTTTAAGATTGCTCCCTGAGATAAAGAGGAAGAATTCGGAGTTAAAGGAGACAAAGAGAGCCTCGTTTAAGATTTGGTAATTCCTTAGATTTTTGTGAGATTCATAAGTGCTGATTAAAATAAGTAGTTATATAATCACATTTTCTGACATTTCCATATTTTGAATAGAGGGGAAAAGATAATTAAAATAAGCTAATAGAAGGTACTTTGAACTATTAAAAAAAAAAACGGTTAAGCTCCTTTTCCATGATGAAGACATTTTAAAAGAAGCAGTTATCCGGTACATTTAGACCTTGAGTTTGCACTGAAAAAAACATATAGCTCCATTAGTTCTGGCACCGAAAATAGCAAAGGAAAAATAATCGAAAGCCGAAAAATGTATGTTCCGTTTTTCATCTTTCAGACAAGGATATAAACACTTGTATTTAACAAAAACAGTTGTAATGTGTGTGTGTGTGTGTGTGTGTGTGTGTGTGTGTGTGTGTGTGTGTGTGTGTGTGTGTGTGTGTGTGTGTGTGTGTGTGTGTGTGTGTGTGTGTGTGTGTGTGTGTGTGTGTGTGTGTGTATCATCCTCTGTGTTTACACATCAAACAGTTCTTGTTCGTCTAGCAACCAGAACACATTTTTCCCATTCACTCAACATGACCAACACACACACACACACACACACACACACACACACACACACACACACACACACACACACACACATTTTGGTTTCTACCCTTCCCTACCTCACACATATAAATCTCTCACACCTTTCGCCCCCAGACTCCACCATCCGCCGCTCCAGCCTCGGGTACTTGGGCAGGGCGCGCGCCAGGACCATTAAGATGACCGTGAGCATCGTCCTCGCTTTCTTCATCTGCTGGACACCCTACGTGGTCATCAGCCTCTGGTGAGTGGGTGGCGCGTCTACTTCCACACACGGGTTCTTGGGTAGTAGTGCGACCGGTGAGTTAGTGCTTGTTGTGAAATTTGTTTGTAGCGTCCTCTTGGATACTGTTTAGAATTGTTTAGTTTGCCTTTCATGTGGATGTAGTTGTCTCTTCATTTCTTTTCCTCGTTATCATTTATACACACACGAAAAAAAAAAAAAAATCGGGCGTGCGCACAGACATCTCATCACTCACTCATAAATGAAGTTTTCACTATAAAAACGGAATTGAGGAAGACAGTAAAGTGATGAAATATTTCGTAGTAGATAGAGGACTTCAGGCAGTTTTATGAAGAAATTACCTCTTTTGAAGAGAAGAATCTAGTGGAGTTTTGCTAGTCTTTCTTGTCACCGATAATTCGGTTTGAATGAAGGACATGAAATTAATATTTGAGAAGCATGTCATTTATACGTGTTTACAGATAATGCTAAAATCTACAGAAAGTTAGAACGATTGGGCCCAGTAGACCACCGCTCCCCTATCTGAATGAATAGTGGATCCCTGGAACACTGATTGAGGAGGGGAATGTTAACTTCAAAAATACCTGCATACAAACAGTAATTAGAAAGCCAATACTTGCAACAGTATTTTCAGAAGCGTGGGTGTGCCATTGAAGGGTTTCATGTACTCCACGAGCCACCTTGGGAGGCCAAGTACTGGCTCAATGGCAATGGAGAAAAGCACAAGTGGTCGTATGGAGTATGCATCTCACGTGTGGGGAGGCTCCACTCACACAGCTCCTCTGGACAGAGTGGAGTCTAAGGCTCTTCGTCTCATCAGCTCTCCTCCTCCTACTGATAGTCTTCTACCTCTTAATTTCCGTCGCGATGTTGCCTCTCTTTCTGTCTTCTATCGATATTTCCACGCTGACTGCTCTTCTTAACTTGCTAACTGCATGCCTCCCCCCCTCCCGGGGCCCCGCTACACACGACTTTCTACTCATGCTCATCCCTATACTGTCCAAACCCCTTATGCAAGAGTTAACCAGCATCTTCACTCTTTCATCCCTCACGCTGGTAAACTCTGGAACAATCTTCCTTCATTTGTATTTCCTCCTGCCTACGACTTGAACTCTTTCAAGAGAAAGGTATCAGGACACCTCTCCTCCCGAAACTGACCTCTCTTTCGCCCACCTCTTTTGACTCTTTTGTAGGAGCAGCGAGCAGCGGGCTTTTTTTATTATTGTTTCCTTTTTTTGTGTGCCCTTGAGCTGCCTCCTTTGTTGTAAAAAAAAGAAAAAAAGCGAAGGCTATCTTCTTGAGGTGATGTATTTTTATTTATTTGATGTCGAATAAACATGCAGTGGTGGTGGCAGTAGAGATAGTACAGACATAAGATGAAGATAGTGGTGGTTGTTTTTATTTATCTTTTTTACGTCATAGGAGGCAGGCAAGTGGGCAAAACGGAATATAATGTAACTCCCTCAATACTGATGCCGAAAAATGATCGATTTTGCTCCGTTAGACGTTTTAGGACTTCCCTCGTTTTCTCTTGTAGGAGTCGAAGTCCCTGGAGTGCCTTGCCCCCATGTCGCTCCCTACAGATCTTGGTTTGACCTTAACTTGAGCCATGTAACACCTAACACTATGAGCAAACCTGACCGCATGTAACACTAACTATTTGTTTAGTATTTACTCTTCCCTTCACGTGGGTTGGAGAGAAGCAACGCGGCATGGCTTGGCTTGGTGGGTGGGTAAAAGGGGAGACTGTGTGTGGGGGTGCGTGTCCGTGTGTGTGTGTGTGTGTGTGTTTACAGCAGAGGAGACAGTGCAAGGGCGTTAAAAAAAAATAATAATAATGAGAAAAAAGCCTGCTACTTACTGTGTGTGTGTGTGTGTGTGTGTGTGTGCCAAGGATTAAAGTATGAATGTTGTAGTCCCCGCCCTGAGAGTACAAGGCTTACCCCGCTAACCCAATGAACAGTCTCCTCAAAGAGAATTATTGATACAATTTGCTACCACCGCCAAAACAACAAACCGCTACTGTCTATTTAAATCTTGTTTCCATAACCTTCCATCCCACCACCACTACCTGTATTTTCGACATCATCACTTCTGCTACAACAACAACTACTAACATCGACTGCATATACCACCACCACCACCACCACCTCCATTACTACCACCACAACCACCACCACCACCACTGCCACCACCAACATCACACTCCAAGCATCATCATGACGCCTATTACGTTCACTTATTGCAATCACTACCTCCACCACAATCTACATAACAATCACCATAAACTACCATTCCCACAACCACCACCACCACCACCACCAACAACAACAACAACAGCACTAAGCCACCATAAATATTCCGGTACTCATGTCATCTTTACTTTCTTGGTTTTGTTGTTCTGTTTCATCGCCTCCTCCTCCTCCTCCTCCTCCTCCTCCTCCTCCTCCTCCTCCTTCACTCCTTCCTTCCATCTCCTCCGCCCTCCACCTCTCCTCGACCCTCTTTCTCCGCTTCAAGGTTTATGGAGTTTTCTTGTAGTCACTTCGTCTGTTGTTTTTATTTATTTTTTCTCTCTCTCTCTCTCTCTCTCTTACTACTACTACTACTACTACTACTACTACTACTACTACTACTACTACTACTACTACTACCACTACTACTATTTATGATAATAACAATCATGAGAAAGATAAATTTAATAATAGTAATAATTAATAACAATATTATCCACATAATTATTATTATTATTTGGTTAATGTTATCAGTATTATTATTACAACTATCATTACTTGAACCACTATTATTACCTGTACAATTACTGTTAGTATCATCATTATTATTACCTAAAGAGATATTTTTTTTCCATTGAACTAAGATAAAAATAACTGACGAGAGAGAGAAATGGGGGAAAGGGAATCCTGGAAACATAGGAAGAGACAACAAAATCAAGGTCAACCGCCTTACATGTTCCTACCAGGACAGGACAGGAGTGGCTGGGATACACTGATAAGGACGAGGAGGCCACTGGGAGGGGGAGAGGGAGGGGGGATTTGTGGACGGAGATAAGGTAAGGTGATGGGGGCAGGGGACGGACGGGGCAGTGTGTGCGGGTGACGGGCGCGGCAGGGAGGGAAGGGTTGAGGGGTTTATTACAGGATGGACATATATACAGAACTAAAGGGAAGTCAGGGGCGTAGGTAAGGGAGGGCACAGCGGCAGGGCGAGGCAGGGAGGGAAGGGTTGAGGGGTTCATTACAGGATGGACATATATACGAAACTGAAGGGAGGTCAGGGGCGAAGGTAAGGGAGGGCACAGCGGCAGGGCGAGACAGAACAAGCAGGGTGGTGGGGGAGAGCTCCATGTGGCAGGGTATTTCTGAGCTAGGAAGAACTGATAACTAACATACGAAAAGGAGACTTGAGAGGAAAGCACAGTGGAAGAGTACAAGATTTAAAGTGACTTATTCCTTTCTGTTCTTCTTCTTCTCTGTTCTTCTTCTTCTCTTTGTTCTTGTGCGCTCCCTTCCCCTCTCCTTCCTTCCTTCCCTCCCGCCGCCCTTCGTACCATATATTTTAGTCCTCCCTCGCCGCCTGTCTCACGCTTTTCAGTCAGTATTATTTTTTTGCCTCCATAGATTTTTTTCCCCTTTCTTATTTCGTGTTACAGTCCTCATCATCATTATTAGCAGCCTTAGTATTTGTATTATTTTTATGATCTATATTTATACTGTTATGATTACCCTTATTATCATCATCGGTTTTACTCACATTTTTACGGTAAATATGGATCATACAACGTTTTCCTTTCACCCTAAGATGCATTTTATATAATCTCAAAGCTTTTACTGAATATTAAGTGAAGGAGTAAAACTGTCACACAAAAAATAGCATCCTGAGGTTTTCAGAAATCTTATAACATTAAAGCCACCATCCCTAATCCCCTTGAGCCTTCTTATTTTCCTGTATTAAGAAAAAGAAGCCTCGCCCAGCCCACGCTCCACGCTGCTGATGAGAGGGATCCGGCCAGCGTCACGGTACATAATATAATCTTGAAAAAAAGGCATCGACTAAAAAATGTCTGATAATTATAGGCCGATTAGCTTAACGTAATATTATGCTGGACGTATGAAGGGCGCGTGTCCCCTGAACTTCACTGCTCTCCTTCATTTTAAACGCCGCTCCTCCTCGCTTCTCCGTGCTTTAGATTTGTATATCTTCCCTGCTTCCTCTCCTTAGCTGTCACCCTTGCTCTCCCTACTGCTCTTTTTCCCTCTCTTTTCCCTCTCTTTTTTTCTCCTCTCCTCTTTCATTCCTTTCATTCTCCTAACCTTCGTCTCTTTCCTGTTCCATCTTGTTTTTGTTTTCTTTCATTTCTTTCGTTTTCCTTCTTTTCTTAGTCATTTTTTGCTGTTCTCTATTGTTCTCCCTACTACTCTTTTTTCCTCTTTTTTTCCGTGCTTATGACGTGTTTCCTCTCCCCGGCTGTCACTTCTTCTCTCCTTACTACTCTTTTTCCCTCTCTTTTCCGTGTTTTTAACGTGTTCCCTCCCTGCTTCCTCTTCATGGCTGTCATCCCTGTTTTCCCTACTGCTATTTTTCCTCCATTTTCCATGTTTTAGTTGTATTCCCTTCCTGATTCCTCTCCCTGGTTATCACCCCAGCTCTCCCTCTCTCTCCTTGTTCTCCCTTTAGTTCCCCGTGTAAATAGCATCCTTAGAAACTAATGGCTATCTTCCTCCCTCCGTTTTCTCTTTGCTGTATTATCTTCCTCTCTTCCCCTTCCCTCATTCTTCACCCTTCACCCTATCTGATTATCTCCCTGGCTGTCACCCCTTCTCTCTCTCTCTTTCTCTCTCTCTCTCTCTCTCTCTCTCTCTCTCTCTCTCTCTCTCTCTCTCTCTCTCTCTCTCTCTCTCTCTCTCTCTCTCTCTCTCTCTCTCTCTCTCACTCTCTCTCTCTCTCTCTCTCTCTCTCTCTCTCTCTCTCTCTCTCTCTCTCTCTCTCTCTCTCTCTCTCTCTCTCTCTCTCTCTCTCTCTCTCTCTCTCTCTCGCGAATGTTGTTGTGCATACGGAGAGCTCAGTTCATTGCCATCAAGTGTTTAACTGTTGCGTGTCTGCTCAGCGGTCGTTGAGGTCAGGAGGGCATGACTCATTCTCTGGGTCTCTCTCTCTCTCTCTGAAGGGTGAAGGTCTCTCTCTCTCTGTCTTTCTGGCTTTAACTCTCTTTGTCTGTCTGTGTCTGTCAAGTAGTAGTGGTGGTCATATTCTTCGCTTTTGTTCTTCTTGTTATTGCGGCTGCAGGTTTTTCGTGATGCCTTGAAGAGACCAAATATAATGCCCTGTTTCACTTCACTAGACTCTCACACGACCACAGCGTGTAACGAAACACACGAGAAATTAATCCAGACAAGGAAAGGTTTTGCCGGCGCCGGGGATCGAACCCGCGACCAGCGAGACGGCAAAGCCACTCCTTAACCAGTCTCCGAAAGAGGTACCCCCACTCGCTGAGGGTGCGCCACACTGCACGCGGTTTGCTGGGAAGGTAGAGGGTAGCGGGACGCCTATCAGGTCAGAGGCAAGAACAAACACATGTTATCTAATAGGAGTGGCCATACAGGACGCGGGTAGCAGGTAAGCTTGGAGTGAGTGCTTGAGTGAGTTATTGGAGGCTCGCCCATCAGGCGGGTCAGCTGCACTACACAAACGCTCAAAAAGATACTTAAAAATTTTCCACAGCATGCTTTTTCAGATATATAAAGTCAAACTACTACGGCCGTCAGGTCGGAAAAGATACAAAGACCAATCCAATTCCCAATGTGTCACGTTTACCCCTCTTGACGAAGTAAGTCGTAGAAAGGTGGATAAAAAGTGGAAAAAATTCTGCTCCAATATACACTCGTGAGAGGAATTTTTGTATATGTAAAATCGAGAATATAGAAATTGTATTAAATCTAAAGTTTCATGCAGAGGTGAGGCGAGAAACGAAGCATGTAATAAAAAGTTCAAAGAGCAGCGAGTGTGAAATGCCAACAAGGGGAGCAGCGCTGCGGCGGACCGTGAGTGCCGCAAGTTAAGCATTCATGGGATTTACAGGAGGGTAGCCAATGAGGCGGACACCCTTTGACTGTGTTCGGGAGTTGTGTGAGTGAAGCCCCGCCAATGTACACGTGCGAGGAGTTTTCAATTCGAGATTAGTCATGACACTTGATTAAATCCATCGGAAGGAGAGAAGATATTACTGTTATTATTTTTTTTCTGGCATAGGCTCAGGGGCTGCGGTGTCAAGATGGAGTATTTTGATCATTCTGGAGTCTGGTTCAGTGTAAGTCATGTGTTGCTCATTCTGGTAACGAAACGAAGAGGAAACGGTAGACAAGTATACAGAGAGGGGTAAACACACACACACACACACACACACACACACACACACACACGAAGAGTATAACAAGGAGAGCAAGAAGCAAGAACGAAAATTTACAAGTGAATGCCAAATAGAAGAGAGAGAGAGAGAGAGAGAGACCCAATAAAAGAAAGAGAGAAAGAATGAAAGAGAACGGCTTCATAGATATGGCCCCTCATCTAGTCTTCTCGTATCCATGGCGTAACTCAAGCTGTTCTTATCAAAATATCTTCTCTTCAGCGCCTTCCTCTCTGTGTCCTCAGGTTCTGCTTTGACCGGTCGGCCGCGGCGCTGCTGGACGAGAAGGTGAAGAAGGGCCTGTTCATCTTCGCCTGTTTCAACTCCTGCGTCAACCCCATCGTCTACGGTATCTTCAATTTCTGCAAGAAGAAGCAGCCCATGGTGAGGGACTGACAGAGTGAGTGTACAGACAGGCAGGGAGAGGAAACGATAGAGAGAACCTGATAGAAAAACCGACAGATGAGTAGGTGGAATGAAGGATAGATAGATTGATGGATAGGTAAGGAGAAAGTAGATAGAAAGGGAGACCGATTTTTTTTATTGGGTGTTTGATGTGTGGATAGATGGATAAATAGACGGATAGATGGATAAACAGATGAAAAGGTCGATAGATAAATAGAAGGACCGATTCATTGACTGGTTGGCATATCGATTGAAGGATAGACAGATAGAAAAAAAATAATTTGGTAGAAAATGCATGGATTGTTAGATAGAGGGATAAACAATAGATAATAGATAGATAAAATAATTGATTGATTGAATGATTAATAGAGATAAGTAGACTGCAAGAGAGAGATAACACCACATTATCCAGGAAGCATTTCAAAACATCTGCTATTTAATATTCGCTCCTTTAATCAATCTCGTCTCTTTTTCCCTCGCTACCTTTCTTTCCTTCATTCTTTTTTTTTCTTCCCTCTGATAGAGTCTCCCCCTCCTTTCATCACCTAATTTTTTGGCACCGCGCACATTCTCATTAGTTTCAAGCCTTTTTCTCGTCTGATCCTTTTTCCGTTCTTTCCACCTTAATATTCACCATTTTCCATTCCATTCCTTTTTTTTTGGGGGGGGGGGGGTTCCACTTTATACACCCATCACAGTTTCCCGTTTTCTTTATCTTTTTATCTTTTTTTTACTCGCATCTGCAGTTTTATCTCTCACTTTCCTTTTGGCTTCTCTTCGCTTCTTCTTTCTTCACTCCCTCGTTTTCCTTTATCTCCTCCCGTCATCCCGGCTCTCACTCCTGTGTTCTCAACTTCATCAAGTGTTTGTTTATTTTTCTTATACCATCTCTCTCTCTCTCTCTCTCTCTCTCTCTCTCTCTCTCTCTCTCTCTCTCTCTCTCTCTCTCTCTCTCTCTCTCTCTCTCTCTCTCTCTCTCTCTCTCTCTCTCTCTCTCTCTCTCTCTCTCTCTCTCTCTCTCTCTCTCTCTCTCTCTCTCTCTCTCTCTCTCCTTCCTTCCTTTTTATGCTGGTTCTTGTTTTCATGTTTCCTCTTTCGTTCTTATATTAACTTTCCCCTCACTCTCGTTATCTCTATTTTGCATCTTCTTTTCGTATTTCTCTCTTCTTTTCTCATCTCGTCGTTTATTTCTTCCTTTTAACTTCCTTTCTTATTCCTTTGTTTCTTTTTGTTCTTTCTTTTCTTCCCTTCCCTTCTCTTCCTTTCCCTTCTTTACCCTTCCCTTCCCTTTCCCGCTCTTCCCTTCCCTTCCCTTCCCTTCCCTTCCCTTCCCTTCCCTTCCCTTCCCTTCTCTTCCCCGCTCTTTCCCACTCTTCCCTTCCTGTCCCTTCCCTTCCCTTCCCTTCCCTTCCCTTCCCTTCCTTTCTCTCCCATTCTCTTCCTTACCCTTCCCTTCCCTGCCCCGCTCTTCCCCGCTCCTCCCCTCCCTTCCCTTCCCTTCCCTTTCCTTCCCCTTCCCTTCCCTTCCCCGCTCTTCCCTTCTCTTCCCTTCCATTCCATTCTCTCTCCTTTTTCCCTTTCCCTATCCTCCTCTTCCCTTCTTTTTCTCCTTTTTCATTTATATTGCTTCAGTTTTCCTTACTTTCGTTCTCCTTTTTACTGTTCTTTCCTGTTCTATTTTTATTTATCGTATTTTCTCCTCTCCTCTTTCAATCCTTTCATTCTCGTTACTTTCGTCTCTGTCTTGTTCCATCTTTTTTTTCTTTTTCTCTTGTTTTCTCTTTTTTTTCTTTCATTTCTTTCGTTTTTCTTTCTTTCTTAGTCATTTTTGCTGTTCTATCTTATTCTTTCTTTCTTATTATTTCTTCGTTTTTCTCGTCTCTGTCTTTTATTCCTTTCGTTATCTCTTCCTAAATTCTTACTCCTTTTTGCTGTTCTTCCTTGTTCTATCTTTCTTATTATTTCTTCTCTTTTCTTCGCCCTTTTATTCCTTTCATTTTCCTTTCTTTCATACACCTTTCTCCTGTCCTTTCTTCTCTTTTCTCCTCTCTTCCTTTAGTTCTTTCATTGACCTTCCTTTCACACTCCTTTTCTAAGTTCTTTCTTTTATTTATTATTTTTCTTCCCTTCTCTCCTCTGTGGCTCATATATTTACCTTCCCCTACTTCTCTTTATCATAGTTTTGCATATTTTTCTATTACTCATCTTTTCTTCTATCGCCTCTTTTTATATTCCTTCCATTTTCCTCTTTTATGTTCTTTCATGTTCTTTCTTTTATTTATTATTTCTCTTCCCCTCTCTCCTCTGTGGCTCGTATATTCATCCTTCCCCTACTTCTCTTTATCTTAGTGTTGCATCTTTCTCTATTATTCATTTCTACTATCGTCTTTTCTTATAATCCCTCCATTTTCCTTCACTCCATACTTTTTGTTGCTGTTCTTTCTTGTTTTTCTTATTATTTATCTTCTTTGCTCCTCTCCTCCTTATTTCCTTTCATTTTCCTTCCTCTCTTTCTTACGCCTTTGTGCTGTTCGTTCTTGCATCTTTCTCTCCTACCCCTATTTGCTGTTCTTTCTTCCATGTCTCACTATTTTAACTTTTTCGTCCCAACATTTTCTTTCACACCTCCCTTACATGATTTTTTCCCCGTCATTTCTGTTTGCGTCGCTCCGTTTTTCAGCATTTCCGTCCCTCAGGGCAAGGCACGTCTTCTTATTAGCGACTCCTCCAGCAAGGTTCATTGATCGACGCGTCTGCTAATCAAATTTTCGCTGAGGCAGACTATCTAGACTGGTCCTTTGGCTATTGATCGTCTTCCTCGTATCCTATTGTAGTGTTTTCTTGTTATTTATCCTCCCCATCCCTCCTCCTCCCCATAATATATGTGTCCCGTACTCTCAAAGCCTTCCTTAGCGGCTTTGGGTGAACGGCCTAAAATCCATCAAAGCTTGGTTAATGTAATCCTCTTTGTCTGGCCTCTCGCTCAGGTTCCTCCCACGTACAGATGAAGAGTTATTTTTCTGACTGGATAAAAATACAATATTCCGTTTTTTAATTTATTTTTTCCTTATTGACGTAGCCATGTTATTATTTCTTGCTAATGACTTTCTATAACATCTAAGAAAATTGAATTAATTATGCAAGGTACAAATTCTTTTCACTTCATTTTCGGAAGCAACAAAGGACACGTTTTTTATTCCTTCATGTGGCGCCTAAAGACTACTCCTCTCCATTGTACCTGCTCATTAGTTTACTCACCTGGAAACGCTCCTCTCCATTGTACCTTCTCATTAGTTTACTCACCTGGAAACAAAGGTTAACTATGGTGACAACCTTTCCCTTTCTCTCCCCTTTTCCTACCTTTTCCTTCCCTACGTCTCCCTTTCCTTTCCCTTCCCTTTCCTTCCCTACCCTCTCGTTTCATTCATACCCTTTCCTGCCCCACCTTTCCCTTTCCTATCCTAGTCTTTCCTTCCCTGCCCCACCTTTCTCTTCACAGTCTAGTTATCATGACCCACTTCCTTTTCTACCTTCCTCCTCAAGTACCAGTTACCGTGACCTTTTCTCTTCTACCTCCTATATTTACATACTACTTATCGTGACTCATTTCTCTCCTACCTCCCTTTTCACAGACTCAAACGTGGCGCTCAACAACCCTCAATACACAGCTCAATTCTCGTAGCTGTGACTGTAGGAGCTTCAAGTCCAGCCGCGTCTACTGGACCCGCCGCGAACAGGGCTCCACCGTCACCAGCTCGGAGGCAGCCACCGCCGAGCTGCTCCTCCCTCGTGCCCTCAACTCCCCCTACAGAACAAGGTCAGTCGGGGCACCAAAACTCGAGGGTTCTGAGGTGGCCAGAGGGAGGGAAGAAAAGATATGAATTGATAGGAATCAGGACTATTTTTATATTACTTTTTTAACTTTGGACCTTTTGGGTTTCATTGGGGAATAAGTTTAGAAGATTTTCCACTCGTAGTAGTAGTAAAAGTAGTAGTTGTAGCAGTAGTAGTAGTAGTGTTGAAACCATAAGTAGCAGTCAGCCATGAACAAAAGAAATATCACTTTAAACTTGATGTAACCTAAGTGTAGATTATAAGATTAAACCAAAACGTAACCTTGACTTAAAAGCATGCCACCACCAGCCACCATAAACACCCGTAGAAATAGTTGAATAAAGGTCTATGGAAGTAAGCTGCCCACTGAGCCACACGCTTGTCACTCTCACTTTATAACTCTCTCACTCTCCTCCCACTCTCTTATCGATGGACTTATCTCGGTGTGTACGTGTGTAAACCCCCGTGACTCCTATTACCCACGTACGTGCCCTACATACGTAAACTCCTGCAAACTGTATTAACACCCTCTTATGGGGTTATTACACTGGGCAAATTTTCCGTGGATCTTCAGTCAAACCACGATATCCGCTGGCGTGGTTCTCATTTGTTTCTTGTTATTGCTGATGATGATGATGGTGAGTAATACAATCGTCGTTCCGTGAAATCTACAGTAGCTTTGGAAGATCGTGGACATGTCAGAAAACCACGGAAATATGAGAACCACGCCAGCGGAAATCGTGGTTTGACTGAAGATCCACGGAAAATTTGCCCAGTGTAATAGCCCATTACTGTGTTCGGTGGGCCTGAAACGGCGCACCCCACCTGCACGCACCTTCACGTGAGCCAAGTGACGGTAGAGAGGCAGCAACAGGAACGCGTAACACCAAGAACACACAAAAAAGTCTAAATTCAATTGTCTCGCAGCTTCAGTACGTATGCATTAAGGGTAATAAAGATACACATTAATGATAACGATAATGGAGATACAAATATGATAATGAGATAAGCAGAATTCTTTTTACGATAAATTTGTTCTTTTAAAAATATCAAAGGACAAAGGAGGTACTTTATTTTCTCCTTTATTTAATGATGCTAATTATCCTACTCCTCCTCCTCCTCCTCCTCCTCCTTCTCCTCCTCCTCCTCCAAGAAAGAATAGTAGGATGCCAAACAGACAGACAGAGAGAAAGAGACGAGGTCGAATTAATGTTTCCTTTGTGTTCTAATCGTTGCCGTGTTGTTGCGATCTCCCCCACGCTCCTCCGCCCACGTGTGCACCTGTACTGACCCACCTCTGTACCTTGGCTTAATTAAGGTCTCACTTTCTCCCGCCGTCTAAAAGGAATCTACCAAAGCGTTAATTGCTGTTGACTCGCATGCACACATTGCTACAAACCAGACCAAACAAACATTCAAGTAAGGCAACACACACACACACACACACACACACACACACACACACACACACACACACACGCACACGCACACACACACACATGATAAAGTCTGCACAAATGTTCGTAGTAAAAACCCGAGATTTATATTACTGTGTGTGTGTGTGTGTGTGTGTGTGTGTGTGTGTGTGCGTCGACTGCAATATGTGACCTAATGGTGAGCGGAGATTTTCTGTAAATAAAAAATGGTTTCATTAGACTTTCTCTCTCTCTCTCTCTCTCTCTCTCTCTCTCTCTCTCTCTCTCTCTCTCTCTCTCTCTCTCTCTCTCTCTCTCTCTCTCTCTCTCTCTCTCTCTCTCTCTCTCTCTCTCTCTCTCTCTCTCTCTCTCTCTCTCTCTCTCTCTCTCTCTCTCTCTCTCTCTCTCTCTCTCTCTCTCTCTCTCTCTCTCTCTCTCTCTCTCTCTCTCTCTCTCTCTCTCTCTCTCTCTCTCTCTCTCTCTCTCTCTCTCTCTCTCTCTCTCTCTCTCTCTCACACACACACACACACACACACACGCACACACTAATACACTAACCCCCTCCCCCCTCCTCCTCAGAACAATACAATGAACACAGATTGAAAAGACACTGTGTAAGAGCAAAGCACCACAGATCCCTTTTTCCACGACTAATGCCACGTTCATGGCCAATCAGTTAATTGCCCTCACCACCCACACACTCCTGCACATGGAAGCTTCCCGCAGTACAGAGACACAGGTCAGATACGAAATTACACCGACGGATAATCAGAAAACAGACCGACCAGAGACAGAGACAGACAGCTTAACAGACCAGACAGCACAACCGAGAGACGGATGCAAAGTTACACCTATCGATGGTTCAGATGAGTTACAGAGCTCAGGCGAAATGACAGATAATAGATAGATACATACATATACGTATATACATACTTACATATATATTTTGTTTTACGTTTCCCCTGTGGCGTCGGCAGGCTTTCTTGATTTGACTTGGTGGTCCGCCTCAGCCCTTTATGGCGCAGGCAAGTATTTATAGGGGCGTCATATTGCTTGGCCATGGTGCCCCCTGGAGCTCATCTTTGATCCTATTTTAGAGTGAATCTAGAGTCCGAGTTGATGGGTGGTCTTCTGGACAACATGTGGGTAGTTTTAGGCCACTCGGCGATGAGTGAAAAAATGCCACTTTGTTTGTACCGGCGGGCGGGACGCGAACCATAGATCTTCTTGGATGCCGCGCCCGCACGCTGACTACTCATCCACTGCCTCACCTACATATATACAAGTTCTTACGTAACTGTTTACCCCTCGGCTGTAGTTTCATTAAGTTGTTCGTCGAGTCTTAAACCTTCGTCACCTCGCCCTTCATCCTCTACTTCCCACGAGAAGGAGCAGTTCACACTAGACAGGTCCGGCGTCTCTGTCACCTCGAACACTGACTTGTCGTCTGAGAAAGGGTTATAAATGGAAATGCCATTTAACCAATCAGTTAGAGGGGACATATACCGATGGGGGGGGGGGTCGCCTCGCCCACCCTACGACGCCAAGTCTGGGGATTCCCCTGGGCAAGTCTCCATGCAGGCCCCCTTCTCATCCAGAGTACCTCCTAGCAAGATCTATCGACTTGCTCAAGCCACAACCTCTGTGGGCGTTCCCTTGGCCTCCTCCACTCAGGATTAACTCTTACAGAAACAACCCGATGAGCAACGACGGATTCTGGGTCGCGTGCCACGTGCCCGCATAGCCGGAGTTGGCGTTGACGGACTATACGGGTATATTGTATGTCGAACCACTCTCACGGAGTAGTCGCTGGTTTGACACAAAGCTATTTAAGCGATATCCCATGATTCTGCGTAGACACAAACTATCAAAGATATCAATCCGCCTCTCCAAGGCACTATTTAGTGTCCATGTCTCACAGCCATAGAATAATACAGGGAGCACATGGTACTTGAAGATCCGGATCTTTGTCCGTCTAGAAAGATATCGACAACGCCATATTATCGTGCTGAGTGAATCCATAACACCGTGGGCCATGTGGGCCGCTGCTTCTCGTCCTCCCTCACAGTGTTCTCTCCCACTTAGGGACTTATATCCCACCGTGCGGTCTGCACTCCAGAGGGTGTGGCATCGCAGGTGGGAGGTTGTGATTGCCACGACAAAGATGGGGGCAGTCACGACCAGGGCTGTGCGTCCCTGGTCGTATTCCTATAAAAATAGTCGTAAGAGGGAGACTGTCCTGGCCCGCCTTAGGGTGGGTCACACTAGATATACACATGGCTTTCTCATGTCACGGGGAGTTCAGCCCTACTGTGATGACTGCTTGGTCCCCCAGACAGTGCTGCACTGGTTGGTCGAGTGCCCCACTTTGGGGGACTTGCGAGAGCAGTATCTCTCCCGGTGTCGAGGTGGAGATGGGACTTTCTCTCTTTCCCTAGTGCTGGGAGAGAAGGCTCTCTTCCCGGGGCATGACGCTAATGGCTTCCTACTGGAGGCTGGCGTCCTCAAGTTCGTGTAGGTTTTATTGACCTTTTATTGATATCTCTTTTATCATGTTTTTGATTAATTACCGTTTTTTCATAGTTTTATATTATGGTTTATTTAGTTCTATATTCGGCGCCATATGACCCTGCAGTTGCGGCGCCAAGAACCGAACGCCCCAATAATCAATCAATCAATCTGAATTACGATAGTGAGGCATTTGAAATTTTCCAAGATCTCATGTTGGCGCCACATTCATGGCCTTTGATGAAGAGAAAACACGTATCAGTCCTTTAGATTTAAAAGGTCATTACAAATATATTCAAATAAGGATTTTTTTTTTAGAGTCTCGGGAATAAAGGAAAAAAAAAGTGAGTTAAGCAGAGCTTACAATCACTCTATTTTATTTTCTTACTTTTATCGGGGAGGCAGATATTTTCCAAGACTTCAGGAAAGATTATTTCAAAATGACAGGAGAGCTGATAAAAACTAACGTTTATGGATATGTAACAACAGAATCATTACGAAAGAGCCCATGAGCCAGAAGCAGCTCGCTCTAAAAGGAGCAAATGTTATGAAAAAAAAATGTCCCCTCGGCATCCCGTTATTATGAATATTAGGTCCATATTCTCGGTCGGGTTATGTCGTGATGAGGAAACCCAATTCCTTCAGGCCATCAATCACTGCATCATTAAGAACACAATATTTGTTTTCTAGGAAACAGGGAACAGAAAATTGACGACAGGAAGGATATTTGTTTTAAGTCGGGTCTGTGTCTGTCTGTCTGTTTGCCTGTCTGTTTGTCTGCTTGTCTGTCTATCATACTCACTCACTCACTTTTACACACACACACACACACACACACACACACACACCACGCGCAGCAACCCATCGTCCCGTTTCTCCCAAAGTACCAAAAGTAAGAAGCGATACGGACTCGATTTATTGGCCCCATCAGAACAGCCTATATCATCGGTTATACTTCCCCTCGCCACCTTCCCCTCGCCACCTTCCCCTCGCCACCTTCCCCTCGCCACCTTCCCCTCGCCACCTCTCCCTTCGCCACCTTCCCCTCGCCACCTCTCCCTTCGCCTTCGTCCGCCTTTTCCCGCCTCGCCAGCCCTTCCTTTTCCCTCCACTGCCTTTCCCACCTCGCGCTTTTCCTTTCCCCCGGAGAGTATACGAGGCAGGTCGAGATTAAGTTACTGCGGCACGAGGGAGAGAGAGAGAGAGAGGCAGGCAGTACCGTGCTCTCGTTAGCTTTCAGGAGCCATATTTAAAGGGTAACTGCAGTGCCTGAAAAATATTATTATTATTGGTATCATAATTATTATATATATTATTTTATTATTATTACTATTATTACAATTACTATTATTATCATCATCATTATTATTTTTTTTTTTACGTCGCGGCCTATTGCGCCGTTAGGCTTTTTCACTGGTGGGGCCTGATGGTCGGCCCAGCCCGTTGTGGCGCAGGCGAGTGTTTATAGTGGCGCCACCATCCACGGTATGTATAGAGAAAGAGTAAGGAGGAGAAGGAGAAAGAGGAAAGGAAGAGTAGGATTAGCGGGGGAAAAAGAGAGGAAGCAGGAGGTAGGACGTACGCCAGTAGCTTTTATCATTATATTTTTTCTAAACCCTTAACTAGACATCTATAGAAGCCCTATCAGTACATTATTCTTAAAAAAAAAAAAATTGTAACCATAGGCAGCTTTTTTTCGTCCACTGCGTTTCTTTTTCTACCACCGTTGCCAGATTATCGTATTCACCACATTTTATTTATCATTTTAAGCCTTAAACTCTCGTACCTACACAAATAACGAAAAAAAAATATTAAAGTTAGCGTTAAGACTGTTATTTATTGGTTTGTTTGTTTTTGCTATAGATATCAGTCAGAAACTACGAAAATGGAATACCTTGTGTACGATAATTTGGCAACGCTGTTTTCTACCTACCCTGCGACCTAACTCGTGAGATGGAAATAGAAAAGGAACTGTCAAAATGAGAGGTAAACAAGGGAACGAATGTCTTCCGTCGCCTCGCTCCCGAAGTGCTCACGATTCATCAAAAAAAAAAAAAATTACGTTTATGGTTATTCCCAAAGGTTATGGGCCGACCTTTTTCACTTTTATTATTCCTGCCCGTTCTACCATATATCCGGCGAACCCCGACGCGCACACACACACACCCACACCCACACCCACCCACACCCACACTCACACACACACACACACACACACACACACACACACGCATTACGGGGCATCATACGATAGTCTCACGCAGTTCCTCACGCAAAACGGCACTTATCGTACGGCGAATGTATCGGTATTCGCGTGAAAACTACGAGAAAATATCAAGTACTATTTTTCACTATCCTCGCCTCCCCTTACCTCGACGCCTGGCTGTTTCCCTCCTCCTCCTCCTCCTACTCGCTGCCCCGCTTCACTTAAGCGAGCTGGAGGGCGGAAACAGAAGAGGGTACGTGAGAGGGAATAAGCTGAATAGGTTGGCGCGGTATAATATTTTCACCGCAAGCCTACGAAATGTATCTTTAAAACCCTTGATCTCCTCTTCACCTCTCTTCTTCTCGATACTACTACTACTACTACTACTACTACTACTACTACTACTACTACTACTACTACTACTACTACTATTACAATTCTTACTACTGCTGATGATGTAGGTGATTATATTGCTACTGCTATTGCTTCTCCTTTAATTAACTACTTTCTCTTTTCCCCCACACCCTTTTTTTCGTCACTTTTCTTTTCTGTTCAATGATTTCCTCGAGTTAAATCTTATTCGGAAGCGCGAGACGTATATAGTTGTGTGAGGGATGATAAAAAAATGTTCCGTTTGATCTTTTCCAACAACCGAGTCTTACGTTGAGTAGAAAGAGAACGGAGAATCAGTCAGGATCAGAGTCAGGATAATTCCGTAAAGAGAGATCAAAATGAAGGTGCTGGATATATTTATGGACCTTCCTCACACTCACTCTCTCATCTGAGCTCCTCTTGCATCGTTGATCATATGCTCTTTGAAGGTGAAGGGAGAGTTACGAAGTGTAGCACGGAAACGGACACATAAGCACACGGACACGGACACATAAGCACACGGACACGGTCACATAAGCACACTGACAGAGGGATGGAGAGACACAGACGAAAACAAACAGCAAGAGATTATAATACCAGAACACAGGGCAGTACACATATAGACACATAAACAGAGAGACATACATACAGAAACAGACAAGAGACATACATATAGACGGACATCTACACAGAATAACAGGTGGTACACATAGACACACAGCCAGAGACTTACATACAGAAGCATACAACATGAAACAGATACACAGACAGACACATGTACACAGAATAACTGGTAGTACACATAGACACACAGACATAGAGACAACAGACGAAACAGATACACACAAACAGACACGTGTACACAGTAGGCAAATTAGTGCATAGACATATAACAAAGAAACATGAACAATCACAAACAGAGCCAACCAGACATAAGAACAGGTAGGCATATCAGTCCACAGACATACCATAAAAACAAAATTTATATAAAAGGCAACACACAAAGCAAAATAAACAGATTTACACACTGAGAAGGCGATTGTACATCCTTTGTCTAAATATATACTCATGGAGGTACGAAGAATTTGTCAACGATTTACTTGAAAAATTCTTGTGATAAACTTGGACCAGACCAACAAACCTGAACCCTAAGATATCTCAAGTGACTGGTGGACTGACTGTATGTGTGATTGACTGTTTAACTGACTGATTAGCTGACCCTTTTTTACCGGACTAATAACTGACAGAGAGACAAATCTTACGCAAATGGATGAAGTATAACCCCCAAATTAAATTCATATTGGAAAATTCTGAAAAGACGAGAAATGAAAAAAAATATGACGCCATTAACCTATATGTATTAGTTATTACTGTGTGTGTGTGTGTGTGTGTGTGTGTGTGTGTGTGTGTGTGTGTGTGTGTGTGTGAAGGAGTGTTGCATCCCCATCCATTCACGCTACAAAATAAACCACCAACCTAAAATTAAAACCGCACTTCCTCGTTGTTATAAATGCCGTATGTGAATGTTGTCGTTTTCTTTTCTCACCTGGGAACGTTTTGTCTCATTAGTCACCTGTCCCTTCCCGCGATGTGACTTGTGGAGGGAAGGGAATAGAGCACAGCCACCTTATCCTCCTCTCCTCCTCCTCCTCCTCCTCCTCCTCCTCCTCCTCCTCCTTCTCTTCTTTCTCAGCATCCTTGTCTTCCTCTTCCTCCTCCTCCTTCCTCAGCCCTTTAAATGCAACAGGTGGGGTCCACAGTTCACCTTGATTGCCTCGTGTTAAATGGCTGTTTGTCTCTCTGGCTTGTCTTTGTCTTCCCTTGCTCCTCCTCCTCCTCCTCCTCCTCCTCTTCATCTTCCCTTCCCTCTTTGTCGCCCTTTCTCATCCTCTCTATTGGCCTCCTTCAGCCTGTTGCCGTCTAACATTTCTCTCTCTCTCTCTCTCTCTCTCTCTCTCTCTCTCTCTCTCTCTCTCTCTCTCTCTCTCTCTCTCTCTCTCTCTCTCTCTCTCTCTCTCTCACACCAATTTTGTATGAACCACCTGCACCCTCACCCGTAATTGGAAAACCTCGTAAATCTTCATGTTTAACTCTACGTGTTTTTCTACCCGTGTTTAAGATGTTCCGTTTTTTATCTGTTTACTCTCTTTATCTTGCTTGTGCGGCACTTGGCCCATCACGTGTTGATTTTTTTTTATTTCCCGCAGATTATAAAGCGCTTAGTGTAGTGAGAGATATTAATGATTTATTGTTCTATATGACTTGTCAGTTATACCAAGCCATTATATTTTTTTTCAGGTCAGATTGAAACCATTCGTATCATATTATAAAATCTACCTTCTTTGATTTTCCTTGACCTCTTGAAGACTACCATGACTCTGAAAATTCCTAATATCCTGTCCCAATTCCTTCATCATATATGCTTTGCCTTTGATTACTGTATTACACATTATATAGTTCGGACGCTATATCAAGATTAGTTTCGTCCATATTCCCACAATTGACACGATGCATAATTCCCTTTACACTGAATTACAGACAAAACATTATTATGACCCAGACTAACCACACGCATGAGTCATACCATTGTTTACGTTTTTTTCTTAACTGGATTATTTTGGTCATTATTTTTTTCTTTCTAATGATTTACCTACACCTGCGAATTTTCAGCATTAATGTCACGTATGCTTATGTTCTTGTATTCATCCATCATGCTGTCACACCTACAATTAGCTGCATCTTCCTGGACATGAATATCAGTTTCGTTAAACCTCCTGCATAACTATTTACCCTCTTTGCTTCCTACATTAATTTTCCGTAGATGATGTTATCTACACTTTGATAACGTCTAACACATCTCTCTGTCAGTCAGTCCTATTACCCACACCAAACCATATAAACTACTTCACTTCAATCTCAATCAATACGTTTTGTGTCTAAAGTCTCCTTCACTGCTCGACTAATTGACCACATAACGTATTCTCCAAACATTCATGAAGTCCCATAAGGTTTCAGGAGACCATGGAGTTAATAATCTCTTAATGACTTTCACAACCAACTTACCTACTTCCTGGAACACTCTCAGACTTTAATACCTTTCCTTATTAGACACACCTTAATTAGGCCTGTACGTAACTCCGAGGTATTAACATAATCACCTGCCTATCATCGTCACGTCACCTTCACCCTTCACCTGAAACTTCATAAACCTTTGACGTGAACAGGTAGAACAGGTGCATTGACAACACACACACACACACACCACACCACACCACACCACACCACACCACACCACACCACGCCACGCCAAACCACACCATACCACACCACACCATCACAACACTCTCCCCACAACACATTACAACATAACACAAGTCCTATTCCCTTTTAACCCCCAATACAGAAACACAACACACACACACACACACACACACACACACACACACACACACACACACACACACACACACACACACACACACACACTTTTCCCACAACATAACACAACACAACACGCCCTTGCATTTCCTTTCCACATCCGCAACACCCACACACCACACACCTAGACCAGACATCTCACTCATCTTGCCGAGGTCCTCAGTGACCGTCTCTCATATCTGCGGCCTTCTCAGTTGACCTTTGACCTTTCTCTCACATCCTCCCACACAAAGGTCAGCGTCGGGGTCGGACTCAGCCATTTCCCTCCCCATGCAGACTCTCCCCTCCGGCTCCCCACTCAGCCGAAGGTAAGTTTCCCTCTGACCTCCCCGTGACCTCTCTTGACCCGGTATAGCTTCTCCCTCCCCTTCACCCGCACTCAGTTAAGCCCCCTGTATTGACTCCTCTTATAACTTGTTCGGTGACCTTTTATATGATATTGTGAGTCGATGATAGAGTGATGTGTTGGTGTCTGTCTGTCTTTCTCACAATTCTCGCTTGTTTTTTTTTATCTTTCTTTTTTTTTCTCTCTCTTTTTTTCTCTTTCATTTTCTTACCGGTGATTTTTTTCTTTTATCTTTCTTTTTTCTTACCGGTGATTTTTTCATTTATTATTACTTTTTCTTATCTGTGTCATGGTAAGTTGTGTGTTTGATCTTTGGGTTTTCGTTTAATGGTGGAGTGAGTCAGGAGGGCATTTTGGTGTGTGTGGGAGTGAGTTAATAAGTCAAGGAGTCTGTCATCGTTTAAGCTTGTCATTTTGTAAGGTATTAGAAAGTTGGGTTATGTATTTTCGATTGTTTTGTGGTGGAGTGAATCAGGGAGCCATAGGGTGAGTGTGGGAGTGAGGGAAGGAGTGAAGGAGTCCATCACTGCTTTAACTTTTTATTTCGTTAAGAATTGGAGAGTTAGGTTCATGATTTTCAAAAGTTGGAAAGTTTCGTTTAGTCGGCGCTCATGATTTTCAAGCTGGATAGTTTTTTTTTATATGTATATTTTCGATGATTCAGTGCCAGCAATATTAGACGTGGCATGCTGACGGTCCAAAAGAAAGCCTGTTGGAGTAAATATTATTCATCTGACACGCTATCGGAAAAATATACCAGAAAGGAAATCTCAAAACGAACGAAAGCCAGTTTTGTTCATGAAGTGTGTGCAGTAGGAGACGAGGCATGGGGACGGTGAGATATGTAACGTGTTTGAGTACATATTATTCATCTAACACACCATCAGGAAAAGTATACCAAAAGGAAAATCTCAGGACGAACGAAAAAAGTCTTGTTCATGAAGTGTGTCGGTGCTCTTCCTTCCGCCCGATCTACTTTGATTTAAACCGTGTGAGTAAAAGGTTCAAAATACTGTTATCTCAGGACGAACGAAAGCCAGTCTTGTTCATGAAGTGTGTTGGTGCTCTTCCTTCCGCCCGATCTACTTTGTTTTAAACCGTGTGAATAAAAGGTTCAAAATACTGTTCTACTCAGCGTGCCACGAAAAGAGGTTAAGAAGTGAAAACCCTGACTGACTCGAGCATGAAGAGCTGCGACAGGCAATCAGCAAGCGAAGATAAAGTGTTAGGCAATCAGGCCACATAATGTTTTAGGAGGCAGGCGTGCAGTTAATGAGACAAGAGAGTATTAGCCATGATCAGAGTGGTAAAATGAAACACGTAAAGCAATATTCCGGTGAACTTAGAATGAATGAAGAAAGTTAAGGGGGGGAAAGTTGATGAGACGAGCTTAGACCGGCTGAAGAAAGTGAAGAATGAATGAAGAAAGTGAAGGGGAAAGTTGATGAGACGAACATAGAACGGCTGAAGAAAGTGAAGAATGAATGAAGAAAATTGCGGGGGGAAGCTGATGAGACGAGATTAGAACGGCTGAAGATAATGAAGAATGAATGAAGAAAGTTAAAGAGGGAAAGTTGATGAGACGAACATAGAACGGCTGAAGAAAGTGAAGAATCAGTGAAGAAAGTTAAGGAGGGAAAGTTATTGAGACGAGCTTTGAACGGCTGAAGAAAGTGAAGAATGAATGAAGAAAGTTATGGAGGCAAAGTTGATGAGACGAACATAGAACGGCTGAAGAAAGTGAAGAATGAATGAAGAAAGTGAAGGGGGAAGTTGATGAGACGAGCTTAGAACGGCTGAAGAAAGTGAAGAATGAATGAAGAAAGTTATGGAGGTAAAGTTTTTGAGACGAGCTTAGAATGGCTGAAGAAAATGAATGACACCCAAGATTTCCCAGTTTATAGTGTTATGGAAGTGGAGTGAAGCCGAGTGAGAACCTTTTTTTTTTACAGCAAGGGAGACAGTTCAAGGGCGTAAAGAAAAATATATAAAAAAGCCCGCTACTTTCTACTCCTGAATAGAGGTCAAAGGAGTGGCCAAAAAGAGAGGTCAGTTAGCCCCTCCACCTTGCCACACACACATATATAAGAGTCTAACCTTATCCACTACGTCCTCTAGTCAGTCAATAAGCCAGTCAGCCCAAACAACAGTCAGTCAGACCACAGCTTCTCAGTCAGACACTCAGTTTCATCACAGACACAAAGACAAAAATCCCTCAAGCAATGTCAGCCTCAGAGATACAATAACTTCGCGTAATTGATGAGTTGCTCCCGCGGGGCCGAACACGACTCCGCTGGCTCCTTCCTCTCTCATTGTCTCCCGCCCCGCGCTTCGTTCTTATCTTTTCTGTTACCGGCGGTTTGTTCCCTTGAGAGCCACTTGTTTCCCCGGTACGTTCATCATTTGTCTTCTTTTACGTTCATCAATTTCTTTCTTTTGTCTATTGATTGTGTTCCGCTCCCTCACTTCTGCCTTTTTTTGTATTTTTCCTTTTGTTTATTTTTGTGAGAGCTACTTTTTTTTTTTACTGGTACGTTCATCATTTGTCTTATTTTACGTTCATCAATTTCTTTCTTTTGTCTATTGATTGTGTTCCGCTCCCTCATTTCTGATTTTTTTTGTATTTTTCCCTTTGTTTATTTTTGTGAGAGCTACTTTTTTCCCGGTACGTTCATCACTTGTCTTCTTTTACGTTTATCATTTTCTTTCTTTTGTCTACTGATTGTGATCCGCTTCCTCATTTCTGCCTTTTTTTGTATTTTTCCTCTATTTTTTTTGAGAGCTACTTTTTTTTTTACTGGCACGTTCATCATGTCTTATTTTACGTTCATCAATTTCTTTCTTTTGTCTATTAATTGTGTTCCGCTCCCTCATTTCTGATTTTTTTTTGTATTTTTCCTTTTGTTTATTTTTGTGAGAGCTAATTTTTTTTACTCGTACGTTCATCAGATTTTTTTTTCTCTACCGATTACTGATTGTTCTCTGTTTTCTTATTTTTAGCTTTTGTGTATTTTTCCTCCAGATTCTTCGTTTGAGAGCTACTTTTTGGAATGTTCATCAGCTGCATTTTTTCGCTTACTGATTGTGTTTTGTTCTCACTTCTGGCCTTTGTATTTTTCTTCCTGTTTATGGTTACTCAAGCGGCCGAAGCGCCATCTGTGTGTGAAGCGCTCGTCACAAGAGGAGAGTATCAAGACACCTCCCCTTGCGAAACTGACCTCTCTTTCGGCCTCTCATTCCTTTTTCTTATACTGGAGAGGGCTTAGTGAGTTTTTAGTTGTCACTTCGTTGTTGTTTTTTAATCCTCGAGCAGCCTCCTTTCCTGTAAAAATAAAATAGAAAGAAAAACCGAACCTCATCTCCCGCCGGCTGTTTTTACGCCATGTTGTGCTCACTGGCATTACCTTGCTTACGGAACTCCTTTGACAGCTGCAGATTAAATGTATCCCTACTTTAGCGACCAAAGCGCCATCTGTGTGTGAGAAGAGCTCGCAAAAAACAACAAAAGGATGAAACGACCCTCATCTCCCGCAACTGTTTTTACGCCCTCCGTTGTTGCGTTCGCTGAGTGTTCTGCTTAAGAGACTCCTTTGACAGCGGCAGATTAGAATTAGGATTACTTTAGTGATCAAAACGCCATCTTATGTGTGAAGCGTTCGCATAAACAACAACGAAATAGACAAAAGGATCCTTCTCTCTCCCCGGCCGTTTTTACGCTATATGCTTTTGGATTCGCTGCGTATCCTGCTTACGAAACTCCTTTGACAGCGGCAGATTAAACGCTGGTCTGAACGCATCTCTCTCTGCTCTCAAATGCATCAGTGCACGAGAGGCGGCGGTCGAGAGTGTTTTTTGCTTCCTCGTGCATTTAGCCCGACCATTTACGTGCCTGCCTCGGTGGTGGTGTGCACGGCTAATGCTTTCAGGCCACAATGATTCATAGTTCTTTGCCTCAGTCTTGTCTGGCGTGTTCATTATGTGCATCACCCGTCTGTGTTTCCTTCCTTTGTCCTTCCTCTTCTGGTCTAGTTTCTTTTTTCTCTAGTTTTTTTTTCCTGTAATATTTTTTTCAGGTAATACTAATTGCATTTGTTTATTTTTTGCGCCGTGTAAGACTTTTTTTCTCCAGTTTATTTTTTGCTTCGGATAATATTTTTTTCTCGTTTGTTTTTGCTCCAGGTAATAATATTTTCCCTCGTTTTTTTTTTTTATTCTTCCGGGATTTTTCTTTCTATTCACTTTTCACTGTGATCATTTGTTTACATGCGAATCATATATTTTTTTTGTTATTTGCGTTGTGCCTATTGTAGTTTTCTTTTTTTTCTTTATTTTCCGTTTGCTTCTCTTTATGACTGGGGATTCTGTATTTTCTTTTCCTTTTGTTGTGCCTTTTTCTTCCCTTGCTATTAGATATCTTTCTTATTCCCATTCGCTCAAGGTAATCCCCCCCGCCCCTTTTTTTCTCGCTTTTCTTCAATACTCCAAACCTACCCTTCCAATTTTTCCTTCCTTTTGTTCTTACTCATACCCTCATTAGCCTTTTTTCCCCCTTTCGGCAGCTAGTCTTTGTCCAAATAAGTGTTTTTTTTTCCTGTCTAGGTCTCAAAATGCATCTCCCTTTTTGCGTCATGGTGAAAGGCTCTGGATTGGACTGTAGCACCTGAAGAAACTGCCCTAATTAACCTTGTCTTTTTTCCCTTCCCGCGGTCTACCAGTCATTCGAGAAGCTCTGTCGATGCTCTTCTTTTCGATGTCCCGTGTTGCGCTGCCGCTTCTTTTGCCTCATCTCCTGCATCAATTTTCTTTCTTCTGTTTAATCTTCAGTTGTTGTAGTTGTTGTTTTTGTCTTTCTCTCTGCGTACCCCTTCCTTTTTTTTTATATTTTGTTCGTTCTTATATTTTTCATTGTTTTTTCTCCTGTAGATATTTTTTTTATGCCATCTCTGTCTACTTATTTTATTTTCTTCTTAAGTAGTTTGTATTGTCATATCGTCTGGTGGCGCTGTTTGTTTTTTGTTTTTTTTTGCATTAACTTTCCTCTTAGAGCTTTTCCTTCATTATTGTTTAGTTATTTTTCTTTGGTTATCGTTTTGTTATGTCTTCTGTCTTTTTTTTTTTTTTCGTCTGGTGACGCTGTTGTTTATTTTGCATTAACTTTCCTCTTTGGCCTTTTTCTTCATTATTATTTGTATCTTTTTCTTTGGTTATCGTTTTGTTATGTCTTCTCTTTTTGTTGCTTATTCATCCTCTGAAGTAGTTTTTTTTCCTCCTCGTCTGGTGGCGTTGTTGTTGTTGTTGTTTTTTGCCGTCACTTCCCACTGAGCTTTTTTCCTTGAGGGGTGATGAAAAAAAAGAGCTTCGTCCCTGGCGCTCATTTTCTCATCACCTCTCGTGTTTTCTTTCTTTTCTCTTCTGTTTTGCTTTCCTTTTATGTTCTCTTCTTTCTGCCTTCCCTCCCCCCTCCCTCCCTTCCTTCCTTCCCTCTTCCTTCCTTCCTTCCTTTCTTCCTTCCTTCCTCCCTTCCTGCCTTCTTTCCTCCCTACCTCCCTTCCTTCCTTTCGTCCTGCTTCCTTCCTTCCTTCCTTCCTTCCGACCTTCCTTTTTTTTGTTCCTTCCGTCCTTTAGTTTTGTTTTTTGTGCCTTCTGGTGGCGTTGTTGCTGTTTTTTCTCACTTTCCTCTTTGTTCTAGTTTTTTTTTTTATGTGGAAGTGATGGAAAAAAGAGAACTTCGACCCCTGACACTCACACTTTCTCGTCACCATTCGTGTTTCTCTTTTCTGCTCTTTTTGTGTGTGTGGGGGGGGGGGTGAGGGGGGGGGGTTGTCGTTCCCGTTCAAGCCACCGTCGTTCACTTCTCGTTTTGTTCGTCTATGATTTCAGTTTATTTTTCGTCCCCTCTCGTGTTTTTCTTTTCTGTTCCGTTTTATTGTTGTTGTTGTATTTGTTTTTCGTTCCCTTTCCCAGCCATAGTTGTTTCGTGTTAGGCAATCAATGCGTCGTTCACTTCTCCTTTGATTCGTCTTTGTTTCTAAGTTTTTTTTCATCACCTCTTGTGTTTCTGTTTTGTACCGATACTTTCTTTTTGTTCTTGTTTTTCGTTTCCTTTCCTAGCCATCGTTGTCTCAGTCACACAATCCGTCGTTCTATACCGGTTCTATTTGTCTATGTTTCCTGTTTTATTGTTCATCATCTCTCGTGTTTCTGTCTCTTTTGCTCCGATATATTTTTGATTCGTTCCCCTTCTAGCCATCGTTGCCTCGTCTCCGTCAGTCAGTCCGTCGTTCACGCTTTGCTCGTCCATCCTTCAAGTTTTTTTTTTTTTCCACACTTCGTTTTGATTGGTTTTCCTGGTACAAGATAGTATTACCATCACCGTTCCCCCGTCTCTCTCTCTCTCTCTCTCTCTCTCTCTCTCTCTCTCTCTCTCTCTCTCTCTCTCTCTCTCTCTCTCTCTCTCTCTCTCTCTCTCTCTCTCTCTCTCTCTCTCTCTCTCTCTCTCTCTCTCTCTCTCTCTCTCTCTCTCTCTCTCTCTCTCTCTCTCTCTCTCTCTCTCTCTCTCTCTCTCTCTCTCTCTCTCTCTCTCTCTCTCTCTCTCTCTCTCTCTCTCTCTCTCTCTCTCTCTCTCTCTCTCTCTCTCTCTCTCTCTCTCTCTCTCTCTCTCTCTCTCTCTCTCTCTCTCTCTCTCTCTCTCTCTCTCTCTCTCTCTCTCTCTCTCTCTCTCTCTCTCTCTCTCTCTCTCTCTCTCTCTCTCTCTCTCTCTCTCTCTCTCTCTCTCTCTCTCTCTCTCTCTCTCTCTCTCTCTCTCTCTCTCTCTCTCTCTCTCTCAACCTGTATTGCATCCCCTCTTGACAAACTTTGTGGCTGACGGTCCCCTTGTTGTTTATTGTCTGTCCTCGCTCTGGCCTGATGTGTGAGAGAGAGAGAGAGAGAGAGAAGAAGAAGAGGAAGACGGAGGAATCAAGCGACATACCTATGCACCACCACCACCACTGCATCTGTTACTATCTCAGAACAAGAAGGAACCCGAACACTCTTATCTTTGACTGTCCTTTGCGCTCTGTGACATCCAAGACGAGGTAGTAGAAAGACGGGGCTTGTGGATGACGGTTTGCTATTTTTAAATGAACACAAAGGAAAACACAAAGAAAGCAAAACAACAGCAGACGCGATGGTCCTTACGAGGCTGTTTGTGACAAGCTACATTAACTATCTAATCAAAGGTGGAATATGAAGGACAGCATAGGCGAAGGAGGAGGCGGAGCAGGAGGGTAATTTGTTTGATTTCCCTCGTGTCCCCGTGCCGAGGAAGAGTTGGGTCTGGGCTCGTTCTGAAGATGTCTCTGTCGCCTCTGTGTTCCTCGCCGTCACGATATTCATAGTTCCCTGGTTTTGTGCCCAGTTTGTTCACGTTGCATATGTATTCGTACCGGGTATGTTTCTCTTGTTTTTCCGTCTCGCCCTTCAGTCAACTTTTTTCTGAGATAAGATGCATTAAGGGAGTGCCTTCGTCTTGGAAACAATGTGATCCCAAGAAAAATATTTTGAGTTTACATTTCCGGCATACATATAACGTTTTTTTTCTTATATTCCTTTCTCAATGTCTGAATCACACTGGGTTGATTTAGTGATCTCCGTTATTTCATATTGTTATATAGTATGTCCTAATCATATCTCTTTTTTTCCTTTTTTCCTTATTTTTTTATTGTGTTTGTACGAGTTAGTCTCGATAAAAAATCTAGAGACTTGTAATTCGTTAAGATAATCATCATCATTATCATCATCATTATCACCACCATCATTATTATTAGTTTATCTAGTGACTCTTGCCTTTGTTTTTCTCTTTGATGTCTCTTCCTGATTTGATCCTTCCCTTCCCTTCCATTCCATCCCTCTTCTTTTTCCCTATAGCATATTTTTCTCATCCCTTCCCTTCCTTCCTTATGGCATATTTGTATCATATTTCCCTTTCCCTTCTCTTACTTTCCTCTTCCTCTTATTCCCTTCCATTCCATCCCTTTTCTTTTTTCCCTATAGCATATTTTTCTCATCCCATCCCTTCTTTTCCTGTGGCATATTTGTATCATATTTCCCTTTCCTTTCTCTTACTTTCCTCCTCCTCCTCTTATTCCCTTCCCTTTCAGGCCTTCTCTTTCCTTCTCTTCCTCGTGTTTCCTTTCCAGTCCCATTTTTCATCCCTTTCCTTCTCTCCCATCACATCATTTTCCATTCTTTTTCTCCCCTTCCCATCCTACCTCTTTCTTCCCCTCCCTTCTCTTCCTTGGGGCTGGTTTCGCCTTCTTCCCTTCTTTTCCCTCCCTTTCCTTTCCTTCTCCCTTCCCTTCCTCAATCATCTGTGTAAAATATTTTAACGTAAATTCTCTTTTCATCATATTTTTGCTAATGGCTCTTGTCCTTATTAGTTTTACCTCATTATCATTAATATTCCCTCGATATTAATTATCCTTCGTGCGAGGTAGTCACATACCATCCCCTCTTTTGGTCGCTTTTGATTCCCTCCTTAATTCTCCAAACCCAGCGTTCCGGTATATTCTTCCTTTATTCATATACTAATGTCCCTCATCCTGCTATTCATCTAATGCTCCTTCCTTTATTTTCCTCCATTCAAGTCATCCCTTCAAACGCGTCCAACCACTACCTTCTCGCTCTTTGTCCTTCCTTTCTATGCCTGCAGTCGGTCTCTTCCTCCCTTCCATTTCCCTCCCTTACGACTTTTTCATATTCTTTCTTCTCTTCCTTTCCTTCTCTCCTGATTCCTTCTTTCTATTTGTCCCCCCTTTCCATGGCTGGTTTCTGTCCCATCCTCTCTGTCTCTCCCTGACGTCTTATTTTTATGTTTTCTTCCCCTTCCCTTTCTTCCCCTTCCCTTTCTTCCCCTTCCCTTTCTTCCCCTTCTCTTTTTTCCCCTTCCCTTTCTTCCTTCTTTCTATTTGTCCCCCCTTTCCATGGCTGGTCTCTGTCTCTTCCTCTCTGTCTCTCCCTGACGTCTTATTTTTATGTTTTCTTCCCCTTCCCTTTCTTCCCCTTCCCTTTTTCCCTTTCCCTTTCTTCCTTCTTTCTATTTGTCTCTCCTTTCCATGTTTATAGTCGCTCTCCTTCTTCACTTACGTCTCCTTCCTCCATTTTTTTCTTTTATTTCATTCTCTATCCTTCCCTCTCCTCATCGCTTAACCACTTGTCTTTCATCTTTCTCTCACCTTTCCTTACGGCTCTCTCCTATTTTTTCTTCCCTTTCCCGTCATTCCTATACTTTTAGTTCATTATCTTTCCTTCCCTTTCCTCCCTATCAGTTCACCTCACTTCTCCCCCCTCTCTTACGTATATCTCTTGCTCTTGTGTCTTTCCAATGCTTTCTTCCCCTCCCCCTTCACTCCTTTCTTTTAGTTCATCGTCTTCCTTTCCTTCTCCTTTCCATCAGTTCACCTCACTTTTCCTCCATCTTTTTCTTATCTCTCCTCCCAGCTTCCCCTTTAATTCCACCCCTCCTTCCCATCCACCCCACCCCGTGATCGCCCTTCCCTTGTGTCTTGATCCCTTCCTTCCTTCCTTCCTTTTCCTTCTCCAATGCAAGTGGTCGAGACTGAAGGTTTGGGTCCCGCCTCAGCACACACATTAAGAAGGGAGGAGAAGCAGAGGCAAAAAACACCAATAAAAAAAGTCTTGAAAGGCAGCGAGAGCCACAAAGAGTGACTCCCGTGGCTCAGATGCTGGGTGGGCTCTTTGTGTGTGTGTGTGTGTGTGTGTGTGTGTGTCAGGAGGGAACGAGTTGTCTTATCAGGCACAAGAGACATCCTCAATGTTTTTTTCTTATCTTTTTTTGTAATTAGTAGAGTCGAGTTATCAGGATTATCAGGCACCGTCCGTCACTGAGAGAGAGAGAGAGAGAGAGAGAGAGAGAGAGAGAGAGAGAGAGAGAGTCATTTTTTCTACTCAATCAACGAAAGCTGACCCAAGGCTGAATGGCTGCGTATGAAAAAACAAACCTTCTCTCAAAGCCCCCCGTCAAGGAAATAAAGGGACGGAAAGAAATTGTAGGTGATGTCATGCGTTAGGCAGACAAATGTTTTCCTATTCAACGGGGCCGAATTGAGGGAGGGAAGAAAAGAAGACAAAAAAGAAAGGTAGAGCACGAAGAGATGATGGGGAGGGGGGGAAAGGAGTAGTGGAGGAGAAAAAAGTAATAGATTAACTCCTGCTTTTGGAAGGTTGACAAAATATCCAGAATAAAAGATAAAATGGTACTAATTACGGAAAGAAAATGTAGATGGTCTGCTCTGTAACGTTCGAGAGAGAGAGAGAGAGAGAGAGAGAGAGAGAGAGAGAGAGAGAGAAGGAAATTTACCATAATATTATATACTTGTTTCATCTGCGCAGTATGAGGGTAGGCAAGATAAGGCAATTATTTTAGAAATTTGCACAAACTAAACATCAGGGAAACGAACCTCAAAATAAGGCGTTCCAGTAAAGGGGAAAAGGAACGTTGGCTATGCAGAACGATAAACAGCCCTTCGTTCTGACCCATTCGGGGGCACCCTCAGCCCTGGGTCGACACACATTTCTTTCTCGGGGCGCGGCGCGTGCTCTATAATCATACATACTGAAACGCATGACGCAATAATATCAAGGCTAGGTATAAAAAAAAACGTACTTTATGAGGTAACTGTGTTAGGATTTTACATATGTTTTTCTTATTTCAGTTTCTCATATTAAAAAACAAAATCTTACTGAAGGGAAACATATATACAAATAGATGTTGGAATAAATGAAGGAAGAGAAAGTGAAAAAGTATTAGTTATTGGATTTTCTTCAAAGGTAGAACTGAGATGACTAAAAACACGTTGAAGCACACACTCAGTCACGTGCGCGCGCGGACACACACACACACACACACACACACACACACACACACACACACACACACACACACAGGACGCCGCCCAAGGCGATGACGAGCCACAGGGAAGAGGGCGTCGACAGAGGGAACTGTGGGGCTTGGATGGACTGAAGGGCTGCCATGATGTCCTGAAGGACCACCGGTTGCTCGCTGTCAAGTAAAGGGAGTTTAGGGAGGTGACTGAGCCACGAAGCATTGGCCGCGAGTGATGGAAAGACCACGTCAAGCATTACCGGCTTGATGGTGAGCGGAGGGAGATCGGCGATTGTATCATGTGCAGGAAGGGTGAGTAGTGGGCGCTGTTACCTTGACCCAAGGTGAGAACACTTGAGCCTTTCGCTATTTGTCTAAGCTTGTCAACGAGATTTGTGGGGCAATTTAAAGTAAGGAAGATATATTGGCTTGTGGAATATGTCCACACGCCTTGTCCTCTCAGAAGCACGGGCGGGAAGGACTTTAAAAGAAAGGTTTGGCACAGTGTTACAGCTACCGGTCTATTTAGACACGTAGCGGACTCACATGTGTCCACGGAAGCGTCATAGGCGGGACCGGTGGAGGACCATATATAT
>NC_066534.1:10875933-10896834 GCF_024679095.1 Eriocheir sinensis | reverse complement strand
TCCATTATCGTTACTAATGATTGGTGTGGAATTACTGATTGTATTTACGCTCACATTAGTGCGAACGTTATGACTCGCTCTAGTAATTTCTCTAAAGGGCTTTTATTGATATCTGCCCTTTCGCTTAGCTTTGTGTTGCCAGTGACGGTGGCGCCAAAGAAGCTACTTATACATGCGCACCGAGGTAACTGCACTTAAGTGGCGGCCATCATCGTCATACAAATGAGGACTCATATGGTAGTGGAACAGGAAGAGGAGGGAGAGGAAGAAGAACTTAAGAAGAATGAACAAGCAGGTGTGGAAAGAAAGAACTGGGAAAGGAAGAGAAAGAACAGGAGGGGTAAGAAGAACAAAAACAAGAACAAGAAGAACAAGAAGAACGGGAAGAAAAGCAACCAGAACAATAAGGAAAAAGAGGACGATAACTAGTGAATAAAGAGATTGGTTATTACAGCACAAGTCGAGGAGGGGAGAACAAAGAAAGCGGAAGAGGAGCAATAGAAGGAGGAAGAGGAGATGGAGGAGAAGAAGGGGTAGGAAGAGGAAAAGGAGGAGGAGGAGGAGGAGGAGGAGGAAGACGATAAGGAAAATAAAGAGTTAAAGGAGAACAACGTGATTAGCGCGGTAATGCTGAGGCACGCAAGATCCTCGTCCAGGTGACCCGTGACGCTCATTAGGCTCTCATTAAGGTTACCTGAGGCCATAGTGCTGAGGCGCCTTCCCTTGTATCGCTCCTTCCGTATACTCTTCACGATTCCGTCCTGCGAAGAAAACAAAACAAAGGCATATTACACTTCTTAACACGACCCTTTGCTACCTCTTTTCCTGATCCACTTTTTCCCACTACTTCTGTATTTTATTTTTTTCTCTATTTTCTCATTATCCTGCTTTTCTTTCCCTTTTCTTTCCTTACTCCTCCTTCTCCTCCTCTTCTTGCTTCTCCTTATGCTCCTCCTCAGTATACTCCTCCTCCTCCTCGTCTTTCTCCTTTTTCTCCTCTTCCTCCTCCCCTTTCTCCTCCTCATACACATCATCATCATCATCATCATCACCATCCCTTCCCGTCCTCGTCATCCCCGTCTCCCGAGGCTCCATCACTTAATCTAATTCCGTGTTCCTCTTGATCATCCTCCTGCCGACGATGCTGTCCAGACCCTCTTGATGGGATTATATTGCCTACATTACAGATACATTAGGAGACACACACACACACACACACACACACACAAAGATGCACACGCACACGCACACGCACACGCACAGGAACAACTTGGCAATACGAGATGTTTGAAAACTGTTTGGAACTCATTGGATAATATACGATCCTGTCTTCGTTTTTTATTTGTTCTTTTTTATTCAGCTGAAACACTGTAGTCTGAAAATGAGATTCTACTAATAATTGGGCTTTTAATTTACTTTTCAATGAACATAATTTTCCGAAGTACTGTTTCCTCACGGCAAAGCAGGCAGACTAAGAGCAAGGAGTAAACAAAAAAAAAAAAAGAAAAAACGCAAAACCCTGCTGCCGTAAGAAATAATAGTTGCAAATAATTATATTCAAATTACTTTAAAAACCGTTTTGATACTCCAGCTTAAAGAATATTTCGTCACTTTTTGTGTGAATTAGTGTAGAGGTGGCATTTTCCCAGGCTGCAGGAACTCTGTGACTGCATACCTTTGAACTGTTTTCAGCTATGACACGCTGCAGTCTGGGATTAGGTCTGTAGTAGTTTGATCACGTCTTCCTGGTTTACCTTTTTTTTTTACAGCAGAGGAGTCAGTTCAAGGGCATAAAAAAGGGAACAAATGGTAAAAAAAAAAAAAGCCTGCTACTCACTGCTCCTAAAAAGAGTTAGAGGAGTGGCCGAAAGATAGGTCAATTTCGGGAGGAGAGGTGTCCTGATACCCTCCTTTACAAGCTTTCTTTACTTCAGCCATCCAAGTCCAACGAATCATTCTTCTCTCCTCCACCGCCTGCCGTGACCCTGTTCATTAGTTCCTGGAGGAGTCAGTGATTCACGGATAGGTAGATGTTTTTCATTTATTAACGTCTTGATGACTGATTGGCTGATAAATTGACTTGTAAATTTGTTGACCACGTTAGTAAATAATGTTATGAAACACTATATGCTGAATACTGCTGTTGCGCAAAACCTTAGATAACAGCACTTATAGAAGAGAGAAATTGACGCAAACGACCACGCAAGCCAATTAGCTCATTCGTTTACTAGTGCATTGCCTTCGGTCAGCGGGATGGCGGAGACTGAAGCGAAGGTGAACGTGGTTGTCGATATTCGGTAAGTTTGTTTAATGCTGTTCGCCAATATGGAGTTATCGCCACCCCGTTCTCCGTGCCCCGACGCCCAGGGGAGGACATGACAGCAAATCTTAGTTTGCATGGAGACAGGAATTGTGCGTGATTGCCCCCAAGTGGAAGGCATAGAGACCCGAAGTCTTCTGTGTGTTGAGTGGGGGAGGGATGTGGGGGGATGGCGGCGGTGTCATCATCATCATCATCATCATCATGTTTCTATCATTTCACCGCTTGACATACTCATCTCCTGAATATTTCTATCCACAATATCGTGCCTCAAGTTTTGAATTTTGGTGTTAACGTTCCGTAGACTTGTAATTTTTTCACACTATAATTTAACTTGGTCTGTTTGCAGCATATTTTTCCAGTCTGCCACTTTTTTGTGTATCCGTTGTCTTTTCTCCTGCATGCGTGTCCTGGCCAATGACATCTGTTGGTTTTAATTCCCTTTATTATGTCAGTTGTTTCTGAGCTGTCTATTTGCAGGGTTTTTTTAGCCATTGGAGTGAAACTTTTTTTTTTTTTTTACAACAAAGGAGACAGCTCAAGGGCACAAAAAAAAGGGAACGATAATAAAAAAAAAAGCCCGCTACTCGTTGCTCCTGAAAAGAATTAAGAGAGGTGGCCGAAAGGGGGGTCAATTTCGGGAGGAGAGGTGTCCTGATACCTGGTATTGATTTTCAATTCCTCTTTGAACATTCATCAATTTCCTTTCCAAAGGGTTGATCAATGTTTACTTTTTTATCTATATGCAATGACGCGGAGAACGCACTGCTTGAAAATCTCACTCAAAGGACAGCACTAAAAACCTCTCTCTTCATCGCTTTAGATATTTCGTTTGTTTCTTCATTTCATTTTTTAAAAATTCCAGGAGCTTATTTACGATAAAAGAAAATCAATCAAGCTCTTTTCCAAACTTCTGTGAATTCAATGTCCTACTAAGTGTTCCTGTCTGCTACCCTCGGCCTTGCCTCTCTAGTAAATTGTATAACTGCTCTTAAGTACTTTTTATTCCTTACCGAGCTTCCTCAACCTCACTGAGTCATGGGATATACAACAGTTGCTCCAAAATACTAATGAATTATCATCCTTTCTCAAAGTCCGTGTATTGTTAGTGGAAAGACCCGGTCGTGGAATGAAACATCTAGTAATTAAGGGGAGGGAGACAGCCAGTGCTCCACCGTACTGGTTATGTCATTGAGGGGGGGGGGGGGGGGGCACGCTTCACCAGACTGTTAACAATAGGCCCATATAGTTTATGTCGTGTCTGTTCTGACGCTAATATATCACTGAAACACGTAAGCCAATTCGCCACGTAAATAATAGATAGGTACATATCTATTTCTATATCTATCTTTATTTATATCTATCCATCAGTCTATATCTATATCTATCTATCTATCTATCATTATTTATATCTGTATCTATCTGTACCACGCCTCCGTGGTATAGTGGTCAGCGTGCCCGGCTTCTACTCCAAGGGCCCGGGTTCGTATCCCGGCCCAGGTAGTAGGCGTGCAGCTCACCCAGCTGTTCATCCTCTCTCTCGGGCTGGTCGATAAATGGGTACCTGGGGAAACCTGGGGAAGGTAAACTGTGGTAACCCGGATGTCACACTGGCCCCGTGTCCCGGGGTAATGGGCTCCCTCCCACCACAGGCTCAATGGCCAATGTTACGGAGATGAGCACCTAATATCGTTGTCCATGAATTTATCTAATCTATTTTTGAATGTGACAATTGTATTGGCACTCACCACATGACTGCTAAGCCTATTCCACTCATCCACCACCCTGTTTGTAAACCAATTTTTGCCAATGTCCCTGTTGAATCTGAATTTATCCAGTTTAAACCCATTACTTCGTGTCCTACCCGGTTCTCTTACCAAGGAAACCTTATAAATGTCTCCCTTCTTAAAACCCTTCATCCATTTATAAACCTCGATCATGTCTCCGCGCACCCTTCGCCTTTCTAGAGAATGCAAGTTTAACTGTTTGAGTCTTGAGTCTTCATTATAATCTATGAACGACACAAAGGGTGTTTTTTGTACCTGGCTTTTCCTGCAACCTGGTTGATGACTAGGATGTTTTTTTGTTTTTCTTATATGCTGCCCTTTGTGCCAGCGGTCTCTCTTGATGGTCTTGGTGGTCGGCTGCAGCGCGTTAGTGGCGCGGGCCAAGATGATCTTCAGAGGCAGCAGCGACATAATTATGACTCATGCTGCCTCACGATGCTCCTCTTAAGTCAATGAAGTCAATGAAAAATATGATCATCATTCTCAAGGCGGTTTTTAGGGGCGTCTAGCGAGATTTTGAAATGTAATAAAAAAAAAAATATTTTGCCCTAATCCCACGTGACGCTCAGTCCTGTCGAGAAGATGCCTGGCCAACCAATAAGCGAATCTCCGAAATAGCAAGACAGTCACTGCCCTGCCCGGCACTGTTCGCGTTCAGCTGTCGTCGCTGTGGTTTGTGTATTAAAACAAAATTGCAACAGTTTACAGTTCTTCATAATCAATCATTCTGATTATAATATCCTATCATACAGAATACTTTAGGCAAGTAAGTAAAGTGGCACTGGAACTACTGATAATATAACCGACACAGCAACGTTAAAATTATTAAAAAATACTCCGAAAAGATTTTTTTTTTCATTTGTAAAGCATTACCGTCACTTGTCGTGAGAGTCATACCTCTGGCCATCAAACGCTACCAAGGCAACTACGTAACTGATCTTGAGATGAGTTACTGCGGCATTTCCCAAAGTGTTTCACATTCTCCGGTTGCAATCTTAGTGCCAGTACGGGATAGAGAGTCACGTAGTGCGATAAGCAAAGACATGATGATGCACTCTCTTCTTTGGGCTTTAAACACGCAGATATGTTCTCTAAATCAGATGAAGTCGTAAAAAAAAGTAGAAAAACGTTTTCGATGACGAGCGTGTAATATTTATGAAAAAATAACTATTGAGCAACAATTTCACCAGAAAAAATGCCAGAGAAACTAGACTTCAATGAATAACTAATCGACGACACAGTGCAAAATGTGATGATTAAATATGAAAATTGTGCTGAGAGCAAATTGTAAATGCATGAACATTGCATATGAACCTTCGCTCCAAGAGACGAAAGACTAAAATCTAAAAGAAACAGAAAAAAATAACCAATCAAACGACGTCTTGCATGCACAAAAATCAATGAGAAGGAATGCAATAAAAACTCTATTATCCATCGTCCCGTCTTATCCCTTCCTGCGTCTTATCATCCTTCCTTCCTTCCTTCGTTCCTTCCCTCCTCCTCTCGAGTCACAGTGAAGTCTCTTTGGTCCTTCTGTGCCGCCTGTCAGCTCCACGCCCTTGCTCTAATCTTCACCTCGCTGCTCCTCAATAACATGTCCTCCTCCTAATCTCCCTTCTCCGCCCCTCCTTCTCCTCCTGTTCCTTATCATGGGTGGGTGGGGCCTGTTCTTCCTTTACCTTTTAGCTAGCTTCTCCTTCTCCTCCTCCTCCTTCTCCTCCTCCACTTTCCTTTCCTGTTCCTTATCGTGACATCCTCCTATCCCTCCACCACCTCCACCGTCGTTGCCAACTTCTCTTCCTCCTCCTTTTAGCTACCTCCTCCTCCTCCTCCTCCTCCTCCTCCTCTTACTCTTTCTCCTACGTCACCACATCCACCACCACCATCACGTTATTTATGTTTGTCCTTCTTCCGGCTAAGTTGCTAGAAACGATTAATTAGTTTTTTTTTGTTGTTGTTTTTTGTTTTCTGTTAAGATTCATTAGATTCACCAGACAAATTACCTTCAGTCGGACTCGAGTAAAAATTGTAGACGGCAACGTACACTAATGGCATTTTAAGTGACTAATTTTAATTGCATGTGTCAGATCAAAAGAACAAATGCGTTTAGTGTAAGATGCAATACTCTTCATTCATGTATAAAAAAATCACTGATGGGTGCGAATGTAAAAGTTTGTGGGAAGGGGGTTGTGTGTGTAGGTGTGTTTGTGTGTATGGGGTGGGTGGGGCGGTGCGTGCATGCGTGTGTGTGTGTGTGTGTGTGTGTGTGTGTGTGTGTGTGTGTGTGTGTCTGTGTGTGTGTGTGTGTGTGTGTTACTGTCATTATGGGCTGCGTGGTGATATTCAAGGGGCTGGTTATCGCCCATTGCGCCCCGCCCGTCCGCCACACTCATGCACTTGCTCCATAAACACTCGACACAAGTGTTCCGCCGCGCCGAGGTGCCACGTGCAGCCCCGGTGTTCGTGCGATTTCCAAGAACATTACCTCATTAACTAGCGTGCCTGTGTTGGAGAGAATGAGACAAGAATTTAATGAGTACCGATTTTCCAGTTTTTTATTTTATTTTCTAACGCAGAATTCGCAGCTCCAAGGGTAATGAAACGAGAGGGCGAGGATGGCGCGAGTGGTGATCGTGAGCAGCAGCGGACGAGTGGGGGCGATCAAGGCTCAGCTGTGAGAGTAGAGTAGTGAGTGTGAAGAACCGCGGACAGCACCGGCCAGCCACGCTCACGTCGTCTCTCACCTCATCAGGTAAACTAACCTCGAAACGTAGTGAAGATGCTGCCCTGGTACAGGTAGATGCTGTGTGAGTGGATAATCGATGAACAGACAGACACAGATAGATCTATTGATAGGGGCAGATAGATCAACCTTACCAACCAGCGTGACAAATGACTTTCCAGGTAGATGCTGTGTGAGTGGATAATCGATAGACAGACAAACACAGGTAGATCTATTGATGGGGGCTGATAGATCAACGTTACCAACAAGCATAACAAATGGCTTTCCCGACGTTTGCTACCCCTCTCTCTGTTGTAACTGTACTGCATCCTGCTCCGGAAACGGCTCCAATTCTATATCTCCACCTCACTATCTGCCTGCCCTGAACCCTCCACTTCCTGAGTTCACACTGTTACATTAGTTGTCCGTCTGTAAATAGATACATAAACATACAAGCATGCAGTTACTTGATCCACATAACTCATAGGATAGGAATTGCAAATAAAGCAGACTTAGAGCCGATTTCACAGTCCAACACAGTGTCTTCATAACACCCCGAACCAAACTTTAGAATCCCATACAATCGAAAATGGTGAGGTCTTCGATGCCACGCTAAATACACAAGACTTCCTGTATAGTTTCATCAAATTTGTGAACTTAAATACAAACACTAGACACTATACAAGGAAATTTCGAAGGCTCTGGTATTGGTTTGGGAGCTTACTAACCCATCATGGGGAAATGTAAAACTGGCCCTTAAGCTAGACGGATGAGGACTCGAGACATATATAAACCCAGACAGGTACATACATGCGTAGTTTTCCACCTGGCTCACTCTGCCTTACAAATCTTAGTGCTGCATGACAGAGATGCCTACGTAAATTGAATTATTGATGCATAAGTAGTCTGATATAACTTGATACACAGATATAAAGAAAGTCCCATTTTTTGTCATGAGATGGTAAAACAGAAGTGAAGTTAATTATCTTCATGCATACTATGTCCTCGTTTTCTTTGATTATTTTTGTCTTCGTTGGGAACTTCGGTACATCTTGACTAGCGGGACAGAACAAGAACAGCACATGGAAAGAAAACAATCTGGCAGGCATTTCTTTCCCACTCGGCGCCCAGGAAGAGAAAGAGAGAGCAGGTCTGGAAAATAACGTAACTATCAACAGCAAGGACAATTAAGAACCTTCGTTGTCGTAAGAGGTTTCTCCTGATCTAGTCTTCGTTCCGATAAAGATAGAATAGGCAGTGTGTTTGTGTGATTGTGTTGTTCATTACGGCTGAGTCCCGCCCGGTATGGTAATCAACTCGAAGTTCATTAAAGGTAGACTACTCGAATATACGTGTTGGTGTTTACGGTGCGTCGCTGTGTGTCAAAGGATCGAGAGTGGGCGTAAGATGAATGTGAAGAAAACTTTAATATCGTCACCCTCATAAAATAATCGCCTAAGTCATTTTTCAGCGATTTCCTGTTTTTTGTCTACATCAATTTTTCAACACGTGACGCCCATTTTTGTATAGTTGCCTTCGACACTCAGGGTTTGAGTGTCCTAGAATTGGCCTCTTCATTTCTGCCTAAACCTTAAGCCAAATGAGATAACGACAATTCTTTTCTGATTTCCTGTAAAGTAGAAAATAATGACTTAGGCGATCTGTTTACGAAGGTGACGATATTCTACAATCTACATCCTTTGCGTGGCGACCGTATGGCACACGTTATATTGATGGCTAAGGAAGACGTACAACGGAGATTTCAATTCCGGGATGTAAAATTAATCCAAAAACGAAGAAAAGCGTGGAGAGTAACCATATTTCTTTGAGAGAGAGAGAGAGAGAGAGAGAGAGAGAGAGAGAGATTGTTTTTCCCAGGCCAAGATTACGCAATGGTATTTCTATTTTCTCTCCCGCTTCTCTCGGTTCCTTGAGGGTGTGGAAATACCTCTCTTCAATTTGTTCGGATTCTGTTTTACGGGAACCTCCTCTTCTTTTTGCTCGTGGCGCCTCTCCCACTTCCTCTTTTATTTTTTTTATTTTTACAATTTTCTTTCAACGGATAAACAAAATAGAAGATAAGGTACTAGGTAATAGATCACCTTTTACGTAGGTATGTAGATAAAAAAAGTCCCTGAACACGTATATCTTCGTTACTGTATTAACTTCATTTTACTTTCATTTGACAACCTATTCTCGCCGTCTATTGAACGCATTCGTATTTGTGTTTACTTAGCATCTGGCCTCGTCTTACATTTTTTTTACAACAACGGAGACAGCTCAAGGGCACAAAAAAAGGAAACAATAATAAAGAAAAGCCCGCTACTCCCAGCTCCTAAAAAGAATCCAAGGAGGTGGCCGAAAGAGGGATAGGATCTTACACAGGATCTTGCCTTATTAACAGCGGCAGAACATGAGAGCAACCGATCTTTTTTGTGTGTGTGTTGAACGTGTTTTTGTCTTCACCCACGTTCGTACCCACATCCAAGGCCGTTGCTCGTTTCATCTCACTCAAGGTTTTGCTAATTTTTTGGTTTCGCTTCATTTTCAGCAGCAAAACATGAGAGCTGCTGTCCATATATATGTTTTCGTGTTTTGCAGTTTTTTTCCTACTCCTTAGTCTGGTTTCTCTATTATTTTTCTCATCTCTTTTCATTATTAAGATTTCTCAGCCAAGCGTCAGGGAGGAAAGAAGCAGCAGGGTTCCACGTGGTTGCCTATAGAGAAACCAAATTGTCGAGTCCGTTTTGGCGTTGGCTCCCGCGGGTCCATTTCTCCCCTCTGCTCTGCCACACAGTCCCCACACCTATTTTTTCCTCTCATATGTTACCTATAGCTTACATATGAGAGGAAGGAACAGGTGTTGGGACCGTGTAGCAAAGCAGAGGGGAGGAAAGGACCCGCGGGAGCCAACGCCAGACCGGCCTCGACATATTTGGAAGACTATAGTAGCGTATTAATGGCCTTCACTTTTTCCGAGCCACAACTTTCTCCCAACATTTCCAAAATTTTGTGTATCTGCAACTTTTCCGACTACTCTCGTTGCTCTGTGTAGTTATCGTGTCGTCTATCTAGCAAACCTCCCTAAGTTTCGTCACCCTCCCTTACTTTTGCTTCGGTTTGTCTCAGGTTTGTTTGGCCTCCTCCACAAGCGCCAGAAGAGCATCAAAACGTGACGGGAAAACTAAATAGCGTGATCTTCGGCCAGTATTTATGCTCTCAGCTTTTGTAAGTAAGGAAGATGGTTTTGTTTTCGTTCCCGTAAGAAAATTTTCAAATGGTCAACCTAAAGTCATCTTACATTACTTAACGAGACTACGGTTGTTTCCTTCGTTTTCTTGATTAATGATATAAGTGAGAGCGTTAGCTGATCAAACTGTATTCACCTTTCAGAAGTCCCGTTTCGTGTCATCTTTATTAAGGTCCCCGAAATTAAGGTGTGGAGCAACGTATGGCACCAGGTGTGTACGGCGGCGGTGCAAGGGGCGATACCTGGCCGAGTTATAACCGGTAAAGAGGGGTATCAGCAACGAGATATAGAAGTGGAACGGGAGGCGGAGGTAGTTGGATATGACCGCACGTAGAGGGAAAAAAGCAGGTACAGGAACGCCATTTGACAGAGTGGTATCAACAGCGAGATATGGAGGTGGAAACGAAGGGTAGAGGTACTTGGATATGACCGTACGAGTGGGGCTATACTCTCAGACGCTTTCGGCTCTTGCAACAACTATTTTCAAAGACCAAAAGGGAGATCAGTCGGGTCCTCATGAGTGTTTTTTAGATTCATGATACAGAAGGAGGGTCAAACTAACGCCAGGGTCATAAAACTACCCCTGGAAATGCCTACAACTCCTATGAAAGCCTTGTCAAATGTCAAACTAACACCAGGGTCATAAAACTACCCCTGGAAATGCCTACAACTCCTATGAAAGCCTTGTCAAATGTCAAACTAAGGCCAGGGTCATAAAACTACCCCTGGAAATGCCTACAACTCCTATGAAAGCCTTGTCAAATGTCAAACTAACACCAGGGTCATAAAACTACCCCTGGAATTGCCTACAACTCCTATGAAAGCCTTGTCAAATGTCAAACTAACACCAGGGTCATAAAACTACCCCTGGAAATGCCTACAACTCCTATGAAAGCCTTGTCAAATGTCAAACTAACACCAGGGTCATAAAACTACCCCTGGAAATGCCTACAGCTCCTATGAAAGCCTTGTCAAATATGTGAGCTTGGCCGGCGAAAAGTTTAAGATTATAACCAACCTCAGCACCAACCCGCCGCTGCCCCTCACGCGTCTCTGAGAATGCCTCGAGAGCCTCCACTTACCTTTAGTGCTCATTGTTTCCACACTTCCTTGAGCGGCTCGCGGCACACTTCCTCTTCCCTTTCCACTGTCCTTCATCCTTCACTCGGTTTCTGGGTCACCCGGGTCATGCGTCAAGTTCCCCAGTAGATGCAGTGTTTAACTAGTGGTTTTTTTTTTCAGTGAGCATATGATAAAGTGCTAAGATGTTATAGAGAGATGTTATATATGTTTTGAATGATGTGCGAATGTGTATACCAACATGTGGGGTGCCGTGGTGGTGATTCATAAGGGGGGGGGTTAGTCTCGTTGTTGTTGTTGTTGGTGGTGGTGGTGGAGGTGATGGTGATGGTGGTGGTGTTGGTGTTGTTGTCGGGGGTGGTGGTGGTGCCTTTGCTACCGTCTTCGTTATAGTCGTTTTCTTCCCACACTACACGTCACCTTCAAGCACATTCACATCCACTTCCTAATCATTCTTCTCCTCCTCCTTGCCCTCCTCCTCCTCCTCCTCTCCTTCCTATATACTACCGCTCCTTCTAGTCCATTTTTCTTCTGTTGCTTCAATTTCTTCTATTTCTGTTTCTTCTTCTCTTTCTTCCATTTTTTTTTTAATTCTTCTACTTATTCTCCATCTTCTATATCTTTCCCTTTCACCCCCCACCACTACCCGACACAGGAGTCACGAGACATTGGCTTCAAGAAAGACGAAGGTAGAAACAGAGTGATTGGCAGCAAAGGAGGTCAAGCGGAAAACATATACAGTAACCGATCCTCCAGAGCTGTGGCCGAACATACACCTCCTTGCTATCCCCGCGTCTTCATACTCAGTCACTCACACACACTTAATGGGCTATTACACTGGGCAAATTTTCCGTGGATCTTCAGTCAAACCACGATTTCCGTTGGCGTGGTTCTCATATTTTCGTGGTTTTCTGGCGGGTCCACAATATTCCAAAGCTACGGTAGATTTCAAAGAAGGACGATTGTATTACTCATCATCATCAGCAGCAATAACAAGAAACAAATGAGAACCACGCCAGCGGAAATCGTGGTTTGACTGAAGATCCACGGAAAATTTGCCCGGTGTAATAGCCCCTTTAGACACTCACACAAGGACTCAGTCAGTAAGTAAGTCTGTCAGTCACTAACTCACTCAAGCACTTAGTCTGTCTTGTCCTTCCTCACTCCCTCGCATACCTTTATTCAACTATAGTTACATTCTCACTCACTCGCTCATTCTACATTGTATTCATTTAGTCGGGCACATACTAACTTGCTTCGATACTTGCTCCTATACTAAGTTCATCAATCAATCGCCGTCGTATTCACTCCGTCGTTCCCTCCCTGACTCCCTGACTCCCTCACTCCCTGACTCCCTCCCTCCCTCCCTCACTCATCCTTCACCTCCCTCCTTCACTACTCACTCACTCACGTATGCTCGCCAGACTAACTTCCTTTTTATTCTTATACTGGCATGAAACTATTTTTTTTTAACTGAACACGACCATTACCATTTTTTTTATAAGTTCAAAGGGCCCTATTACTAAACATTTCGTCGCCCAAGTTCACATATTTGACAAGGCATTCGTAGGAGTTTGGGGCATTCCTAGGATTAGTTTTATGGCCCTGGTGGTAGTTTGATCCCTCTTCTGTACCGTGAACCTAAAGAAACACTCATTAAAACCTGATTGACCCCCTGATATGATATGAAAAGCGAAAATGTCTTATAATACCGCGACAAGTGTGCTGAACCCAAGTAATTTTATGTTAGGTCTACTTTCATAGGCAAACCTTCGACGTATTTCAGACTTGCATATCATCATCATAAGACTTCCAGATATAGTTTTCGATGAACGTTGATATAAGTCCTCACGTTGATTGTCATGTGCTTGATAGGAATAAGACTAGCAACAATAACTATAAAAAAAAAATTAATAATAACAACAACAATAATCCTAACGTTAGTAATGATAACAATGGGGGAATTTTCCAATGTCTGTGTGAAATCATTTGTATTTAGCTAGCAGCATTTGGCATTTATATGTGATTGGTTTTCATCAACTTTGTGGAATATTATTTTTAAACTTTTCATTTACTGTTCTTTTTCCTATGCACAGAACGTATCCAACACCTGCGCGTCTAACTTATGACAGCCCCAGAACACTTGAGCACACACACACACACACACACACACACACACACACTGAAAAAAAAAATCTCTCTCTCTCTCTCTCTCTCTCTCTCTCTCTCTCTCTCTCTCTATCTCTCTCTCTCTCTCATCATTTACACTACGCAATATATGAATAAGATTACCATTCATTACTGAGGAGCTTCCGAACCCTCGCAATAAACACCTGAAGACGTCATTAAGACTCATCATTAGTGACCAAACCGACGATACGTAATGAATCTCCGTCTATATATATCATAAGCCGCGAGATCTAGGCCGTGGGTGTGGGTGTGTAGGCAGGAGTGAAGGTGACGTAGAGAGTGGAGCTGGTGTGTGTGTGTGTGTGTGTGTGTGTTGCGTCATCTTGCGAGTCTCAGAGCCTTTCGTCCTTTCTCAGAGTACTGTTTTGTTGTTATTGTTGTTGTTGTCCAAAGATTGCTCCTTATGCGTGTGTTTCATAGTCCCCGCTGACAGCACATTCGCTCTCAGTCAGTGTGCGATACGTCTATCTTTCAACGTTGCTCAATGCCACATAGGACAGACCACAGTAAAATCGACCCCATATTACTTGTGTCAGGTAAGTTTTTTTGCACAAGGAGCTATATAATGTCCCATACGGATCCCACAGCGTGTTTTCGAAGTGAATATTTTAGTTAGTTTTATCCTAGACAGATGCACGCTATATACACAAATACATATAGGAACAAGTCCATTCTGTTTTTTTCCCAATTTTACTTATATTGATCAAATAAGTCGAAGTGACATAGCAGCAGTGTTTAGGGCGATGAGGGGAGTGGACAGAACTGACAGATCCGTTTATATGGGATGACTGGGCATCTCGAAAACATGAAAAGTTGAAAGATGCGTGAAAGATATTAATGGATACAACGTTCCCGATAGACTGAGTAGCGGGCGCTTTTTTTGAGTAGCGAGTTTTTTTCACATTTGTTATCCTTTTTTTTGCCCTTGAACTGACTCCTCTGCTGTAAAAAAAAAATGCATTGAACAGTGGAACAGCAAAGACAAAAATGGTTGTTCAGTCCAGGAGCTTAGACATGCAAGTTTAGCTTGAAGTTTGACCCCGTGAAAGAAGCTCCATTGTCCATGTTTTCTGATTCTATCTTCTCATTTCCCGAAATCTCCCAGGGGGCTTCGTGGTGCAGTGGTTAGCACACTCAGCTCACAACCAGGAGAGCCCAGGCTCGATTCCCGGGCGGAGTGGAAAAATTTGGGCGGCTTTTCCGATACCTTACGCCCCTGTCCACCCAGCAGTGAATGGGTACCAGGTATTAATCGGGGTCTGTTCCCTTCTCCTGTAATTCCTTCCCCTTCTGTCTCTCTCCGACATATGACCACAGATGTTGCGCCGACTAAACGAAACTTTCCAACTTTTCCCGAAATCTCCCGAACATGACCTATTTGTTCGGCCTCTTGTTCTAGTTGCTTTTGTTGGGGCAGCGCCTGGAGGACTTTTTTGTTGCTTTTGTGTTTCGTGCCCTTGAGCTGTCTCTTTTCCCGTAAAAAAAACTCTATATATCTCTCTATTTATGTATCTATCGACATATCAATTCATCTATCTATCTACCCGCTGTCCTTCCATATAAACATACATTCTCCCTTTCCCTTTATCCACCTTTCTGTCAGGGAATAGTTGTCTCTTTTGCTGTAAAAAAAAATCTGTATATCTCTCTATTTGTGTATCTATCGACATATCAATTTATCTATCTATCTACCCGCTGTTCTTCCATATAAACACACATTCTCCATTTCCCTTTATCCACCTCTCTGTCAGGGAATAGTTGTCTCTTTTGCCGTAAAAAAAAAATCTATATATCTCTCTATCTATGTATCTATCGACATATCAATTTATCTATCTATCTACCCGCTGTCCTTTCATATAAGCATACATTCTCCCGTTCCCTTTATCCACCTCTCTGTCAGGTATTAGCTGTCTCTTTTGCTGTAAAAAAAATCTATATATCTCTCTATCTATGTATCTATCGACATATCAATTTATCTATCTATCTACCCGCTGTCCTTTCATATAAACATACATTCTCCCGTTCCCTTTATCCACCTTTCTGTCAGGGAATAGTTGTCTCTTTTGCTGTAAAAAAAAATCTATATATCTCTCTATTTATGTATCTATCGACATATCAATTTATCTATCTATCTACCCGCTGTCCTTCCATATAAACATACATTCTCCCGTTCCCTTTATCCACCTTTCTGTCAGGTAATAGCTGTCTCTTTTCCTGTAAAAAAAAATCTATATATCTCTCTATTTATGTATCTATCGACATATCAATTTATCTATCTATCTACCCGCTGTCCTTCCATATAAACACACATTCTCCATTTCCCTTTATCCACCTCTCTGTCAGGTATTAGCTGTCTCTCTTGCTGTAAAAAAAAATCTTTATATCTCTCTATTTATGTATCTATCGACATATCAATTTATCTATCCATCTACCCGCTGTCCTTCCATTTAAACATACATTCTCCCTTTCCCTTTATCCACCTTTCTGTCAGGGAATAGTTGTCTCTTTTGCTGTAAAAAAAATCTATATATCTCTCTATTTGTGTATCTATCGACATATCAATTTATCTATCCATCTACCCGCTGTCCTTCCATTTAAACATACATTCTCCCGTTCCCTTTATCCACCTTTCTGTCAGGGAATAGTTGTCTCTTTTGCTGTAAAAAAAATCTATATATCTCTCTATCTATGTATCTATCGACGTATCAATTTATCTATCTATCTACCCGCTGTCCTTTCATATAAACACACATTCTCCATTTCCCTTTATCCACCTTTCTGTCAGGTAATAGTTGTCTCTTTTGCTGTAAAAAAAAATCTATATATCTCTCTATTTGTGTATCTATCGACATATCAATTTATCTATCTATCTACCCGCTGTCCTTTCATATAAACATACATTCTCCATTTCCCTTTATCCACCTTTCTGTCAGGTAATAGTTGTCTCTCTTGCTGTAAAAAAAAATCTATATATCTCTCTATTTATGTATCTATCGACATATCAATTTATCTATCTATCTACCCGCTGTTCTTCCATATAAAGACACATTCTCCATTTCCCTTTATCCACCTTTCTGTCAGGGAATAGTTGTCTCTCTTGCTGTAAAAAAAAATCATATATCTCTCTATTTATGTATCTATCGACATATCAATTTATCTATCTATCTACCCGCTGTCCTTTCATATAAACATACATTCTCCCGTTCCCTTTATCCACCTCTCTGTCAGGTATTAGCTGTCTCTCTTGCTGTAAAAAAAAATCTTTATATCTCTCTATTTATGTATCTATCGACATATCAATTTATCTATCTATCTACCCGCTGTCCTTCCATATAAACATACATTCTCCCTTTCCCTTTATCCACCTTTCTGTCAGGGAATAGTTGTCTCTTTTGCTGTAAAAAAAATCTATATATCTCTCTATTTGTGTATCTATCGACATATCAATTTATCTATCTATCTACCCGCTGTCCTTCCATATAAACATACATTCTACCGTTCCCTTTATCCTCCTCTCTGTCAGGTATTAGGTCGGTATTCCCAGACGCCTTCGCCGCTCACATCTACTATTTCCAAAGGCTAAAAAGGAGAGCAATCGGGTCCTCATGAGTGTTCTTTTAGATTCAGGGTACAGAAGACGGGTCAGACTACCACCAGGGTCATAAAAGTACCTCTGGAAACGCCCCAAACTCCTACGAAAGCCTTGTCAAATGTGGGTGTGTGAGCCCCGAAATGTATGAGAATAAGGCGCTTAGTGTCCTCCCTCCTGAGCCGACATGTACCATAGTTTCACCTCTCCACCTGCTCCTCTGTCTCCCCTGGCTTCCACAGTTGCCGAGTTTTTTTTTCGTTTGCCTTAGTTGTCCATGTGTCATCATTTTTATGTTTGATATATCTTTCCCAAGTGTATTTATATTTATTTTTAATTCAGTCGTCGTAAGGATATATTCAACCTTTGCCTCTTACTTAACCTATGATATTTGCTTATCATCGCAACAAAACGTACTCCACTTTTTTTTTATCTCCATTCCTCTTTGAGCTCTTCTTAGCTTCCTCTTTATACCTTTTTTTTGTGACGCCAAGCTTCTGAGCAGTGTGTTAGGAATGGCAAGACACCGTAATTATGCAGCCTGTTAAGGGACATTACCATGCTGCTCTTCATGATTACTATGTTTGCCAAGAGCGCTCCATTCCACTATTATTTTTTTTTGTTGTATAATTTGTTGAGGTTGGCCTTGCACTAACTGTTTGTCTTAGATGAATCCCTCTACTATATCAAGTGCTTCTTTCTCGATAAGTACTGGCTGTCCTGCCAAATGATTATGAAGTATTACATGTGTGTTTTCTTCATTCTCATCATCAAACCTGCGTCCTAACTATTTCTTTGCAGTTCCTGGATCATTTATTGTGTTTTCCTCAGAATAATTTAGTAAGAATATAATAATCTGTCAATCTATGGAGTTATAGTGAACACCTTATATTTTGATTCCATTATCTCACTAGATTATTAAACTTTTAAGCAAGTTGTAAAAAAAATTGAATGCATCATGTTGCTCTACCTTACACCTTTCTATTTTCCTTTTTCTTGTGAAGTTCAAAGATTGTCGTGATTTCTCTACATATTTTCCAACACACTTACGTACGGTTCATTTACGCCCCTTCTTTTGAAGCATTGCATGACTACCAAAGTCTTAGATGTGTCAAAAGGTTTGTCATAGTCTATGAAAGTCATGCAAAGCGGATTACTGTTTTCGGCTGATTGTTCAGCAATTGGCTCGTGCTGTCCCCCGAAGCTCATCTTTGATAGGTGGTCTTCAGGACAGTACGTGGATAGTTTTAGGCCACTCAGTGGTGACTGAAACATCCCAGCTGGTGGTGGAGGGCGGGACGCAAACCCGCGTCCTCCGTTGCACCAGCATGTTAACCACTCAGCCACCGCTTCCCCAAGGTTACAGGGAAAACAGTATTTTTTTACGTGTTGCCTGTAGCGCCTGTAGGCTTTCTTGAGGGACCATATGGACGGCCCGAGCCCGTTAGTGGCGCAGACTAATTTTATTTATAATGGTTGCCGTGATGTATGACACTTGCTGGACCCATGCTGTCCCCCGGTGCTCCTCTTGACCGAAGTCGCTGAAGTTAGGGCTGATTGAAGATCTGGGCAGGATGTGGGTAATCTGCCGCCACTCGCCGATGGTTTGAAAAATCAGCGTGTCTCGATGGGACTCGATCCTAGTCCACGCTAAGTCCTCAGGCTCATCACGCCCGCACGCTGACCACTCGGCCACTTAATGGTAGCATTCCTCATGCTTTAAAAATCTATGTCTATATATATATATATATATATATATATATATATATATATATATATATATATATATATATATATATATATATATATATATATATATATATATATATATATATATATATATATATATATATATATATATATATATATATATATATATATATATATATATATATATATATATATATATATATATATATATATATATATATATATTCTCTGGTGACTCACTCCTTTTGATATTAAGTAATTTGAATTTATATAATGAAGCTTTTCGTTCTCTCACCTGTGCCGCGAGTTGATGGACGACCCTGCAGGTGTTAATCGTCAAGCCAAAATGGTTTACATAGGTTTACATAGAAATTCAGACCACACAGACCCTATGGTGGGAGATAGTGACGTGATTCACAGCCTTCCCTCCCTTCTCCTCCTTCTCAACCCTTTCCTCACCCACACGCACACACCTGGAGTGGGGAGTCGGTGGCTGAGTGGTCAGTGTGCCGGCGTGGTGTCCTGGAGGACCTGGGTTCAAGTCCCGCCCGCCGCTTTATGTTGAAAATTTTCAGTCATTGCCGAGTGGTCTAAGATAACCCACATGCTGCCTGAACACTACCTTCTAACCCAAATTCTAGATAAACTCTCTAAAAATGAGCAAGTGTGGCTCCGAGAGGCAGAAAGAGCCAAGCAAGAACAGCATCATCATATAATAACACCTGCCGGAGCCATTAAAGGACTGGGGTCGACCAACAGGACACATCAAGAAAGCCTACCGGTGCTATAGGCCAGACGTTAAAAAAAAAAAAGTTCTATGTTATCTATTTTCCTAAGATGTTGTTGGTGAAATGTGTTTGCAAGTGCTCGATCACATGGTGGTGAAGAAACATTTCATGTTTTCGACTGACAGTTACCATCCACATTCTATCAAAGCCCAAGAGAGGTAGAGACGAGGGAGCTCAGAGGAGATCATTGTGGATGGGCCAGCAACTAGGAAGCCATATGATTTTCAGGCATTTCTTGCCAATGATGATGACAAAATACAGCTTTGTCAGCAGCTGTTACGAGTATGGAGTGACCAAAAGTCGGCTTCAAGGTTGAACAAGGCAGAGATGGCAGTGCGAAGTGTTGACATACCTAATCGTCTTCTAGGGATATTTTTAGGGATATTTTTCTATCTGGAAATGTCAATTAGAAACATATTTCCGGGGGGTGCACGAAAAGCCTTCTGGATGCCCTATTAAAAAGACTGTGGCAATTCAAGTTAAAGGTCAATAGTTATCCCGCAGGTCTTTTCCAGCCACTCGACAACAGTAGTAAATAGCCTTTAATGGAACTCGCATGTAGGGTTTCGCTCTCCATTTCCGTGCACCAGCTCCTTGGCCAGCATCTCCCGTGATTAATGAGAGAAGCAAAAAGTTAAAATGAAAAGTTACAAGAGGATTTAAGAAAGGTTTTACTACAGTAGACGAATCAGTGGAAAGCAGATGCAGAGGGAGGGATAGGGGTAGGGGTGATGGAAGATGGGAGAGGAGGGAGGGACGCCCGGCTGCCCCTGCTCGTTATGAGGGACAAACACCAGCGATGCAGCGTTGCGCCCTTGTTTTGAGCCGCGTGTTTATCGCATGAGTTACATGGAGTTGACTGTGTCCCGCTAACATTAAAGGATACACGCCGTAAGTTTGATCGACGTAATGAAGGAGAAAAACAGAGACCGACAGACAATATAATCAGCTGGGAATATAAGCTCACCCCCTTTTTCATGAGACCTTTTGTAATACTGATGAGATGTGTGTGTGTGTGTGTGTGTGTGTGTGTGTGTGTGTGCGTGTGCGTGTGCGTGTGTGTGTGTGTGTGTGTGTGTGTGTGTTTACCTCGTTCTACACTGAAAGATTTGGGCTGAGCTGTTGTCATATCTCTGTATCTGAACTCCTTCAACTTTGCTATAAACTAATGAATCTTCTTATAATTATCCCCGCATCCAGACTGTTCCAAATACCGATGACTATCCAAAAGGCCAAACTTCTTTACATCCTCTCTGCATTATGTTTCCCCCAGGATCATCGTTTGCCCATCATTTTCGTCCACGTCCCTTTGACCTTCCATTACCCCTTACCAATACGTCTTCCCTGTCTACATGCTCCGGGCCTGTGTGAGTTTGTATTATATAAGTAAGTCACCTTTCTCTCTCATCTTTCTTGCAACGTGGGCAGCTTCAGTTTAACTCTCATGCATTGTATTCTCTTAAGC
>NC_066534.1:10870933-10873433 GCF_024679095.1 Eriocheir sinensis | reverse complement strand
GAGTTTTCCAGCACCTAAGAGATTTTGGAACTTTCCCGGGAGTGCTTGCAACAGCTGAGCGTGCAGAAGGGGCACAGGAAGGTAGGGGTGTTGTTCAAGCAGCATTAAGAAGCCCGAGCATAAGCACACGGAGGCTTTCATCGCGTCTGGGAGTTACACGCATGTCAGCTTGGCGCACGCTGAGGAGAGAAGGCTTTCACCCGTACCATTTACACAAAACACAACACCTAAAACCAGAAGACCATGAAAAGAGACTGAATTTTTGTCACTGGCTCCTTCAACACCAACACCACAGCAACCACATTCTGTACACAGACGAGGCAACATTTACACGCCACGGAGTAACAAACACTCACAATGATCACTGGTGGGCAAAGGAAAATCCACACCAAACTGTTGAAAGCAACTTCCAGCATCGCTTCTCCGTAAACGTTTGGTGTGGCATTGGGGATGACCTACTTCTTGGACCTTTCATTTTCGAGGGGCGCCTAACAGGGGACGTCTACCATGACTTTTTGAGAGATGAGCTTCCTCTCCTTCTGACAGAAGTTCCACTACACATTTATGAACATCTCATACTACAACAGGATGGTGCACCACCACACTCCAGTAAACGAGTCAAGGAATACCTCAGCCAGCTATTTCCTGAGAGGTGGATTGGTCGAGGAGGCCCTCAGCAATGGCCAGCGAGATCCCCTGACCTAACACCACTGGATTTCTACTTATGGGGTCACATGAAGTCTTTGGTGTACAAGAATAAACCGCATTCAAGAGAACAGCTAATTCAGCGGATCCAGGAAGTGACACAGGAAATAAAGAACAACAGACCAATGCTGAGGAGGGTGACGACATCGGTCCTGGATCGAGCAAGGAAGTGTATTGAGTGTGAAGGCTCTCACTTTGAACACTTGTTGTAAGGTGAGTTATCACAATGGCGTTTAAACACTACACTGTGTCAACTGTCACAGCCCCACAGTGAGCGCAGTGAGTTGCCATGTCTGCATAAAGCGTTTTTTCTAACTGTTCCATTGTTAAGTTCGGAGTATTTTTTTCTTTGATTATCCCGCACAGTACTTTATTTGGTCACTCAGTAAGTGTTATTTGTTGATAATGCAGCCCCATGTTGTAATAAATGCAAATGTTTATCACTAGGCTACAGATTGGCGGCATCACGCCTGGCAGTCAGTCAGCTGTTGCTCCCTACACAACATGGCCCCGCAGCCCCCGGCAGCACACAAACCGCCACACCTAAACACTCAATTTCTCGCATAATAAAGCAAAAACGAGCATATGTGTATAGAGTAATTTTCACTTAGAATTACCTGATATATCATCTCTCAAAGTATTTACCATAACTCGTGGGACACCCTGTATATATATATATATATATATATATATATATATATATATATATATATATATATATATATATATTGATATTTTTATATATATAGATAGAGAGAGAGAGAGAGAGAGAGAGAGAGAGAGAGAGAGAGAGATTTTGCACAGTAGTGACCAATATCCACGCCCTTAAGCCCCAGTCACACATTCATGACAATGACTCCCGGCGCGCTCTCGACATCAGACCACGCGCTGCCAGTTTTGGAATGTCGCGCTGCCAGACGTACGTAATGACCATCGTAAGTCCATCCCCTTGAGTGCCGACCATAGCCGATGTCGAAACGACGTTGTTACGACGTCGTTGAGATGGACATCCGACGGCCGTAGCTTATTCGCGACGGGTGACAGGTATCGGGGAGGACCCCTATTGTTTTGAAAATGTCCAAAACTGTCGGGGTGCGGCCCGACGGTGGTAAGCGTGGTCTGAGTCGGGAGAGCGCCGGGAGTCATTGTCGTGAATGTGTGACTCGGGCTTTATGTAAGGAAAATAATAGTTGCCAGATAGTATAGGAATAGTTATTTACACACACACACACACACACACACAGTGTCAGTGGTATCACAAGGTCAGGTCTCTTGTGGACTCGGCAAACACTCACCCTCCTTCCCTTGCACTTCACATTTATCACCTGACCGAGCGGCCGAGGGGATAAATACCCATTTCGCGGGTATCTGTCAAAGCCTCCCAAAACTTGATCTCACCGCCCTCCCCACCCCCCTCCGTCCAGGAGGTTGATGTTTTCAATAAATTAAAGAAATTAAGGACACACAGAGCTACCACGCCCACTGACTTCCCAATCAAAATCTATAAGGAATTTGCCCCTGAACTTACCACCCCCATTCGCTCCATAATAAATGCTTCACTTGATCAAAACACTTGCCCAAGCGACTGGAAAACGTCCTATGTCACTCCCATCCCCAAAATTTCCAGCCCTCAGTCCCTTAATGACCTAAGGCCAATCGCCATCACGCCCATTCTCAGCCTCATTTGTGAAGATTTTATTTTTAACTGGGCTTATGATGATATTAGTAGCCTCATAGACATCCAACAATTTGTCAGCATGAAGCACTCCTCCACCACTCATTGCCTGGTCAGCTT
>NC_066534.1:10695933-10865933 GCF_024679095.1 Eriocheir sinensis | reverse complement strand
CGCCTGTCTTTCCTTCTCCCCCACCTGTACCTGCTCCACTAACCTATTTCCTCCTCTCACAATACCCTTCATTATAATAAAGGAGCACGTGGCAAAGCTAATTTATGAGGCTCAGGTGGCGACTCAAAACCTATTGTATTATTTTTTGGTCACATGCCACCTCGACAAGATCATGCGTGCTTTCCGTTTCTCAGACTTTTGGGACCGTGTACAAATGATAACTTGCTGACTTTCGTTGTATAGATTTCGCGTGGCAGTAAATACACATGAGATTAAACAGGCAGTGATTTGATAGAGTAGTAGCGATGCTGTCGACTTATATCTAGCATTCGATACTGTAGCCAAAATGAGGAAGTGAGAACTATATTCGTTCAGGGGTATGCATATCTTTGTTTTTATTTCTGAATAGTTTTTTTGTTTCAATATGAATTTGTTATCGTTTTCTTGATTCTTTAAGATTTCTCTGTTATAATTATCATTACTTTATCTGCTTTCCTATGGAGTGTTACACGGCATTTTTAGGGGGTGGGGCTATATCTAAGTCCACCCGTCTCACAATTGCTTTCCTGCATAGGAATACCTTACCTGTAAATATGATTCTGCGACTGCTTTGATGAGTAGCACAAGGTGATTGTGCAGAGGGTCACTGGCAGACATATGGCTTTCTAAGGTGGAAAAGACAGCTTTGTCTTGTAATGTGGATAATACTTGAATAACAACGGGTGGTTAATTTTGAGGATCCTTTCAACTTCAACACCTTAATGGGCACACCCATGGGGAATTTCAGGTGAGCACACCCTTAATACCTTTATGGGCACACCCATGGAAGTACTAAGGGCTTAATAACATCATGGGCACAGCAAAGCATGTAGGTACTGCCGTGACCTGTTGACTGGACTAATAAGGCCGTCTGACAGTTCTCCTGCTTCACCTGAACCTTGTCGCGCCAACTCTACCTATTCCTACAATGTGTACGATGAGCGAGATAAAACGGCCCGGCAGGGAATGGCGGAACTGCCTTTGATCTCAGGTCTCTTTTCTACATAACTTCCCCATCCCATTATGAAAGGTCTGGAGTCTCTGGGATGAGGTTAATGGGATTCCAGGATTTCATTAATTACCTGGAACGCCGCCTTGCCGTCCGGAATAAATAATCATAATCATTCGCCCCCCCGCTGCGGCAGGGAATGAACAGGGAGCAACGGGTGGCCGGGGACTCCATCCTCTCGGGGACTTTTTGTCCCGGCTCACTGCTATAAGGAAAAGGAAGGAGTCGGGGACAAGGCTGCAATCGCGATCATGAGCCAGTTTTGCTGGGGGCCTGACCACGTGTGAAATTGAAGAGGTGCTCTGTGCCAAACTCTACTCCATATTCGACCGGTGTCTTACTCTGGACACAAACACGGTTTCGGGCGACTTTAATGCTGCTATATGCACTGAGAGAGCTGCCTCTGAGTTGGATATTAGTCTTCATGGCTCTGGTGCCAAGAACACCAAGAGCTCTCTCCTGAATTTTTCAAGGTTCGCAAAACTGAGTTCCAGGTTCTTGGTATCAGCAAACATCAAACATGGTTTGCAATGTGTTAAAGCATAAAATTTCAATGAATTGAAAATCTGAAAATGCGCCTACTCTTGTGACGTCATCAACTAGAGACTCAGCCCAGTATATCTCAGTGGCCACGGTTATATACAATGCATCGTGAGGCACTCTGACATCTAGTGTGACTTTACAAGATTTCTCCAAGGAATGTTGGTCTGTTGACTGACCTTTACTCTGGGACTGAGGATGCTATGCATTATGGAGAGAGAGGGGTGGGGTATCCAGGAGGAGGAGGAAAAAGAGTACGAGTATGAGGAATACAGAAAGAAGGATAAAGAGGCAGAATACAAGTGGAAAGTAAAACATTTAAGGCAGCATTTTGAGATTATAGTATTACGATAACCGATCACCGATCACCGATTCATGCTGACAATTTTCAACCATCGCCGTGTGGCGGAAGAGTATCCACATGCTGCCTAGTGATCTTCAATCAACCCTAACTTCAGCGACTTCGGTCAAGAGGATCACCTGGGGCATCATGGGCCAAGCTAGAGTCATATACCACGGCAGCCACTAAGAATAAAATTCGCCTGCGCCACTAACGGGCTGGGGTCGTCCAAGAGGCCCCTCAAGAAAGCCTACCGTTTGATTAATATTGTGACGAGTAATACACACACACACACACACACACACACACACACACACACACACACACACACACACACACACACACACACACACACACACACACACACACACACACACACAGAGGGGAGTCAAGACGGGACTTGGGCAACTTGAGGGCGAGGCTGCAAGCAGTAAACGCACCAAAGCTAGAACATCGGCCATGCGGAAGAAGCGATCGACATGTTATGCCTTACCAACTTGGAGCGTCTACGTACAAACTACACTAAGGAGCTCCTGTCTTGCTAGGGGAGGCTTCTGTACTCCAGCGGAAGAATCATCCTCATCTCTTTGCATGATTCTCTCGTCATTTTCATTATTTGTCCTATTTTCCACTTTCTTCTTCGTCTTTGCCTTTTTTCCTGTTTTTATCTTGTTTTTTTTCTAACACGAAGACACATAATTACGTAAGACAACTTCACATGTATAGAGAATCGAGTTATACGTGACAGCTTCTTCGTTTGCTCTTTTCTTCCTTCTCCCCTCTTCCTCCTCCTCCCCTCTCTTCTTCTTCTTCTTCTTCTTCTTCTTCTTCTTCTTCTTCTCCTCCTCCTCTTCCTCCTTTTGTACTTCTTTCCCTCATCGCTCTCTTCCCTCCACCATAATTCCTCCTTACTGCATAAAATTTGAAACTGTTCCTCTCCCGCAGCTTATACACGTCGTCTTCTTATTTCTGGTGGGAGTGGGAAATTGTGTCAGTCTGAGAGAGAGGAAGGGAGAAAACCAAAGCCTTCCCCGGGTAGCCTCTTCAGACGCTCAGGGGCGAAAGGGAATTGGTGCCGCCTGGGGTGTTAGGGGGAGACGGACCGGCTAACTGAGTAGAAAAGAGAGGCCGAGAGGGAAGGCGGCTAACGGGAAGGGACAGAGAAGAGGAGGGAGGCGGTAAGAGGCTATTTATATAAGAGCTCGGTGAAGGAAGGAAGGAAGAAAGGGCGACTCTGCGGTATATGTACGTGAATATATGTGTGATGGTAATGAATTAATCTTGTATTTGAGGTGTTTCTTGATGCGGGTAAGAAAATATGGCGAGGAGGCTCGTTCTTTTCCTTCGTTCGATCTCTTTATCTATCTCTCTACCTATCTCTATCCATCTATCTATCTCCTACGGACCAAGAAGCCTTCGATGTTTAATGAAAATATGGCCTGGAGAAAAGATTGGGCCTAGCGCGCGCCCAGAAATAATAATAAATGTGTGTTGTGATCATATAGGCCTAAGGGATCTTATGCACCGTTGCCAAATTATCGTACTAAGAGCCGCGTATTGACCGGTTTCTGGCGCCTAACTATTGCCAAGAAACATCAGGAATTAACCATTTTAACGATAACTATATATGAAGGCAGTTATTGGGGTCGAGGAGGCAGTTTTGGGGTCGGGAGTTGGTAAATATAAGAGGCTGAGTACGACAATCTGGCAACGTTGAATTCTTATGTATAGCTTGGAGGGCCTTGCGTAAGACCAAAAGGGAGTGATGGATGGTAATGCTCGTCTGCCGGGGCATGTGTGTGTCTATATCCACCGAAGTCTCGCTAGATGTGTGATGAAGATGTATGAGTTTGATAAAGGAATTCGGATGAGGAGTTGAAATATACAGGATACGCATTTATGTAACTTGGTGTGTGTGTGTGTGTGTGTGTGGGTGTGGTTAGTGTATTGGAATGTAGTGTAGTGTGTATTCAAGTATGTAGTGTGTAGTGTAGCGTGTATCCAAGTGTGCAGTGTGTATTTCAGCATGTAATGTGTAGTGTAGCGTGTATTCAAGTGTGTAGTGTGTATTTCAGCTTGTAATGTGTAGTGTAGCGTGTATCCAAGTGTGCAGTGTGTATTTCAGCTTGTAATGTGTAGTGTAGCGTGTATCCAAGTGTGCAGTGTGTATTTCAGCTTGTAGTGTGTAGTGTAGCGTGTATCCAAGTGTGTAGTATGTATTTCAGCTTGTAGTGTGTAGTGTAGCGTGTATTCAAGTGTGTAGTGTGTATTTCAGCTTGTAATGTGTAGTGTAGCGTGTATTCAAGAGTGTCCGGCTTTGCAACTGTTACAGGCGTGTGACGAGAGCGCAAAGTGAGAAAAAGGTAAAATACTGCCATGAATAAACAGATTAAGACCCAACTCGAGTGAAGAATAAGTACTTCACCACAGAATAACAAGATGTCCACGTGTCCTGGAGTTATAAATCTGTCGTGGAAAAGAAACACGGGCAATCACTATGGTATAAGGACCTCCGGACGGCATTGCGTAAGAGGGATAAACAAAGTATCTCAGGACTCTTGTTTTCCAAGGTACATTCCCAAGGTTGTGTGTCCTTATTTGGCAAAGACCCAGATGAAGACAACTTACCTTCAAGACATCATTGTTGATACCGCAAGGAATTACCGTGACGAGGAAACTCAGAACAAAGGGTAGTGTGTCTTTCTCTATACGATCCATGAAACTATGTAACCTTCAAGACCACTCGAAAAGCTTTGAAAAGTTGAAGAAAAAAAAATATTTGTCTGAAGAATATATTTACGCACTTGGTAAAAAAAAAAAAAAAAAAAAAGGAGAACTGACAAGTTTAAGAGAGCACGAGGATTGGCAGTGCGTACCTTTAAGGAGGAGTGATCGTGTGGAAGAGAAAAAGATCAAGGCAAACTAGGTGGAGAGAAGATAACGAAGGAGGGATTTGGAACGCATAAGAATGAGGGGCCAGAATGATGAGGAATTAGGGCGGCGGGCGGACTGGGGCGGGAACAGGGAGAGCCGCGTCCACGGTTGCGTGAGCCGTTGATAAGTTGGTTAAGCTGGAATGGCTGTGTGATGGATGAGCGCTCCGGCTGAAAGGGAATTGAATGTGATTGTGCGAGTGGTTCGGGGTGGGGATGGTGGCAGGTGGCGTCGCTCTCAACTCACATGATCAAATCCTATGCCTTTTTTTAATCCCACGTACGGTCCATAGGGACGGTAAGCTTTTCTGAGAGTCTGTGGTGGTCTTCGGCCCGTTAGCGGCGAGGCGAATTTCATTTACAGTGGCTGTCGAGATAGCTAGAGATTTAGGACCTGCTCAGCCCGTGCTGCCCCACGGTGCTCCTTTCGAGCAAAGTCACAGGTGTTAGGGCTGATTGACGACTATCTGGGGAGCTTGTATATAGTTGTCTTCGACCGCTCGGAGATGGTTGTGAATAAATTTTGCAGATGGTTGTTTCAGGACTCGATATGGTATATAGACTCAGATGAGATTCTGCGAAAGTAATACATATTCTTCCTAGCCATTTTGTTTTCCTGATGAAAAGACAGGTGTGTGAGGTTTTAGTGTATGATACACGCAGAAGCTCCTGGGAGCTATTTCTTTGATAGTACGTATAATGCGTTTATTTCGTTTTACTGACACACCTGACTATTGCGAGACATGTTAATTTTTTTTTGTCGGGGTTGCACAGTTATATAAGACTAGAAAAAGCTAGTCTGCCTATGTATATTAGCTCTTGATAAATATGTATTCATCTGCCCTTTCCATCTAAAAATATGTAACATCTTACTTTTAATCAAATGTGTATTAACCCATTCAGTGCCAGAGGCAGTGACGCCAGCCAACCTCCTGGTGCTTGGTTTGGGGGATTAATCACTATATTATGACATAAAAACAATAAATATTTTAATTTTGATTACTTAAGCTGACGGTTTTCATGGCAATGTCTTGTGCAATGACGAGATCAGAAGTGAAAGTAGGTGCGCCCGGACCGTAGACTTGATTTTTTTTTTTTTTTTTTTTGTTATTTTGTTTCTGGTGGATAAGGTGCGAGTTATAGTGATGTATTTTTATGGCGTGAGTACTCTCGTATGAGGTGTTACGAAGTTTTGAGCATATTTACGCACGTACGCTTGGTAACCATGCATATAGAAGGTGACACATTGGCATTACATTCAAACTGTTACACATTTATTGTATTGTAGCACTAATAGTATTTACATAAATCTTTTAGTCCACAATATTATTACATTTATTACATATAACACTGTTGTGCACACTTATAAGTATAAATTATAACACTGTTGAGGTCCCCTATATGTAAGTAACACGCGCGACGGTAGAGGTCGACTGACTTGGTGTCCCGGGAGCGCGGCTTTGGTCAAGAGAGAGGATGAGGGGGGTGGGCTTGGCAGAGCAGAACAGATCTGTGGTCCATATATATATATATATATATATATATATATATATATATATATATATATATATATATATATATTTTTTTTTTTTTTTTACGTCGCGGCCTATAGCGCCGGTAGGCTTCTTCCCGGTGGGGCCTGATGGTCGGCCCAAGGCTTCTTCCCGGTGGGTCCTGATAGTCGGCCCAGCCCGTTCTGGCGCAGGCGAGTTTTTTTTTTTTTTTTTTTTTTTTTTACATTGCAGCCTATTGCGCCGGTAGGCTTCTTCCGGTGGATCCTGATGGTCGGTCCAAGGCTTCTTTCCGGTAGGTCCTGATGGTCGGCCCAGCCCGTTCTGGCGCAGGCGAGTGTTTATAGTGGCGCCATCTTGCATGATGTTTATAGTGGCGCCATCTTGCATTGGCTCATGCTGCCCTCCCGGAGGGTTGTCAGTACATATACGGACGTGGTACCGAAGGGGTTTACTACCTGTCCCATTTACTCCATTCATCCAGTATCGTATTTGCAACCCAGTTTCTGACTCTCTCCTTAACTGGGTTCATCTCAAGCACAATGCGGATCCTAACTATATTCAATATAATTACTTCATCAGCGTCTCCGTTATCAACACTCTTAATCCCTTTTATTATGCTTCAGTTAAGTCGCTACGCCCTCTTTGCCTTGTTAAGATTGTAGCTCAAGCTACTTTACTCTTTTTAGAGTTAGTAAGTTGCTCTGACCCAAGCTATTAGTCATTATTCTACATACATATTTTGGAGACTACATCCATTCTTTGATAGGGGGACCAAATTGTGCAGCTTATCGTATTAATATTAAGTATTTAAGTTACTTATTGCAATCTTAAGGAAAATAAAAATAAAAAATGTCAGGATGTCAACTAAAAGTATACATACAGACCAACGATGTCTTTGCGTAGTCAAGGAGGACACACTAATTAAAAACGTAAATAGTATTTGCAAAAATTTTAGGAGATATTTGCAATAGCAGTACAAGATCTCAAGTTGCATAACACGACCCAAGAACGGCATTTATCTATCCGAAGTGTACCCGAGTAGGTTAAGAGGACATTTCTCTGCGATTCTGGCAACACTGAAATATTGAAGCAATTAAAAAGATAATTGAAAGTGATTAGAAGTGATTATAATGTAGGCGCTGATATTATGTGTTATTAATGCACCATTACAGTGAGTTTACTCGACAGGTGTTAATTGTGTCAAGTGATTTCAGTTATTGCTTCAGGCGGGATGAGCACTCGTCACGGATCATACGAGCTGGATGAAACACACAGGTGGAGTCTTAGTCGAAGTTAATTGATCTATGTTCTATGTTCTATGTGTTCTATCACTTGGGGTAGGCGGTGGCCGAGCTGGTAGCGTACTGGGCCCACATTCACCGCGTGATGGACGACGCGGGTTCGAATCCCCACACTACCACTCGGATTTTTCAGTCACCGCCGAGTGGCTTAAAACTACCCACATGCTGTCCTGAAGACCACCCATCAACCCGGACTCTAGAGGAAGCCGTCCAAGCGAATCAAGAACGAGTTCCGGGGGGCAGCATGAGCCAATACAAGATGGCGCCACTATAAACACTCGCCTGCGCCAGAACGGGCTGGGCCGACCATCAGGCCCCACCTGCAAGAAGCCTTGGGCCGACCATCAGGCCCCACCAGGAAGATGCCTACCGGCGCAACAGGCAACGACGTAAAAAGAAAGAAAAAGAAAAAAAAAAAAAAACTATTATATTGTAGTGTTTGGGGTGATGAAATTATGCTTTAACACCTCACACACAAGTGAAGAGTTAAAATTTCGTCCATTTAGGAGACAATATGATAAACACCTTGCGGTAATGAGTCACTCTGGATTCGGATATCAGAGTGAATCCCACTGACTGATCGCCACATACGGCTCCACTGAGCCTAGGAGGTTACGTAAAACTTAGCTAATCCTTATGATAGATTTATAGTGGATTATAAACTTGACTTGTCACCCAAAAGTAAGATAACGTTGGCATTGGTTTCACTAGTATAGCATGCACTACTCGAATCACGGTATTCGCTTGTCTCGAAACAATAATGGAATGCACCCAATAAGATTAATTCTCTAGGTAATAAATCATCGGCGAGTCATTATACCAACATGTTAGACAAATTAACTCCTGCATGCAAGCTATTTAATAAATTGCTCATCTCCAGAGACGGTTAGTTTTGGCCGAACTCCTTATTCGTCAATTTAAAAAGCGTGCAAAGTTCCTACTTTTTATTAGGCAATGAGGCAGTACAAGAGAAAAGGGTAGCCCAGGAGTGGATTGAAACAACCTGTAGAAGTCCATGCAACTCTATTTAAACTTTATCTTTCTTACCAGCAATGCTTTTAGCGTTGCAATTTCAAGTTTTGTTTTTTTCAGATACCCACAACTTGTTCATGAAAGAAAAGACACGTTCATTGTAAGCATTAGTTCCAGGATGGCACATTATGAACTGAACTATATCTGACATGCGTTGATGGTTGTTTTTGTCTTTGACATGGGAGAATATTTCTACCCACCGTTGTTACGTATATCATTATGAACATTATTGTGTAATAATTTGTGAATATAAAGTTTAAACAAGTGGCACTCAAATCAATCCGTTAATATTATGGTGATATCTGGTATATCAGCGTCTCCCTTCCTCTCTATCCCTCCCTTACAAATTAACCTGTCCTGCTCCCCCCAGCAGAGCTGAGGTAGTACCGTAGTGGTGGTGATCGCACTCTTACCAACCTTGCCGAGATTACCAGGTTGCTCAGTGTGAAATTCGTCGGACACCACTTTAACGATAGTTTTTTGAGTGTGTGTACCTGCTAGCGATTACGATTCTAACACGTGATCAGGCCGTGGTAAATTACACCACACCACACCACACCACAACACAACACAACACAAACACCATCCAACCTCATCCAACTCTCACCGTCCTTCTAAACAAGACGCGCCCAACTCAACACAAACATAATAAACCAAAACCCCCATTCAGGCACATCTTTCCACCTCCTTTTTCTCACCCACACACTTCCGACAAACAGCTTTACCTTACACGCTCCTTCCCTAACCTTTCCCTTCTTCCTTACAGAGACGACCGCCCGTTTTCTTTCCTTCGCCTCGTCCTGAAATGTCTGCAGATAACACTCGCCTGGTGGAGACTAAGGAGGATAAAGATGTTCCCCTCACGAACTACAACACCTTAAAAAACGATGAGGAGTCCGAAGGTAAGCTATGGATATAAAGATAATAATGATAACGGTAAGAGAAACACGGCATTATTAGACCAGTACCTCCTTCAGGCAAGTTCGAGGGTCTGCTAATGCACATTTTCTGTTCGCTGACTTGAAATCGTTTTCTTCCACATGCTCGAAATTGTGTTCGGAGGAAAATGGGAGACAAGGGAAGGATGCAGTTCAAGTTGAGATTGTCTGAAGCGGCGGAGAGTTGTCTAACTTTGAGAGAGGAAATGGAAGAGAGATAGATAGATAGATAGATAAAGAGAGAGAGAGAGAGAGAGAGAGAGAGGGGGGGGGGGAAGATAGTTTTTTTTTATATAATCTGAGTAGAAATCGGATAAAAGTTTTAATCCTACTAAAAAGAAACATGACATTTATAGCATTCGGTGAAAAGTTGCGTCACAGCCTTCTTTGTTGTAAAAAAAAAAAAAAAAGGAGCAAGGAGCGCAGATAAGATAGAGAAAAAAAATGAGTGAAGTAATAGTTAAAACTGTAACTGATAAAGAGAATGAAGGGAAAGATTTGCAACGGAGAAAGTGAAAAGAGATTGAAGAGACCAAGTGGTGGCTATTTTGGAAAGAGGAAAGGTAATGACGATAGAAAACTCACACAGAACGAAAGAAAGCGAAATCAATAGAACACACGCGCTTTCCTTCTTTCACTTGACACGGTGAAAAAAGGCTAAATAGGGTCTGAAAAAAACTTGCCATGAACTCATTATCGATTCTGAGGAAATCCTAAAACGGGAACAGAAAGAGTAAAGTAAAAAGAAAGAGAAAAACAACGCTGAGTGAGGGAAATAGCCGTTAAATGAGATAAAATCGAGATAAACGTGCAAATGTAGCCTCCATATTATTAGATAGATAGATAAAGAGATAGTTGATAGGTGAATATAGATAGCTAAGTATATATAAAATAGTGAAAAAAGGAGAGAAAAATAGCTAGAAAGAAAGAAAGACAGACACAGACAGACAGACAGACGGACAGACAGAAGAATAAACTGAGACATTTGGAATTTAGTGTTTCATTTCCCCATAGCTTCCTCATTCCAGTTTCAGAGTGAAGTAAAAAATTTGCGCTAAAAGAATAACAAAATAAGGATACATATTTCGTTGTCACTTATTCTGCACTTGAAAGAAGAAAAAAGCTGTTCAGACATACCCCTCTCTCTCTCTCTCTCTCTCTCTCTCTCTCTCTCTCTCTCTCTCTCTCTCTCTCTCTCTCTCTCTCTCTCTCTCTCTCTCTCTCTCTCTCTCTCTCTCTCTCTCTCTCTCTCTCTCTCTCTCTCTCTCTCTCTCTCTCTCTCTCTCTCTCTCTCTCTCTCTCTCTCTCTCTCTCTCTCTCTCTCTCTCTCTCTCTCTCTCTCTCTCTCTCTCTCTCTCTCTCTCTCTCTCTCTCTCTCTCTCTCTCTCTCTCTCTCTCTCTCTCTCTCTCTCTCTCTCTCTCTCTCTCTCTCTCTCTCTCTCTCTCTCTCTCTCTCTCTCTCTCTCTCTCTCTCTCTCTCTCTCTCTCTCTCTCTCTCTCTCTCTCTCTCTCTCTCTCTCTCGTAAAACTTTGAATCCGCAGAAATCCAAGCACTTACACCAAATTGATTTCCGCCTTTACTCTTTTCCCTCTTAAAATTCGATGTTCCTCGTTTTCCTTCGTTTTATGCTCACTTCGATTCATTACCTCGTTTTCTTGATTACTTTCCATCAGCAGTTTCCTAATCTCTACCCCATCTTTCATTCCCACATTACCTTTCTCTTCGCACCATTTCCCACTTATAATTCTTGTCATCTTTTTCTCTTATCGTTCATCCCTCACGCCTTTAACTTTTATTTTCCTCCCTCCTCCCTTCTATTTTCCTCGCCTTCTCTTTCCCGCCTACATTTTCTCCATATCCCTTTCTTTCTTTGCTTCTCTCTTTCCCCGCCTTCCAAAATTTTCCTCTCAACTTGATACTTATTCTCCCTTCTAATACGTCTTTCTTATCTCCTTTTCCCAGGGGCTTATACATACAAGTTCATGAGAAGGAGAAGGCGGAAGGAGAAGATGGGCCAGTCTCAAGGGTTGCAAGATATGGCTAATTGTCAAAAATATGTAGATACCCATTTTATTCATTACCCACCTGACATGGAGCAGCTCGAGAGTGTGAGAGGGAGGACATGGATGATTGCTCCCCCTGATACTACTACTTTATACGTTTCTGCTTTGTCATCTCTATTTCATACCCTGGTGCTTGTCTAATATCCTCTCCTTATCACGCCTGCTTTATTAAAGGGGCTATTACACTGGGCAAATTTTCCGTGGATCTTCAGTCAAACCACGATGTTCGCTGGCGTGGTTCTCATTTGTTTCTTGTTATTGCTGCTGATGATGATGGTGAGTAATACCGCCGTCCTTCGGTGAAATCTATCGTAGCCTTGGAAGATCGTGGACACCTCAGAAAACCACGGAAATAGGAGAACCACGCCAGCGGAAATCGTGGCTCGACTGAAGATCCACGGAAAATTTGCCCAGTGTAATAACCCTTTACCTTACCCCTGGTTGAGAGAGGGCGAAAGAGGGGGGAGAGGGAGATGCAGGAGGCCACTTCTTTTTATCCCTTCTGCTTTACCTTACCTGAGAGAGCGAGAGAGAAGGGAAGATGTTGGAGAGAGCTTTTTAACACGTCTGCATTACCTGACCACTGCTTGAGAAAGGGCGATAGAGAAGGGAAAGTGAGATGCAGGAGGCCACTTCTTTTTATCCCTTCTGCTTTACCTTACCTGAGAGAGCGAGAGAGAAGGGAAGATGTTGGAGAGAGCTTTTTAACACGTCTACATTACCTGACCACTGCTTGAGAAAGGGTGATAGAGAAGGGAAAGTGAGATGCAGGAGGCCACTTCTTTTTATCCCTTCTGCTTTACCTTACCTGAGAGAGCGAGAGAGAAGGGAAGATGTTGGAGAGAGCTTTTTAACACGTCTGCATTACCTGACCACTGCTTGAGAAAGGGCGATAGAGAAGGGAAAGTGAGATGCAGGAGGCCACTTTTTATCTCGATCTGTACCTTTATATCATTCCAGCTTAGCAAAAATATTTGATAGGCGGGATTTGTGTGTGGGAACAGCTTACTTTATGATAAGATGCGAGTCTGGGGAAGGAGAGAGCTTGTTAGAAGAGGAGGGCGATATGTAATTGTTTCCCCTCCATTGTATATTCTGCTTCTTTATTTCTATATCTTTTTTACTCTTTCGTCGTCGTTTCTTATCCAGTGAGGGAGGAGAGAGCTTATTAATTCAGAGAAGTGTAATGTAATACTTTACCCGTTTAATTTTCCTTCCACTGTATATTCTGACTCGCTACTTCTATTTCTGTTTTACTTCTTCCTCTCCGTTCCTTACTCCTTCTAGATATCCTCTTGTTTCTCCTTCCATCACCCTTATCTTCTATTATTTTCCTTCCTCTTCTTGTTCAGTGCGATGTAATTGTCTTGTGTGCCTGCTTAAGTTTCCTTCCATTATACATTCTAGCTCTTTATTCTTATTTCTATTTACTTTCCCTTCACTGTTTCTTACTCCTAGATGTCTTGTTTCTCATTCCCTTACCCTAAAGCTAATCTACGTATCCGTTATTTCCATCCCTTTTCCTTCCTTCCCTTGTTCAGGTTTGTATTCGGGTCTCCTCGCCTTCTCTCCTCCATTCCCTTCCATCGTTCCCTCATTACTCTTCTTTTTCAGCTTCCCTCCTTGCCTTGTATCCCCTCAGGCTCGTTATACGGATTATGGAACCCACACTCGAGAAAGAACACCGACTGCACTGCCATCTCGTTACAAAACTCGTTGAAACTTTATTCTTTCTAGGCCGAGCTTGTTGAAATGGACGTAGCTGAGTATATATAGTACTTTTGTGATAGTTGGAAAAGTTGGAAAAGTTGGTTGTGGTAGCAGTTAGTTGTAGTAGTAGTAGTAGTGGTGGTGATGGTGGTGGCGGTGTTAGTGGTGGACTGATGGACTGATGGAGGTGGTGGGCTGGTTGTTAAAGGGGCGGGGGGGGAGTTGAAAAGTTAAACAGTCTAATCTAACTTAAATCCAATTAAAGCCCTTCACTCAGTCTCAGCAGGCATGGAGTCGTTTGCCAGCACAGCAGCCACGATTACTGAGTGTAGAGGAAAAACGGCTTCTCGTTGATTTCAGATTTTTCTTCTTGATAATTAGTTGTAACCCTATGAGCAGTTTATTTAGAAGACATGGACACTGATTTTCCTTCTTCCTCTTCATTTATTTCTTCTTATTATTATTATTCGTCATTCTCTTGGCAAAGCAGTCGATGCATTGCTTAAAACAGAATCAGTGGCAGTATTAATAGTATCAGTAACAAAATTGGCACAATTTAAAAAGAAATCCTACCTTCTTGAGTTTCCCTTTACGAGCAGAGTCTTTCATATCGACGGGCTAAAGTATTAAATTTCTTCTTGGGCCTTGTTGAAAGGAGAATGTATATTTGCCAGGACAGAGCGGAGGGAGGGGGAGGGGGGCTAGGAGCGGGCCTCCATCCATTACGTGTCGCGGAACAAGGCCACTCGCTCCCGCTGCACTAGTCTCCGCCCTCCGCGAGGAAAGGCTGCGGATTAAAGTTAAAACCATCGGCAACAGAGAGAAGGTACACGTCATAAATTTGCATTTACCTTTTCTTCTGTTTTACATATATTTATCTTTATTAGCTGTTATTTATTAGTGTACCTGAACTCACTGAAGACCTGCCCAGCAGCACTACAAGTGGCCGCGTTCTGCCAAGTGGTGGGCAGCTTGAGGAGCCCCGTGGGTAAAAGACGGCCACTAAATCTTACCTGGGAAGAAAAGCAGTGCATTATATCACAGTCTGTGCGGCTTAATGGGGGGGAGAGGCGGGGCGGCGTTACTCGTATTATGACCTGTCTGAGTTTACTTCAAGAATTCTTATTCACTTGTTTAATATTATACGCATTCCATAGCTGCCCTCAGAAAAAAAAAAATACATATATATATATATATATATATATATATATATATATATATATATATATATATATATATATATATATCACAAATTTTTTCCCCCTATCGAGAGCGAAACCCACAGAGCCTCTCTCTCTCTCTCTCTCTCTCTCTCTCTCTCTCTCTCTCTCTCTCTCTCTCTCTCTCTCTCTCTCTCTCTCTCTCTCTCTCTCTCTCTCTCTCTCTCTCTCTCTCTCTCTCTCTCTCTCTCTCTCTCTCTCTCTCTCTCTCTCTCTCTCTCTCTCTCTCTCTCTCTCTCTCTCTCTCTCTCTCTCTCTCTCTCTCTCTCTCTCTCTCTCAATACGAAGGGGAAAATATTTTTTTCTTCGGTCTGTGTCTGTGAACAAGTGAAGCAATTCGTCCCGCGGCAGAGGTGACGGGGAGCATTAGGCTGCCGCGCTCCGTACCCACATAAATCAATGGAGTAGTATTGCATCACTTCGAAGAAGAAAAACATCGTTAACAAAACAAATAATTCCCGACAATACATTAGCCAGCTCCTCGTCCATAAAACCGCTCTCCGTGCTGCTAAATGCAAGTAAGCCAACACCTTTTTTTGCTCTTTTTTACACTCTTCGCACGTAACGATCGAGGTAACCCCCCCCCCTCTGCCACGGGTTTACTTTGTGATTTAATATATTTCTCTAGTACTCCGAGACCCAAATGAAAAGAAAACATAACATGGCCCATATAAGTTCATTACCACTTGATTGTCAACATAAACAACAGCTTTATCTGCCGTACGCATTGAAACATTTCGGACAGTAATTTAAAGGCCGGGTCACACGAGTATTTATTTCGGGAATTTTTGACGCAGGCGCTTTTTCACGCCAGCGATTTTGCCTGATCTCACGAAACAGAGGGCACGTTTAGGCCTATATGTGGAGCAACAGCTGGTAAAGGCAATTAAGAGATTAGCAAGGCAGTTAAATCTTCTTGGATGTCTTGCCGCCAGCTGCACTTTTGGTGATCTGGGATTCTTTGAAGGGGTGTAGTCGTATGTGTGTTTGTCTGTGTGTGTGTGTGTGTGTGTGTGTGTGTGTGTGTGTGTGTGTGTGTGTGTGTGTGTGTGTGTGTGTGTGTGTGTGTGTGTGTGTGTGTGTGTGTGTGTGTGTGTGTGTGTGTGTGTGAATCTCTCTCTCTCTCTCTCTCTCTCTCTCTCTCTCTCTCTCTCTCTCTCTCTCTCTCTCTCTCTCTCTCTCTCTCTCTCTCTCTCTCTCTCTCTCTCTCTCTCTCTCTCTCTCTCTCTCTCTCTCGTTTTCCGCTTCAATGTTTTTTACATTCTCTTTGTTTTAAAAACATTACCATCACATATACCCTTACGTTAACACATTTAGTTAACTTTCTTCTATTTTCTATTTTTTTTTTTTCCTTTCCACTCTGTACTCCGGCCATTCAGCGCATTCAGTCCCCTCTATCTACCGTTGTCCTTATGCCGCGACGAAGAGAATGGGGGCCGGGTTATTCACACAACACCTGATTTAGGGGACTCTCATAGGAGCATCATATTTTCCCTTGCCACAAATACCTCTCCCCCTAGCTCCAGGTCGCTGTATTTTTTCCCGGCTCATAGCCCCCTGGGTTTTGTGGGTCGCGGGATACAAGGAGTGCCTCGCTGCGCCATGCATAGGGACACGTCACCTCACTGTTTTGCAGGCTATGATGAGACCTTCGTTGTATATGCTTATCTTCATTTGTTTATAATAATGATAAGCGAGTGGATGGAACAAGCAGTGGCGCCACTCAAGGTTAGAGCGTAAATGCATGCTTTATTATGCAATCCTAGTTCGTCGCGAGAGAGAGAGAGAGAGAATAATGTTAATTGAGTGGATGGAACAAGCAGTGGCGCCACTCAAGGTTAGAGCGTCAATGCATGCCTTTTTATTCAATCCTAGTTCGTCACGAGAGAGATTTACATAGATTTACACAGAAAATCAGACCACACAGACCCCATGGTCCAGACTTGGTGGTCTGTCCTTAAACCTAAGTGATTTTACATTAATCAGAAGGCATTTCTACTCTAGTTGATATTAAGTTGAAGGAAGTGACGGTCGAGCTTATTTTTGAAGGAGTCAATCGTGTTACACTGGACCACTGATGGTGGAAGCTTATTCCATTATCGCACTACAACGTTGGTGAAGAAAAATTTGGTGCAGTCTGAATTTACTTGTCTACATCTGAGTTTTACGCCATTGTTCCTCGTGCGCAAAGTGTCATCGATCATAAACAATGTTGATCTGTCTACATTCGTGAAACTATTAAGTATTTTAAAACATTCGATCAGTTTTCCTCGGAGGCGACGTTTCTCAAGAGAGAACATGTTAAGGGTAGAAAGCCTTTCTTCGTAAGATTTGATGCGCAAGGAAGGGATCATTTTCGTTGCCCGACGCTGAACACCTAATTTAGCAATATCCTTTGCATGGTGGGGAGACCAAAACTGTACCGCATATTCCAAGTGGGGTCTGACTAAACTATTGTAGAGCGGGAGTATTACATCTTTATTCTTGAATAAAAAGTTTCTTTTAATGAAGCCCAACATTCTGTTCGCTTTATTTGCTGCATCAATGCATTGCAATGAGAATTTGAGGTTTGACGCGATTTTGACCCCCAAGTCCTTGACGCATTGAACGCTTTTGAGTTCAACGCCGCGCATATCGTAATCGAACTTCTTATTCCTCGTTCCAACTTGAATGATCTGGCACTTGTCTACGTTAAAGGGCATCTCCCATCTATCAGACCAGCTGAAATTTTGTGCAAATCCTCTTGGAGCCTTTGCCTGTCTTCGTCAGTGAGAACCGAGTTACCAGTCTTTGTGTCGTCTGCAAATTTACTAATGCGGTTATTGAGTTCAACATCCACGTCGTTGATGTAAATAATGAAGAGCGCTGGGCCAAGAACCGAGCCCTGAGGGACGCCACTAGTGACCGGCGCCCACTCTGAGTTAAATCCGTCAATCACTACTCTTTGTTGTCTGTTGCTCAACCAATTTGCGATCCATTGGTTTACTTGACCGTCAATACCTATTTGCTTTAATTTGTAAAGTAATTTATGATGCGGGACTTTATCAAACGCTTTCTGGAAATCAAGATAGACTACGTCCAGTGATTTGGTTACGTCATAAACAGTGAAGAGGTCGTTATAAAAGGTTAATAGGTTTGATAGGCAGGATCTTTGAGAGAGAGAGAGAGGTGGAATAGGAAAAGGATTAGGGGGATTAAAAGGGAAAGAGGGAGAGGAGGAAAAGGTGAAGCGTTCTCAGTATCGAGAATACAAGACGCGCATGTTCGTCTTCCTCCATATCGAGAACACAAACCGTGTTTTGTACTTGCCGGTGTCGCCGATAGCAAAATTCTCGAGATCGATGAAAAATTCCCGAAATAAACACTCGTGTGACCCGGCCTTACGACCCGGAAAGTAATAACAGGCAATTTATGAGAGAGAGAGAGCAACGGTGCCAGATTGTCGTACTCAGCCTCCTATGTTTGCCAATTTCCGACCCCAAAACTGCCTCCTTGACCCCAATAACTGCCTTCATATATAGTTATCGTAAAAATGGTTAATTATTGGTGCTTCTTGGCAATAGTTATGGCTCAGAAACCGATAGATACGAGGCCCTGAGTACGATAATCTGGCAACGGTGTGAGAGAGAGTAAATGACTAACCGTCGCATAACCTACCCATGCATCCAACGGCGCACATTGTTACGTACCGACGGACTCTGCGCCCCGTCTTTCTCAGGGCTTGAATGAACAATGAACCAACACGGAAATATTCAAGCGATACTAACTTTCATTGACATGGCTGGTTTCATCCTGACGAACGATTTGCATCTTAGCTTACGCACGGATGCCCTGACACCCGGAAGCACACACACACACACACACACACACACACACCTTACTACTAAGCTTGTTACGTGCGTGGCCTTTCGACGTTGCTCTACATGCACTCCACCATCAGCTATCACTTGACGTATGGACCGACGTGGGGAGGACTTTGAGAACATGCAATTCGCCTCAGTCTAGCTCCTGCCCTGCCTCGGCGCCACCACGCAGCATTCCTCGCACACACATCAACCCGACCATCCCTCAGATATCGACCCACCAACTCCCAAGTCCCTTTCTTATCCTCTTCCTCCGTCTTTGCGTCGTTTTCCGTATGTTTGTCTATTTGTTCGTCTGTTTGGTCAGCAAATATACACGAAAACATCCTTAGGTGAATATTTCAGACTGATAAACCTTAGGGACATTCTGATAAAAACTGAATGAATGAAGGCGAATAAATGAAGAGAAAGACTGCCTGATATAGGGCGAGCATGTGAAAATCTCTCCCGTACTCTCCAGCTAGATCATTATTATTTTAAGTACCGTTTATATTTTATGCCTGTTTATATTCCTGCAGAAGTAGTAAGTACGGAAACAATCAACTCCTTTAAAAATCGAAGTAAATTGTACATACGCACGTACTGAAGTGCAATCATCTGCTCCATATATAGTAGTCCCCGCTGAGGTGACTGTCTAGCACATTAAACCACTAGAGCAGGAAAGCTCGCAATGAGTCAATTGGCTTTCTGTTGCCAGTATTTTCATGCTTCCATGTTTGAGTGATGGCTCGGTCTAGACCATGAGATGCTACTGTGATAAGTGGGTAACCAGAGCCACTTCAGCAGAGGCGGTTCGGCCGGCATCGCGAGTGGTTTCATTTCCGTGCTCCCTGCAGAGGTGGTCCGGCCCCTCTCCGATGAAAAAGATTAAAACTGGCCAATACGGCGGCCGATACGTATTCCTTGAAAAATGTCGTTTTACTCTACTATTATTATTATCATTCTTCTTCTTCTTCTTCTTCTTCTTCTTCTTCTTCTTCTTCTTCTTCTTCTTCTTCTTCTTATTATTATTATTATTATTATTATTATTATTATTATTATTATTATTATTATTATTATTATTATTATTATTATTATTATTATTATTATTATTATTATTATTATTATTATAGCTATTATTATTATTATTATTATTATTATTATTATTATTATTATTATTATTATTATTATTATTATTATTATTATTATTATTATTATTATTATTATTATTATTATTATTATTATTATTATTATTATTTTTATTATTATTTTTATTATTATTATTATTATTATTATTATTATTATTATTATTATTATTATTATTATTATTATCATTATTATTATTTTTATCATCATCTTCATTATAAGTCTACGGAATTTATTTTGTCATCCTGGGGAGTGTGCGGCGTACCTGCACGACACACGTAGGCTGTGAAATACAATCGTGTACATCTTCCAAATAATCAATCGGTCAATCAATCGCTCGCTGCCGCCCCGCCCCATCCGTCACCACCGGCCAGCGCGTCCGTTCAGCGCTGCCTTTTCCGTCGGGCCACACCGCATGCCGAAAAAATTTAATAACCTAACCCAAGATCTAAAGAAATTTATTTAGACCTTGACCTAACCTAGTGTAACATACCTTAACGTAACTTACCTAACTCGAGGGCTTCAACCCCCCTCGACCCCCACTTCTATTTTCCGGAAGTCATTTGTAACTGCACTGCATTCAGGGACCCCAAAAAACATTCCATAATGTAAATATTAACTTCGCAAGAGGTGGCTATCATATCGATTGATTGATTGATTGATAGTTTATTGTTGCAAGTAAACAACAAATTAAGGAGAAGGGAGGAGCATGCCATCCCAACCCCAAGGCAATACAGAGTGTGACTTGTTGGTATTGTCAGATACTCCCGCCCCTCACACCAACTATTTCTAGAGGCCAAAAAGGAGGTTAATCGAGTTCTAATGAGTGTTCTTTTAGGTTCACGGTACAGAAGAAGGCTCAGACTACCACTAGGGTCATAAAAGTACCCTTGGAAATGCCCTAAACTCCCACGAAAGACAAGTAAATTACGTGTTCTTGGGAGCAGAAATGTATAAAAATACGACATAGGTATAAGAATACATGTGGAAGTAGCAGGAAACTGAAAAGAACTCAACATTACCCGAGAAGAGGCAAAACAGTAAAGAATAGAGAATAGCCAAGAACAGAGGCATCACTACACAAGAATAGACAGACATATCACCAAAATTTGTCTGGAATGGAGATAAACCAGATAAACCAAGCCAATCGATGTCCCCGGGCCGGCTATAGTTCCAGGGCGCGGCAAAAGATGGCAGGGTAGGCGGCCGTCATCGTCTGCTAGTGTGACAGGCAGGCCAGCATGTCCCCTCGCCCCTAGAGTGCCTCCCCAGCAGCCCAGAGTGACAAGATTAGCGTGCAGCTGCGGCTAGGCGGGCCCGGGACAGGAGGTGCAGCGTTTTCTCGGGACCCGACCATGAGCGACCATGACGTGGACGATATTGCCTTCCTCACAGGTAGGCCCAAGTGCAGGGCGCCCGGGCTACGTCGTCATATGGTCGGCCACCCTCCTGATGACTATTTTGGGGAGATTTTCCTCTTATAGACACACCCTCGTGAGCCACATGAGCTGTTATAACGTTATGAAGCTCTCCTTCCACCCTGGGTCAGCTCTGCAGCCATGGTCGTACTCATCCCAGCTGCTTACTCACCGATGACAAAATTTCCCTCATATGACACCGCCCTGTGACTCACATTAGCTGTCATGACATTACAGAGTTCTCCTTCCAGCCTGGTTGTACTCATCTCAGCTACTGACTCACCGCTGGAATGACCGATGACAAAATTTTCCTCATATGACACCGCCCTGTGACTCACATTAACTGTCATAACATTACAGAGTTCTCCTTCCAGCCTGGTTGTACTCATCTCAGCTACTGACTCACCGCTGGAATGACCGATGACAAAATTTTCCTCATATGACACCGCCCTGTGACTCACATTAACTGTCATAACATTACAAAACTCTCCTTCCAGCCTGGTCATACTCATCTCAGCTGCTGACTCACCACTGGAATGACCGATGACAAAATTTTCCTCTCTATGACACCCCCCTGTGACTCACATTAACTGTCATAACATTACAGAGTTCTCCTTCCAGCCTGGTTGTACTCATCTCAGCTACTGACTCACCGCTGGAATGACCGATGACAAAATTTTCCTCTATGACACCCCCCTAGCTGTGACTCACATTAGCTGCCATAATGTTACAAAGCTCTCCTTCCAGCCTGGTCGTACTCATCTCAGCTGCTGACTCACCGCCGGGATGACCGATGACAGAATTTTCCTCTATGACACCCCCTGTGACTCACATTAGCTGTCATAACGTTACAAAGCTCTCCTTCCAGCCTGGTCGTACCCATCTCAGCTGCTGACTCACTGCTGGATTAACTGATGACTAATGACATAATAAGCTGATTTTCCTCATAAGGACACCTTCAGTAACCCATGTCATCTGTCTTATCATTGTAAATCTCCCAAACCAACTGTCACAGCTCTGCACGGTTGTACTCATCCCACCTGCTGACTCACCACCAGAATGACTGATGGCTGAAGACTTTTGAGCAGACTTTCCTCTGAATGACACCCCCCTTGACTCACATCAGCTGTCTTAACGTTGCCAAGCTTTCCTTCCAGCCTGTCACAGATCAGCATGGTTCTAGTCATTCAGCTGCTAACTCACCACCAGGATGACTGATGACTGATGACAAATGAGCAGATTTTCCTAAGAACATCCCCCACGGCTCACATCAGTTGTCTTTAATGTTGCAAAGCTTTCCTTCCAGCCTGTCACAGCTCAGCACAGTTGCTGATTCTCTGCTAGGCTGCCTGATTACTGATGATGAATGAGCAGATTTTCCTCCTAAGGACACCCCTTGTGACCCACTCCAGCAGTCTTTAATGTTTTCAAGCTTGCCTTCCAGCATGGCACAGCTTGGCACAATCACCCGGCTGTCTGTCCTAGTCATCCAGCTGCTGTTTCACAATAAATTTTCAACTATATAAGACCAGTTACACAGTACAACACAGGTCATTGTTAGCACCCAAACCAGACTATATTTTCCATAATGGTCCTTTTTCTGTTCACCACCCAATACTAAAGAGATTTCCTGTGTGGTTTCCTCAAATTTCATACCTTCTATAATGTTATGCCACCTCCCCTCTTCTGAGCGACCACGCTTCACCTGGGCAGGCAGCGTTACACACCCACGCACTGAAGTAGGCAGTGAAAAGCACACCAGAACAGCATAGTAGAGATGGCACCACTGCAGCACGTTTCCCACACCCCAGAGAGGGCAGGCAGGCAGATGGGAGGACACTTAAAGGCCAGATGCTGGGTTTTCTCACTTTAATAACACCACAGTGTACACGACAGATTCATAGTAAGCACACGCACACCTTTAGGTGCAGTAACACGACACAAACTCCTCACTGTCTGACACAGGCATATGTCACTAGACACAACACAGGCACAGGTGCAGCACATGTCACTGTCCAAGGCATGGGCACAGGCACATGCTTTACTGTTCAATCCTGTTCACTAGACTTCACTGTACAATCCTTGGGTCCGTACTAGACTTCACTGTACAATCCTAGGCATTAGACTTCACTGTACAATCCTGGGCACTAGTCTTCACTGTACAATCTTGGGCACTAGATTTCACTGTACAATGCTGGGCATTAGACTTCACTGTACAATCCTGGGCACTAGTCTTCACTGTACAATCTTGGGCACTAGATTTCACTGTACAATGCTGGGCACTAGACTTCACTGTACAATCCTGGGCACTAGACTTTACTGTACAATCCTGGGTACTAGACTTTATTGTACAATCCTGGGCACTAGACTTTACTGTACAATCCTGATCACTAGCACTTCACTGTTTAGTCCAAGGCAAGCCGGGGCTTAAATCCTTCTTCGGCGGCAGCAGGAGAGCAACTGCCCCGCAGGTTGTTGTTGTTCAAAGATTGTTCCCCCCTATTGAGGGAAGCACAGGCCTTTGCCAATGGCGGCCTGTAGCAGGGTGCCGACAGACTGACTCTGTCGGCTGATATCAGCCAAGCCGACCAAGTTGGTCTGTTGACGAGGACCGGGGGTGTCTCTGCAGGTGGCGTGCTCCACCATTATATATGCCTCTCCTCATATATGATTGCACAATGCTGTGCAAGCAGTGCCCGTGTCAAGCAAGCTATTCTGTTACACCAGCCATACAAGCTTCTCGCACACTACACATTCATAAAACGTTCATAAAAATATCAACGCCAAACACGGTAGAAATATTTTTAGTATTTCATGTTTGGTTTGGGAGCTTACAAACTTACTGTGTTAAATTGTGGAATTGGCACTGGCTGATAAGCCCACTGGTGACATGCAGGGGACATTGAATAGCTTGTGGATTTGTGTTATGTGGGTGACATGTATATTCTGAAACACACAGACAAGATGTAACACTGCTTTACTAAGTCTGTGGCAGTGTTATTGACTTGCTGAGTGTCCATAGATTGGTTTAATGCATCACATGTGGTAGGGGCAGGTGTCGTATGGCAAGCCATTGCCAAAGTTGTTCATCACTATGTTTTGTTGAAGTAGCTACCTACAATGCCTAAAAATGAAAAATGAAATTGACCATTTTATCATGTTCAGGAATCCCAAAGTCATGTCATCTTGGACTTACCTCAAGTTATGTCATATCCAAATAGTTGAAAATTAGCTGAAATCTTGTCTTTTTTACTTAGTTACCTGGATGCATCTGTTTCATTATGCTGAGACAGGTGTATTTAAACTTCCAAAGTTATGAAATCCTTTCACTGTCTAGAAAATCTGTAAATTATTAACTAATCTAAAAATGTCACTCTGCTGGTTAGCGTGAACATATAATGGCAGGACAGAAGGTTTTAAGATATGCTTCCTGGTAAGTTGTGCCATATTAGACACCACTACTCAGGTAGCTACGTTAGATAATGAATACAGTGATTGTTGTTGATAAACTTAACAAATGTAGGGTTCTGTCAGCTGACAACAATGGTGCAACATTTTATTATTTGTTTTATTGCTGTGTAGTGGTTCATATGTTCCAGCTTGACATTACCTACAAGATTTACATTTATAATAACTCATCCAGTTAGTAAACATTATATAAGAATCCATGCAGCCAGTAATCCTATTAATATGCCTGAATAAGGTAGGGCACCAGAGAAAATCAATTAGCAGAAAATATTATATATGGAAAAGAATGGACAGGGGACTGAACCACACATACATAGTAGATGGAAACCTTAATATATATCTTCATAATCATTCCCCTTTTGCATGTAACTTAATATTGTCATTTGGAATTCAAGATAAATAAATTTTTCCAAACTGAATGGAGCTCAGTCCAGTTCTCTTGATTAAGGTAGGCTTTTGGGGCTTTAGCCCCAGTTGATTTTTGTCTAGCTCCAAATTTTTCAGGAATTAATTTGCAGTATTTTATACAGTTTGCTTTCTTCTTAGCAAGAAATACATACTGTCAGTGTCAGTCTAGATATAATGAATAAATTTTCTGGGAGCAGTCACACCTAGAACTTGCATCTTTGTTTTTAGTGGTTGTTCAGAATTCCGGGCTAAGCCCCCAATGTCCTGGATGTCTAGCATCAGCCCTGGTTCAGTCTTCTCTATATACATGTCTGATTTTGGAGAAATATACTTTTGATGATTTAGAAAAACAAGTTCATGTTTACTCGTACACCGATACACAACTCTCTTCTGTTTCTTGGTCCTGTTTCTCTTCTATTTGACCCAAAGTCACGTAATCTTTCCATTTTACCCTCTGAGTCTGAATGAAATACTCCTTTCAATAATACAACATTACTAGGCCGTACAAGCCCAAAATACACATTTTTCATCACCTTGTGCTTACGTATCACTTGAATTTCACCTTCACTTCCTTCCACATGTGACTTTCTCATATGCAGCCATTGTGAGTTAATAAAAATAATAATAATGAGGATGATATTATAATAATAATAATAATAATAATAATAATAATAATAATGATGATAGTTATGATAATAATTATACCAACCAAAAATACTTCTACCTATTATGTGAGTTTAATCACTACCATACACTCCACCTTCAGAGCAATTGATTAGTCATATAACCATTAATGTCATGCCATATATATAAATGCAGCTTCTCATATGAAAGGAAAGTACTAGGGTAAGGTAATTTACTGATGTAAGATGATGAATACAGAAATTAAACAAATTGACAGCTAAGTTAACCTGAGGATGTTTTGTATAACACCTTGTTATACAAAACTTGTTCATATTTATAAAATTCATATATCCCTACTGAAATTTGTAAGTTTGTGATATAAGTTTTAGGAGAAGGTACAGTTTCATCACACTCAAATTACCACTGTTGGATGATATCAGTGCTCTGTGTAGAATAATTTTAAGGTCTTATTATTTATAAAGGGTAAGCAATCTCAACACAATATTCTTTTCTTCAGTATGTCACTCTGCTAAATATGTACATGAATATTATTTCCATATAAGTTTCCTAATCACTTTAATAGTTCTTTATGCTGAATTATCACATTAACAAGGACAAATAACTTTATTTATGTGTTTACGAGATAGAAAGGTATTCATAATTTAGAACATGTTCCCCAGTTTACAGTTCTTATTCTTGTTCATGCAGACCCTCCCCCACAGCTAGAGCACCCACCCCCTTCAAATCAAGTCCACTGCCCACTCAGCCAGAGCACTTCCCCCAAATGCAAACACCCCCTCCCCAAGCTAGAACTCCCCTCACACAGATGTTGCTCTCGTCTCACATACGTTGCACCCTTAACTGATTGGCTGCTTTCCACACAAGCTCACAAGTAGCCTGTTTTCCAAGACAGCCAAAGCCTCCCTTCTTTCTCACTGTTAGGTCAGCTCCTTTATAAAAAGGTGCTGCCACCTTCCACAGGCAGGCTGTCTTGCCCACAGCTAGAATACTCCCTCTGGGGCAGGCTGATGCTTTCCCTGTGAATATGCAGCCTCCATCTAGGGGTGGAGACCAGCCACAGGTGTTCCCATACACCTGTAACACCTGTGGCATGATGTGCTGCTACAGGTGTGTGTGGCTTATTCATGCTCTTCTGTTTGCATGATGGCTGACATGACCTGGATCATCTGCAGGAGTGCCTTTACTTCACAATGCAGTTATTATTTTTATAAATGTCATGTTATCTGATGGTTGACTTTTGGTTTGACCATAGGAGTCCATTTTTTTTTTTTTTTTGATACAATTTGTATCTTAATTTATCTATGAATTCCCATCAGTATGGTGCCTTTGCCATACTGGTTATTAGATAGTCTATTTTTAGTGCAGCTGTCTTTATCATGGGCAGTTAGAGCCACCAGTTGGCTCACTTCCCTTCAGCCTCACCTCAGCCTTATTTAACTTCACCTTCAACTTATTATGACACAAATTCTTCCAATTATAAAAATCTGATCAAGGCCATCAAAATTATCAGTAGGTATATATATATATATATATATATATATATATATATATATATATATATATATATATATATATATATATATATATATATATATATATATATATAATGTGGCATAAATTCTGGCACCTTTTGTTTTACTTATACATAGTAGGTCACTGGTGGCATTGCATCTACCTACTGATGTATGTTGCAAAGATATTGGATGTGAGCTTTGTGTGAGTCTGCCTCCAAGTAAAGGAGCACAGAGAGCATCATTGCTGGGTGAGATGGGATTGTTGTGCATGTGCTGGGTGGTGGGGCAGGTCGTTAAGTAGCTATATTTCTGCTAATTAGGTTTTGCAACAACAACAAAACCTTAGGATATTAGATACAGATGAAAGTTTGTAAGAGGTAGCAGAAGGATACATTTAACATAGATGTCACTGGATATTAACAGGACTTAATTTTAGTTTAGTGCTTGTACATGTGTGTGTGTATTTACCTAGTTGTGACATACGTGTGTGTGTGTGTGTGTGTGTGTGTTGTATGTGTGTATTTACCTAATTGTAGTCTACCTGGCCCTAGCTAAGCTCTAATAGTCCCGTCTCCATATCTACTTTCATCCAGCCTTTCCTTCATTTGATGGACACTGCTTGCCTCCACCACCTCTTCCCACAAACTGTTCCATGTGTTAATGCTTCTATGTTGAAAACTATACTTTTTCAAGTCACTCAAATAGGTTCCTTTATTAATTTTTTTTCCATGTCCTCTCAGCCTCTGTGTTCTCGCAGTTAAGAAGAGATCATCTCTATCCACCTCAACAAACTTATTTACCAACTTATATAGCATGATCAGATCTCCTCTCTCCCTTTTTTGTTCCAGTATCGTCAAGTCCATCTCCCTCAATCTGTCTTCATACGTTATATTCAAGAGTTCTGGGACCATTTTAGTTGCAATTCGCTGTATTCCTTCCAACTTTCTGATATCCTTCTGTTTGTGAGGTGACCATACAACTGCAGCATATTCTAGTTTTGGTCTAATCAATGTTGTTATTATTTTCTTCATCATTTCTTTGTTCATATAGTGGAATAATACCCTCATAATTTGCATCATTCTGTAGGTTTCTCCAAATAACTTGTTTATGTGCTTTTCTGGGGATAGTGTGTCTTGCATCGTTACTCCCAAATATTTTTCTTCATGTACCATATTTAAGTTTTCTTCTCCCATCCTATATGTTTTCCTTAGTCTTTTTTTACTTTTTTCCCATTTCCATAACATGGCATTTGTTTGCATTAAATTCCATCTCCCATAACTGGCTCCATCTATACACTCTATCCAGGTCTTTTTGCAGCTCTTCACAGTCTTCACTTTCCTTATAAGCCCCTAAGGGGTCAGCATACCTTTACATCCCATATACTCATCCTGGTCACTGAAAATCAGTTTTTCATATATTGTTCTGTATGACTCAAAATGATCCCAGAACTAAAAAAAAAAAAAAAAAGTTAAAGTTCAAAATCTCCATTTTCAAATATCCCACTGGGCCTTTAATCCTTTCCATCCGTGACGCAGACGTCGGAGTCACAGTATGGAAAGGGTCAAGAGGAAATGGAAGAGGATTAATCCTCTTCTAAACCTCTCAATCCTCCTCTAAATTCCTCTTAATCTTCTTCCATTTCCTCTTAAGAGGTTTAGAAGAGGATTAAGAGGAAACTTGGCTTGCTGTGCCAAATATATGCTTTTCTTTTGTCGTTTACCAATCTTTTTATAGCTATAAATGATAATCTGCGTTAAGTATGTGTATTATGGGTTCCTATTCCGACTCAAGTTCCTCGTCTTCTTCCTCTATTTGATGATCAAATACATAATCAGGGTCATCATCACCATCATCAATGCTGTTATCACTGTCCTGGTCACCAATATCTTCCTCAAGACATAATTGCTCATCAATCTCAGCGAGAGTTAGAGAGCAGTGACGCCTCCCTGCCATTGTGACTCAGAGACAAGTGATGGCCGGGGACGGGTTACGTAAGCAGCACCGCGTGAGCAGTGAGAGGGGGGTTAGGGTGGGAGGGCTTACGCGTGTGTTCAAATGGCGGGAAGCTGTGCTGATATATGCTAGACACTTCCAGAAAAATAATTAATGTAGCTAGAAGGCATTTCCAAGCAGCAGAAGGCGGGAAAGTGACGAACGTACTTGTAAGAGAAGATGGCACCACTATAAACACTTGCCTGCGCCATGACGGGCTGGGGCCGAACACCATCCAGGCCCCTCAAGCAAGCCTACCGGCGCTATAGGTGTAGACGTAAAAAAAGAGAAAAAAATGTGATTTACCACAAGAAGTAACCTCTGATTTCATGTACTTGTAGGTGATTGACCACTAACAGGTTAACTTTGCATCGTCTGCAAAAAGGCTCATATAACTTTTTATACCCATCGGCATATCATTTATATATATTATTAACATTATTGATGCCAGAACTGAGCCTTGAGGAACTCCAGTCTTTACTCTCCTCCAATTTGATTTCTCCGATCACCGTCCTTATTTCTCTTCCTGTTAAGTAATCCTTCATCCACTCTATAACCTTCTCCATGCTCCATCTCCAGTTTGGCCTCAAAACATCTTGCATTAAACCATTCCTTGTTACCTTTCTTCTTTACTACATAGAATGGCACACATTCATTCATTATACACCTTTATTATACACATTCCTTCATTATACATCTTTGAAAAATAGCTGTACTTCTCTTGCACAAACTTAATTTGGTTCATCGCCATCCAATTTCTACTACTTAAAAAAGTTTCTCATTCTGCATACTTTGCATTGTTATAATTTCTCTTCTTAATTTTATGTTCTTCTTTATTGTAAGCTTGACATTCTTCATCCAGTTCGACTTTCAGAATTTCATGGTTACTTTTTCCAAATGGGCATTCATGTTTCATGTCTCCTGATATTTTAGTCCTTTTCGTAAATATTAAATCTAATCTTGCTGGTTCATCTCTGCCTCTGTCTAGTTTCCTCTTTTACCCATTGAGTCATAAGGTTACTCTGTCAGTTCCAGTAACTATCCCCCCACTTATTTTTAACTTCTGCTGCAAACAACTCCCAGTTCACTCACTCCCTTGCAATTAACCTTGTAGCAGTGATGGGCCAAATTTGTGGCTTTACCTTGTAGCAGCGACGGGCCAAATTTGTGCCATGATTTAAACCCCCCAAAACAGATGATATGTAAACTGATCACAAATGCTTTGATATATATTGTGAAATGGTTTGTGTGAGTGATGATTTTTACTCATTTTTCTCGCTTAGAGGAACCATTAAGAAACATGATCCCCGCTGCTACTGGGTTAAAATCTCCCATAACATTACATTTCTGGCATCATATTTCTTTATCTAATGCACTCACTGTATCCTCTATCGCCCTCATGTATTTTCCATTGCACAGTGTACCATGTGGGAGGAACATAAGCTACTGTTATTTTTATCATTACATTGCTGCTAAGTGGGACTCATATACAGAAGATTTTGGTAGTTTCTGGACTTATTTTAACCTCCAAAACTTCTAACTCTGATTTAGTCACTATTATTCACCCCTTCTTTTCCTTCTGCACTATCTTTCCTGTACACCTCATAGTTATATTTTTCCAGTTGTGTATCTGTATTTTCCATTAATTTGGTTTCTGTTGTTCACATTATATCTGGATTTTCCTTAATTAAATAATCTCCCATCTCCAATTTTTTTTACATTAATCCATCAATGTTTGTATAGGTCAGTCTCAGTTTGTACATTCCCCCCTTCACTTCCTTTTTATGTTTTTCTAGTTGATCCTCTCCTCGCTCTTCCTGATCCACTACTTCATTACACTGTCTGTGTGTACATGCGTGCATGCATGTGTGTGTGTGAATTTACCTAGTTGTGTTTACCTAGTTGTGAAATACAGGAAAAGAGCCGTACTAGGCTCGTGCTGTCCCGTCTCCATAACGCTTATTATCCAGTTTGGCTTTAAATTCATGAATCAAAACGTTTTTGCACACAGTCTCCTCGTCAAGTCCGTTCCATGTTGTTATGCCTCTGTATGGAAAACTGTATTTCTTGATGTCTCTCCTGCAGTCGCTCTTCTTCAATTTCTTACCATTGCCTCTTGTCACACTTCTGTCACGTATCACTAGGTCTTCCCTGTCCAATTTCTCCAATCCCTCTTGTATCCTGTACAATGCTATTAGGTCCCCTCTCTCTCTTCTCTCCAGTGTTGTTAGTTCCAATTTCTCGTCTTTCTTCATAAGTATGTTCTCTCAGAGTTTCCGTTAATTTAGTCGCTGCTCTTTGTATTCTTTCCGACTTTCTAATTTCTTTCTTCAATCTAGGTGACCACACTAATGCTGCATATTCCGGTCTTGGACATATCATCGATGTTATTAGTTTCTTCACCATTTCTTCATCTAAATATGTAAATGCTGCTTTTATGTTTCTAAGAAGATTGTATGTTTCCCCAGTTATCCGGTCTATATGTTTTCCAAAGGATAACTTGTCTGTTATGATCACTCCCAGATCTTTTTCTTCATTTTTTTCATGATTCTTTCATTACTCAGAGAGTAGTTCCTCGATAGTCGTCTACTGCTCTTACCAAACTCCATCACGCTACACATCTCTGTATTGAATGTCATTTCCCATTTGCGTGACCATTCGCATATTCTATCGAGATCTTGGCTCAGGGCTACACAGTCTTCTTCATTAGCCACCCTCCTCATTAGTGTGTGTGTGTGTGTGTGTGTGTGTGTGTGTGTGTGTGTGTGTGTGTGTGTGTGTGTGTACGTGTGCGTGTGTGTGTGTGTTGAGAGAGTGATTTTTAAAATTTTAATTCTAAGTCAAATCAATAATATTTTTTATTAGGGTCTAGGGTATTAAGAGCATGGGAATACATAGGCATTGTATAAATGATGTGATGTGCCAGTGCAAATCTAAACTTTTTGTTTGATCTGGAGTTGGCATTAAGGGGCAGTCATGTCTAGCATAAATGTGCATCTTTGGTTTATAGCTGATACAAAGCGTTATTTCTACACATACACAGACTCACACTCACATTATAGTCAGGTCTTATTTAAGTAGCCACTGTGGTGACCAAATTATCCCATCACTTCCTTGCAAGTGGATCGTCATACTAGAAAATTATTCAAATGATAATGCAAGATTTTGTGTCCTCACTCCTCACCAGTTTTCACCCTTTCTTTTACTGAAAGTGACTGCTGTTGTCTCCTGATAATTGAAGTAAGGGTAAGTTCTCCTCACACCATCCAAATTATTCAAATTCAACCTCTTACTCTTAACTGCACTAATTTTAAAAAATCCCTCTTAGCTGCATAATTTGGGTTGCTAAAGTCCCCTGTACTCAAGAACGCATGAGAAATAGTGTTTTGTTTTACCAAGCAAGCAAGTAAGCATAGATAACTCAACCAGAGCACCAATAGCAGTTCTGTTTCTTCAAGGACTTTACTTTAAGCTGTAGTCAAGATTTTACCTTTATATCTGAAGCATTACCTACTTCCCTTTAGTCCAATCTGCCATACACATTTATTCTTACTACCACTCCCTGTGCATAGATTGTTAGCAGTGTCTTGCCCAGCAGCGGACGAAATTAGAAAAGATTAAAAGGGACTTGAACAGTCTCGTGTCTCAATATTCTCTTGTAGTATGTGTTTGGTCTAATGAAACCCCTAAGGATATTATATACATTTATCTCCATTCTGTGGCTTAACTTGAAGAAATATACCTTGACCACACTTAACACTTGACAATGTGCATACATTTTGAGACTTTGAAGAGTGGAATACTCAGTACCATCTTTTTACAGTGGCCTTGCATCCAACGTGTGATTGTGCAGTGGGTTTCATGTCCAGCATGGGATTTTTTGGAAAACTATTTTTTTTAAATTATTGTAATGCATTTAAAGTGGTCCAATGCACAACAAACCTTGCCAACATGTGGCCCAAATCCAGAGATTTCTTTAATGCGTGGAAAAGTTGTCCATTGCACACTACTCTTGTTGCTCTCAGCCAATCAGCCAGAGGCATGCTTCATGGCGCCAGCCAGTAATACGTATGAGCGGGGGCAGTCACATGATATGCAGAAGTGCATTGTTTGCCTAGATCTTAATAGCTTAGGTAGACCAGTCTGCCTACCCACACTCCCTGGACGAATCTTTATTGATTATTGTATTTTTAAGGTATTCTTTCAGAAATTTTTCATCAAAATTTATTTTTCCTATAAGTTCTTTTGTTTGTTCAACATGAATTTCGTCCAACATGGCTCAATCTCTGATAAAAGTCCCGCATTGGACACAAGGCCACTGTATCTCCCACTGTAAATTGCGAGCCCTGGCCCTGGGAATACTGACCCATTGCTCAGATGTCTAGTCTAGCAGTAGCAGCAGTCTAGCAGTAAAACAGGTGAAGATAGCAGATAACTGTTGCCAGTCATGAAGATGGTAGGGCAAGAAGGGATTAGCTGAGAGTTGATAGCCAGAGTTGTTCTGTAGAACTAAGCAAAACTAATGATGGAGAAATAACCTGTGATACATATCTTCCTTGAATCTAAACTGAAAAACCCTTAGCGGTAGCTATTTCAATGCTAAAGAGGCTTCATGCAGGGATTCAGTAAGGAATGTGTCTACTGTTAGAAAAATGAGTATGATGGTAGCCTTGTAAATTAAAAGCTGTGAATGAATGAGCAAATCTAAAATATGGATATGGGTAATTAAGTGTATGGAAAAGTGACCTGAAGTTACCCTCAGAGATCCTGAGTGTCATTATAATAAGGAAAACTTCTGAGCAAGAAATCAGTTTTCTTAGGTTTCAGGTTTCATGATGGGGGGGGGGGGGGCCGGGGGAGAGAGAGAGAGAGAGAGAGAGAGAGAGAGAGAGAGAGAGAGAATGACAATACTGAGTAATTTCTTGCAGTCAAGTATCAACCTGAATGCTTTGCTTCTTTCCTCACTGTTTGTGTTCAGCTGAGATTTGTTCTAAATGTGCGTGTGTGTCAAGAAGTAAATGTGATGCTGCAGATGGTTATAGACTGAAAAAAAAAGTACAAAATTCAAGTAGCCTATTTCAATCTTATGTGAAGACATGTTTCCTTTTATATTTATATTTTCAGAAGTGTTAACCTCAAATGATTAAAAATAGAATGAAGTCAACACAAAGACCCCATTAGACTCAAGATTTTTTTACATCAGAAGACCGATATTTATTTTTTACTAGTATTATGCATTTGTGTTATTTAGGAACATCTTTATTTATTAATTTTCTGCTTACGTTATCCCGCAGGTCTTAGACCTTTTTAATAAGTTCAATCAGTTTAGAAAAAAAATAATGTAAAATATTAAAATTTATGTGATTTAACCTTCCTTCTTATCATTGGTCTTTCAGAAGTTGTGTCTACTATATTCACTGTTTTTTCATTAGTTTCGTAGGATTCATGTTATTCAATTTGTTGATTATAAATCTGATATTTTTATTGTTGTGGTGAAGCTTTCAGTGCATGTTGTCAGTGTGAAACATGTGAAAAATCTATTGTGCTATCTGTCCTTTATTTGTCATACATTCCATCGTTATCTTTCCCTTACTTTGTTCTTTTCATGAGCCAAATTTAAAACTTATAATTGCTTTAGTTATCTTTTGCCAAAATTGTTTGCTGTTATTAACAATATATGCTTTCCTGCTGTAGTCATTGGTTTGCATAGTAAATTTCTCAGTGATATTAAACTACTGATGTGAGATACAACAATATAGATGCCATGCACTCAACACTTCAAAGGCTGTCATAACTGCTGTTGGGTGGTTTTGCAAGGAAGTCTGTCCTCAGCTTGGTCACATCTACACATTTGATTCTCGATTCCCTTGAGAATCCATCTTAGAAGGACTGAGCACAACATAAAGTGTTTCAATGTAAAATTACTGACAGATATCTGGAGTAGTAAATCCTTGATCTCTCAAATCCCAAGATCCCATATTTTAGATTTTCTGAACAATTTTCAGGCTGACTGAAATTCCATTACGTATACCATCATTTGTGGGGGATTTGATTGCAATTCTTGGTACATGGATCAGCTAGCGCACACACTGGTAGTGTTGTTTTTGTTGTGCTGTGCTTTGAGCATGAGAGTACACTTTGTATCAATATTCATCCAGTGTTACATCACCATCACCATAATATTTGTAATCAACAATGGCTTAAAAAAAAAAAAGTGTAGTATAATTCATGGGTTGTCCACCAGTTAGTCCACAAAGCAGCTGCCTTGTCTTTGTTCCAATAAGCCATGAGCTAGAAAGTTCTGAAATTTTGCACAAATGTACATAGTACAACAAGATTGATGCTGGATAAGCACTGTTTTTGTCTTGTCTGTACAACAAGATTGATGCTGGATAAGCACTGTTTTTGTCTTGTCTGTACAACAAGATTGATGCTGGATAAGCACTGTTTTTGTCTTGTCTGTACAACAAGATTGATGCTGAATAAGCACTGTTTTTGTCTTTTCTGACCACATTAACAAATAGCCAGAAAAAGACACACAAGTGACCAGCCTGCTTCATGTACAGAAACATGGCATTGGCAAGCCCAGCAGCAGTATTCTCTGTGGAAAAATTGCCTTTTATTTGTGAATATTATAAAATTCTAGTTTTCGGAAAACTTGGACCTAATTTTTTTGGACCACCCGCCTCTCCTTTTGGTCTAGGAAGTTTTGGGTTCACTGTTCATGGATTTTTTATCCTATGAAGATGGGTCTCATGACGAGGCTGCATACGGATGGCATAAGCAGATGCTTTTGTCTTTAGTGCCCAGTTTCAAACCTCCTGAATACTCAGCATGCCTCTATGCCAGGGGTCAGCAACCTTTCAAATATAGTGTGCCAGTTTATAAATATCAGTTTTTTACTGCCCCGCACATTAAGTGTGATTTATTTTCCACTGCTGTTAATGAAATAAAGTGATTATTATGTGTAAATGTCCATCATAAGTATACATTATTCTAATTAAAGTGAAATGTTAAACACATGCATAATATACATTTTCCCATTTTATTGTAGTATCTATTACTTATCCATCAACATTTTTCCCACACCTTGTAAGCAAGGTTTGAAGTTGTTAAGATGTGTGGTGATGTCTTAGAGAAGCATAAGTCTCACAATCCAGTTGCTGTCCAGTTGTCCTTTGTCTGTTTAAAAGATCACGATTTCACCAAAGCATTCCACAAATCTCTCCAAAATCTTTCCTTCATCACCTACTACTGATGGACAAGGGTACTGTATTTCCCGGCATATAAGACGCACTATTTAAAAAAAAAAGATGAAAAAAATTACCCTCCGTCTTATACCCCAATGGTTTGGTAGGCCTAGGGGTTATTATTACTGGTACGAAACCAATAGGCTACCCAAAACACCTGTGTTTGACACAATAGTTTCCCAATGTCCCCAGAATGAAATATACTGTATTTTGCGGCATATAATGCGCACTTCTTTCACTCAGAAAATTTTAAAAAGTTACCCCTGCGTGGTATACGCCGAAGGTACAAATTTTAATTGAGTTTTGTAATGAATAGTGTGATACAGTAGAAAAGAAAAGTGTGAATAAGCAGAAGAAGAAGACATATATAGCGATAAAACCATACAGATCAGAAGAAGAAGATGCGCCACACGTGGGAGCTGATACGCGGCGTGAACACGAAACACAAAACACAACACGGCTGTGGCGCGCCAGTCACCAGTGTGCGGGGTAGAAAAGAACAACTCAGTTCAGGGTGAAGTATATATCTGTGCACTGTTGAAGTAATTAAGTGTGTGTTGTGAAGTATAGTTCGAAGTGTTGAGAAGGAGGACCTAAGAAGCGATACAAAGTGAAACAGGTCAAAAGAAGAAGAAGAAGAACCTTGGTGGTGATGGTTAGTAATTAATAGCATCTTCCATTTAGCGTAACCCGTTTCTGGGTCGTGATCTGTAGAGTCCCTCATAGAGTCCCGACAACCTAAGATTTGGACGCCATTATTGGCCCTGTGTTTTCGCCGCGCTTTTCAAACACTAGCACACGGTCTCGCGGTGAAGACAGGGCCAATAATGGCGTCCAAATCTTAGGCTGTCGGGACTCTATCTGTCAAGGGACTCTACAGAAGATCATGACCCAGAAACGGGTTACGCTAAATGGAAAAGGCTATAAAGCGGGTATTATACGGGAACGAATTGGCGGAGCGGGGTGCTTGTACATTAAGTTCACTGAAAATGTGGAGGTTTTTTTTATTTTTATTTTTTTATTTTTTTATTTTTTTAGATGTCTTGCCAAATCATAGGTGCGTTTTATACTCCGGTGCGTCTTATATGGCGGGAATGGTATATGTTGTATGCACTGTCCACCCCCTCAAATTTAGACTGAAGCTTCATGAGTGTAAAATAAGAATGTGCAACAAGAAAATTCACATTTTGTTACAGTGGCTGTCACCTTGTTGATGTCAAGAGTTCAAAGTCTTGTCACAGATTTTTCTTGGTGAATGATACAATGCAAGCTCAGGATGGGGTGGCCAGTTTTACCCTCAATAAGCTTAGTGAAACTTTTGATTTTTCTTCCATAGCAAAAGCACATGTGTGTCTCAAAGCACATGTGTGCCTAAGGTTGTTGACCTCTGCCTGCCCTATGCAAACTTACCATTGAAACTTTTCACTGGTAGCATAGGTAATGCGGATAAGATTCTATATCACAGCACAATGGGTAAGGTAAAAAATATTGCATTCCATTGCTTGAAAAGTATCTGTGATTGCAGTTGCTTGTTCATTTGTGTATCATCCGCCGTGCAGCCTGTGTGCTCCTATCCTTCTTGTCCTCCCTTGCCTTAGCAGCTCATCACTTGTGTCAGCTCTCAGATGGCACTCCACTTTACATATTTCTGTAGTTAAATCATTATCAAAGTTCCCTTCAAACTTATTCATATGTATCTTATTTTTCAATTTACTTGACATTTCAGTCAAGTATTCTGTTTTACATGTTTCATCACTGCATTATTTTTCCTTCTTTTTAAGACTTACCTAAACACCTGTATTTGTGCTTATTTTCTGCCTTGAAGAAATCATTTCCAGCAGGAATCAAGTCAAGATCCCTTGTAGAAGGGAATGACTTTACAGAGTGAAATGGGAATTCATGTACAATAAACTCTGAAGTAGAACTATGGTTTGGTGCAAGGCAAGTTCTCTGCTGCAAACTCTTGTTTAACTTTTACATTGTAGCTCTTTAAGATAGCACTGCTTATTACTGTGATTTTCTGCATATATTGTGCTTTAAAAGAATTTGTGGAACAGATCATCGTGACAGCCTGATTATGATTCCTTAAAGAGACTGCTTATGTCAGTTTCCTGATATATATATTTTTCTTTTTCTTAAGCAGATGAATAAGAATATCAACAGAAAATCTGATATAGTTTTTTTTTAATCTTTTCTAGATTTTATGTAGCAAACAGTAGTAAATAGAAAAATACATTTTTGTATGATACTTTTTGTTCTCATTATTATTATTATTATTATTATTATTATTATTATTATTATTATTATTATTATTATTATTATTATTATTATTATTATTATTATTATTATTATTAGAATTATCATTACTATCTTTATTATTATAGTTATTATTACTATTATCAGTGTAATTCACTGCACATTGCCTTGCTGCAATGCACATTATGTGATCCTCACTACCCAGTGCCCAGTGCCCTTCACCTGAGGCAGCAGACTGGCTTGTGGTCACAATAGGATAGTTTTTGTGAGTGTCAGAGCCCCCTAATTTGTGTATTTTCCTGCAGGCACTTTGCCTTCCACCATCTGTGTTACTTCCTATGGTCACATAATTGTATAAATTAATTATATATTAGAATATTTAATGTTAAACAAATCTTGCAGCAGTTTATCATTGGGAGCTACTCATAGACGATGAACCTTATGTCATCCATGGGATGCACTGTCTCCAAGGTTGTCAAGGTCATGTTTTACCTCCAGAAGTGTGAAGTTGTCTCATAAGTTTTTCAGTAAAATTTCATTATTTTATTGTAGTTTGAGTCTGATGCTACACCAATGTTGTAAATCTCACTAAGTGACACAATTCACTGGATTTGATCGTAAAGAACTGCTCATGTCTTCTGCTTCGGACCCAAGACTGGGTGTGGATATGGATGGGTTTGGGCAGCTTACAAATAGTCTGTTAAACCATAGAATCTTAAAGGTTGTCTTCATCCCTCTTTGTTGACATCATTGCTTCATTTTCATGTTTCTCTACCTCCCTATCCACTCTTACCTCAGTGAGGTCAAGGTGTAATTCTGTGGTAATTAAGATCAATTTTATGATTATTTTTTATTTAACTTTTTTTGCCACAGGTTTTATTTGTGGATTCCTTTTTATATAGTGATTTTTATATTGCAGTATTGCTGATATCTTCTTTTGTATATAAGTAGAGTGGTAGCAAAGCCTCGCCACAACGTATTTGATAAAAAGAAATACCTTTGTTGATTTTGATGGGGGGATTATATTTGGTCATGAGTACCATCATGTGTTGCTGTATATCATAGATACAAATGCTCTAGTGTCTTCCTTAAGTATATTCCCATTCAAGGCAAATTACATTTGCATCATGCGCTGACTAATAAGCAAATTTCGTCTGCTGGTACATTTTCCTCTGAATAGGTGTGGATTTTAGCTTTTGCTATCTCGTTTTTTCATCACTTTGCATACATTTGAATAAATTATATTAATAAAGGGTAGCTAGTCCATCACTATTGCCTAGAATAAGTGTAGAAGCTTGCTGTTTAGCCAAAATCCCTGTTGTAAGTCGTCGCTCATCTTCTTAGTCACTATCCACTATGTCTGCTATTCGTAATTTTCACTCTTTAGTGATATCTGTTTACTACTGTGTAAAAGAAAAGTATCATTCCAGTTTGAGGTTATATGACATGTTAACATCCAGATTTTATAATGTTTCCTTAGTGGAGGCTCTTTCAAACAGTAGTACATGATCGGATAGCATGAATATCACCTTGCTCACTATTTTCACCACATAGACATCTGTGCTTGACTTCCAAAAATTGAATACTATTTATTTAAAAGTGAAAGCTTTAAGGTGAGAAACACCTATAAACTGATGGCATGAATGTCTCCAAGAACTTTATATTCCATTTTTTCACACCACTAAGTGTCTGTCTTGCAGGGTCACCCAATGAGAGCGGCTTCATGGTCAATAAACGGGCCATGTATGAGCCGGGGGCGGTCATGGTGTGTTCCCAGAAGCGGGCATGCTGTGTTGTCTCCATGGGATTTGTTGCAATCATCGCCATTGCTCTCATTGTTGCATTCACCAAGCCAGGTAAAGTGCAGAGCAATTTGATACTCTACCTGTGTAATCATGCAACGTACAGTATGAGTCTTATCCCCTTGTCCCTTGTTCTTTGTGTTCCTTGGATCTGCCTGTGTCATTTATTCCTGCCAGTGGTCTTTGGTACCTGCTTCTCTGATGTTTGAGTTCACTGCTTATCATTTATATATCATTTATATTGGTAAAGTATGAAGCATCATACTTGTCACTCTGTGTCTTTTTCCCTGAAGCTTTCTGTCCTCTTTAGACTTTAATTTGCTAACTTTTACTCCAGGAAGCATAAAAAAATACATAATAAAGAGTAGCACCTCCATACTTGGCTAAGAAAGCTAAGTTATGATTACTATAATGATGTGTGTGTGTGGTGGCAGGCTGCCCAGAGGCCACCTACACAGGGGAGCCGGTAGCAGGATTCAGCAACCGGCCGACCAGTTCGCCTCCAACCACACCCCCGACAGCCACCAATGGAGAGGAGTTCCCTTGGGCGGACGTACGGTTACCCTTCCATGTCAAGCCACTGCACTATAACATCACTCTCCATCCCAACCTCACCACCAGGCATGTTGATGGTAGGTATGAGTAATGGGAGGAGAGTCAGCATTAGCTGAAATACACCATTTCTCACTAGCACAAAAAATAGGTATACCATAAGCTAAGCTAAAAGTTAAGGGAATAAATGTCTGCTAGATGCCACTCATCTTGGATCATAAAAATGTAAGAAAACAGATCTAAGATCTAGATAGATCTGAATCATGTTTGGCATATTCATTTTTATTTAAAAAGGTTCATGTTTGTCTATTAATGTAGTCACTGCAGACATAGTTGCAGTTATCCATGTCTGCAACTACATTCATATTTGTCTGTGATAAAGTGCAGGCATGGATGACTTTCATTTTTGCATATTTTAGTTCTGTCACAAGATATCTTTGTTTTAAAAGGCAACTAAACAAGGTAGATATTTATCATATGTATTTACATATGATAAATGATGTTATTAAAGGGCCTGGTGTCATATTTTTGGCTTCCCGTCTAGAACGATACAAGTTCATGATTCTGTCGTGGCACCATGAGAGGAAATGTAAAGCTTCTCCCCCCCTGAAGGGCACATGACTTTACCTGCCATACAGTCATTTAATTATGCAACATTGTTTTGAACTTTTTGAAGCATAGGTTTAGCTAATTCTCTCTCTCTCTCTCTCTCTCTCTCTCTCTCTCTCTCTCTCTCTCTCTCTCTCTCTCTCTCTCTCTCTCTCTCTCTCTCTCTCTCTCTCTCTCTCTCTCTCTCTCTCTCTCTCTCTCTCTCTCTCTCTCTCTCTCTCTCTCTCTCTCTCTCTCTCTCTCTCTCTCTCTCTCTCTCTCTCTCTCTCTCTCTCTCTCTCTCTCTCTCTCTCTCTCTCTCTCTCTCTCTCTCTCTCTCTCTCTCTCTCTCTCTCACCTCATCTCACCTTATCATATCTTGCCTCAATTCACCTCACACCATACCTTTGCCTCACCTCACCTAACCTCATCTCTCCTGTTCTTCTCTTGTCTCCTCTACTCTCCTCATTTAAATTTTTCATTTAGTGTCCTCACTTCAACACATCTTGCAGGTCATGTAACCATCAAGCTCACAGCCATTGAGGAAACCACAGCGATCATTATCCATGGCCATGACCTCAATGTTACTGACTACACTCTGCATAAAAAATATGGGAAGCCCATTGATATCCACAAATTCCTCATCTATCCAACTCACCAGCAGGTTAGTTCTTACCTCATCTGTCTTGTTTGTTTATTAGGAGGCTTCCTAAAGAGAGGTTCATGAATTTACTAGTTCATAAGTTTATTATCCTTCTCCTTTGATCCCTCTTCTTTGATTTCATGTCTCCATTGTCCGGTGGTTATAGTGCCTAGCTACGACTCTGTGGGCCTGGGTATAAACCCAGACCCGGGCTGTTGGTGCTCAACCTACCCAGCTGTTCATCCTTTTTTTTCAGGATGGTCGACAAATGGGTACCTAGGGAAGGTAAACTGTGGTAACCTGGATGTTGCACTTGCCCTGTGTCCCAGATTAATGGGTTCTCACCAACTACAGGCACAAGGGCCCATGATACGGAGATGAGCACCACGGCCAGCCAATGCCTTTTTAAGAGTGTAGAACAAGCTTCCATTTTGTGTTCAGTGTAATGCAATCAGTTCATTAGAAATTTAATGGCCTTTAAGACATTGGATCTTATCCCTTGTGTTGGTATTATTGGGGGTGAGCTTTAGGACAGACAGCATATTATTGGGAGTAAGCTTTAGGACAGACAGCATATTATTGGGAGTGAGCTTTAGGACAGACAGCATATTATTGGGGGTGAGCTTTATGACAGACAGCATATTATTGGGAGTAAGCTTTAGGACAGACAGCATATTATTGGGAGTGAGCTTTAGGACAGACAGCATATTATTGGGGGTGAGCTTTAGGACAGACAGCATATTATTGGGGGTGAGCTTTAGGACAGACAGCATATTATTGGGAGTGAGCTTTAGGACAGACAGCATATTATTGGGAGTGAGCTTTAGGACAGACAGCATATTATTGGGAGTGAGCTTTAGGACAGACAGCAGAGTATATGGACCAAAGGCTTTATGTAGTCTTTTGTTTTTTTTTTTTTTTTTTTTGTAAATGTATATAAATAGAATTTGATCAGCAAAACCTGGGGTTCACCTTCTAGTGATGTTTTAATAAGAAAAGAAAAAGACTTACAGGTACTGTAAAATGTTCTTGAACATTTAGTTTTTTTCCTTTCATTGGAAGTTGAAGATTTTAAGGTAAAAGTTAATTTGGGTGCATACACTATAGCTGTGTGGTCTTGGTGCTCATCTCTGTCCTAGTGACTTTTCTTTTTGGGCCTGTGGTGGGTGAGAACACAGGGCAAGTGCAATATCTGGGTTACCACAGTTTGCCTTCCCCAGGTTTCCTCAGGTACCCATTTACTGACCAGCTCAAAAGGGGGATGAGCAACTGGGTGAGCTGCATGTCAACTGCCCAGGCTAGGATTCAAGCCCTGGCTTGTGGGGTTGTAGCTAGGCATGCCAACCACTAGACCATGGAAGCAGAGATTAGATGTGTACTACATATATATGATATTTAGCTGTAGGTGTATGCACATTGAAGTCACTGCATTACTTACCTGTGCATCTTTAGCTGAGGAAAAAAAAAATTACTTAGGTACTTATATTATGAAGGAAAGTATAGTTAATGCCTTGTCTCGACAGCTGTACCTTGGCCTGTCAGAGACCCTGAGGAGAGGGAGCAACTACACCTTGAGGATGAGCTTCAAGACTACACTGAGGGAGGGACTCGAGGGCTTTTACCTCTCCTCCTATATCACTGCTGAGGGGGACAGAAGGTTTGTAGCTGGCTGGGCTTCTTTTTGCCTGCTTGTGTAATATATGTTTTTTATAACCAATCAAATGTCTGATATATCCTTAATATGCATGCTTGTATGTGGGCAGTGTTTTCAACATTTTTTGTCTCTGGGTCTTATGAAGCCATTGAACCACATTGTATGTAGATGTTCATAGCTTAGTATGTGACATGTTATGTTACTTTCATTCTCATGATATACATAATACTGAGACAAACTATGCAAGTTTTGCTCTGCAACACTGGACATTCATATGATACGGTTAGAATATTAACCCTTTCAATACGGTGACGCAAGCGTCGGTGTCACTCTTTCATTTCCTCTTAATCCTCTTCTAAACTTCTTAATCCTCATCCATTTCCTCTTAAGAGGTTTAGAAGAGGATTAAGAGGAAATGGAAAAGGATTAACCCCTTCACTCCGGCGACGCTGATGTCGGCGTTCGACGGTGTCACAGTATGGAAAGGGTTAGTCCTCTTCTAAACCTCTTAATCCTCTTCCATTTCCTCTTAATCCTCTTCTAAATCTCTTAAGAGGAAATGGAAGAGGATTAAGAGGAATTTAGAGGAGGATTGAGAGGTTTAGAAGAGGATTAATCCTCTTCCATTTCCTCTTGACCCTTTCAGTACTGTGACGCTGACGTCTGCGTCCCGTATTGAAAGGGTCAATATTAGAAATAAGTCAGTTGATTTCATAGCCCTTTTTTAGTGTGTCTTAATGTAATCTCTTGAGGAAAACAAGGAGGTACAGTCATACCTCGGTTTATGAGTGCCCTAGTTTACAAGTGTTTTGATTTATGACCAAAAAAATCTCAAAGAATGCCTTGGTTTACGAGCAGTGACTTGGTATACGAGCATCCTATTTATACAAGTCTTTTTTTTTTTTATTTGTCGCCACCTCAAGGGTGGGGACATGGGCTATATGGAGGACGTCAGGGTCAAGCGTGTGCATCCCTCCAAGGAAGAACCACAGGCCCTTGCTGGGTGACGGCTCATGAAGGGAAGGAGAGGATGCTGATAGACCGACTCTATCAGCTGACGTCAGCCTAGTCGACCAAGTCAGTCTTTTGACGAGGACTGGCATGTCTCTTTGTACAAGTCGTAGACGTGAGCGTGGGTTACCTTTGTTCGCCACAAGACGAGTGTGCTCAAAGTGGAAAACAGTGGGAATAGAGTCTCAGTTAGGGTTGCCACCTTGAGCTTAAAAAAAAAGGAATGCAACATCCCATTCTCCAGTACAGAACGAATCCATATTTTAAGGAATGGGTGGCAACCCTAAAATTTCTCTAGCCTGCCATGGCTGACAGCCGCTGCCCGCTGCTGGTGAAGGCAGGAGGATGGGGGGAGGGACATTATGATGCATATTTTACACGTATTTCAGGATGACCCTTGACTAACAATTTTATGGACTGGTTTTGTGGTTCACTGAAAATGAGTTCACTACAGTTTTAAAATACTGTTGTGGTTCACTGAAAAATGAGTTCACTACAGTTTTAAAATACTGAATTTTATCTGCTTACCATTCAGACAGACAAATAAGGAACAAATGGCTTTCCATATTTTAAGAGAAGGGTGACAAGTTGGCAATCCTAATCCCAGTCTGCATTTTAAACTCAGAGATAGCACCCGTGCGCTCGTGTTCGATTGCATTTGTGCTTTGGTGTACGATCTTTGTGTTTTCAGCACTACAGTGTGCATTCCTTTGTGCTTTAGCAGTGTCCCCCAGAAAGGTGGTCCACTGCGATTGGCATGGATTTGGCTTTCACTTGTAGCCTGGTAACATATAGTCCCAGGTCTTTCTCTGCCTCTGTGGTGGATAGTGGAGTGTTTCCCATGTGGTATTGGTATGCTCAATATCCCCTACCAAGGTGCATGACTTTACATTTTTCTTCATTGAATTGTAGCAGCCACTTTTTGATCCATTCCTGTAGCTTGGTGCTGTCTTCTTGTAGGAAATCCACAGTCAAGGGGTTAAAAGAGATGGTGCTGCAAAGAAGAAAATGGGAACGACGGCTACTATGCTCACAACAGGAAAGGGTGCGAGTCTCAGTGGCTTCTATGCCCTCCTGGACGTGGCTGAGTCCCATTCACCCTCCATCTTGGATGATATGTTGGGTTAGCTTTATGTTGGTGGTCGAACATAGTTCCGGGGCCTGGAGAATAGAGAAACTGTGGCTGCTAAACCTCGGTGCGAAGCCTACACCTCAAGCATAGTTGGTGGTTGTGGGAGTCTCCGTAGCAACCATAACACATTGATTTGTGTTTTATTTTATTTATCATTGCTATTTGTTTGTAAAATTACTTTAATTCTGTATAAAATAACATGTAAAATGATTTTTATATAGATATTTTTTGAGATATGGGACGCATTAATGGAATTCACATTAATTTCAATGGGGAAATTAATTTTTGTTTATGAGTGTTTTGGTGTGCAAGCAAAATTCTGGAACGAATTAAACTTGTAAACTAAGGTATGAGTGCATGTTATAGTCCTGGTGAGGGAGTTGAAGGCCATTTCAACATAAGTGACCCTTGACCTGCCTGTCACGCCCTGAAAAGCTCTGCTTCAAGCCTTTTTCTTTGGTTAACTCTGTCTGAACAGCAGATGGTTACATCATGTCAAACATGGATGGACAGAGGGCTCATAAGAGTATATTGAGTAGTTGTACAAGGCAGACCCTTCGAGAGGGCAGCTCCCAAATGCTGGATTACAAATGATGGATGCTGATCCACCCATTTATGAAAGATCCTCCTCTCTGGAAGAGGTCAGAAAGGGTATGCTAAGGTTGAGGAGGGGAAAGGTAGTTGATATTTATAACATCAGTTCGAAGCTGCTCAAAGCTGGAGGGAGGCGAGTGAGTATATGGTGTTGTTGGTACCAGTGCAGTAGGAATAAGATTTGGATCTTTCTCACTTATGCTCCATGTCTTACTCTGTAGCTGTGAGACATAAATATTATATAAATAGCAACTTGAAGGGGGGATTTGATACCTTCAGAACTAAGCATCTGTGCAGGATCACGGGATATCTCCCATTGTAACATTAACTGTCCTTTGCTTTCTGTGCACTTTTTAGCGATATCTTAGTGAATGTACACACGTATATATGATGAAATGTACTATGGAGTCCATTTAGTATTTGTACATTTAAGTGTTTCCATTGAGACAGTAAAGGTAAACTTCTTTCTCAGATACCTTGCAACAACCCACTTTGAGCCAACTTCAGCACGGGCAGCCTTCCCCTGCTTTGACGAGCCACACATGAAAGCACAGTTTCTTGTCAGCATTTACAGGGATCCTCAGCACATCACACTGTTCAACATGCCGCTTCAGAACACTGTGCCTGTTGAGGGGACAGACATAGTAAGTACTGTTCTCTGAGAAGTTGTGATTGAGTAATAATTTCTTATTTTTAGTTTTAGGGGGTTCATCAAGAGGTGGCCATTATGGGACAAGAGACCACTTATAATCTTTCCCACACACATGACCATTGCACACTCCAGCTCTTTTACTCTATAGCAAATATACTAACAATACTTAGTCTCCCTACCCTCTAGTCTTTTTACTCTTCCACTCCTACTCCTACTCTATTTCATCTTTCCATACTTTAGATCTCTTCCTTTCCCACTCCTGTTAATCAGACATGCAAAATATTGCTCTTATCCCGCATGTGTAAGACTGAACTTAATAACAATGTTTTTTCATTGCCCCAGGTAATTGACGAGTTTGAGGTGAGTAAGGTCATGAGCACCTACCTTGTGGCCTTTGTGGTGTGTGACTTTAAGTCCGTGAAGAACATGACACGCTACAAAATCCCACTGTCTGTGTTCGCGCCACCCACCATGATTAACCAGGCTGACTACGCCCTCCAAGTGGCCTCACACATCTTTGACTTCTATCAGGACTTTTTCGGCGTCGAGTATCCTCTCCCCAAGCTAGGTATGCCAAGTAACTTTGGTAATATTTTTTATTTAGGTCATAACTGTACTAAATGATTTTTGTTCCACTTCCACAGAGATAAGCCATGATCTGAGATGATGAAAATAGAAATAAAAATACGTTCAGAAAAAGAATAATTTGGAAATACAAAGTGTAAAGAATAACTTTTTGAGATACACACCATTCTTCATTCCTCAGCTGTCATATTATCCACTATGAAAATCTGTTTGCTAGTAGTTACAAACCTTTTTATGCACTTTGCTCACCTTTAATTACATTCTTACATATTGGTAAAGATGAAGCAAAGTATATAATTTGGTTTCTTCATAATGATTGGATTTATATCCATTCCTTATTATTTGGTAAAAAGTTATGCATTTACATGCCATAATAGAAAATATAGCCTAATATTTTAAGGAGTTGGAAAGCAGTAGCACAAGATAGGGAGACAACCAGACGTGGAAAATAATATTTTTTTTATTGCAGAGGTTAGGATCAAGTAATTTCATGAGTCTTTTAGCAATGTTACCTATTTCCAGTAACTTGCACCTTTTTGCATTCAATTTAATTTTACACTAATGGTTTCAGTCATAAATCTTGTCAAGATCATTTTGCAGACTTTTACAATCCTCCTCAGCTTTTATTTCACTTAAACCTTTGCTTCGTCTGTTAACAGGCTTACACAACTTCTTCCTTCTATCATGTTGTTGACATACGTCAGAAACGTTGTGGGTGCCAGCATCAAGCTCTGCAGGTGCAAGATAACAAGATGTCATTTGAGCTAGGGTGGGAGAAGTTTGCAAAAGAAAATTCATTAACTTGAGTGGCAACCTTTTTTAACATTTAAAGTCTCTTCAAACCTAATGGCCTCCCTACCTCTTTCATTTAACTTACCGTGACATACATAAAAACAGCTCCTCCTCATTCCCAGGTTTGATAGTTGGGTTTAGTGTGGGAGAGTCATGATCATAGCACTGCATTAAGATTAGCCATCCACTGCTTGTCATCCCTCCACCCTATTAGGAATGGTCTCCCTTATCACTGATGAGGTAGTCACCCCATTCTCCCCATGCACATTAAATGTTCCTGTTCCTCCTCATTCACAGACCTGATAGCTATCCCAGACTTTGGTGCCGGTGCCATGGAGAACTGGGGCCTCATCACCTATCGGGAGACAGCGCTCATGTATGATCGCAACCATTCGTCGTCTCGTGCCCAGCAGCGGGTGGCAGTGGTCATTGCACACGAATTGGCTCACCAGTGGTTTGGCAACCTGGTCACGATGTCCTGGTAGGTAGGGCTCTCAGGGTGTAGTCCAGGATACCAGTGAGTCCTTGGATATCACATGCTTGCCCATTCCATGTCTTATGAATGAAAGTGAAGGGTGTGACTATAGTAAAGTCCCAAGTAATATGAAATGAAGTAGTGTGAGCAACAAAATATTTAACCTAAACTTTCTAGTATGGTAAGCAGGTCGCAAATAAGAAATAACACAAGCTGCAGACCAAAATCAATTTCATGTGAAATCAAGTTCACTTGGCCCTCGATTTAACGGACTCCGATTTAATGGATTTCGGATGTAACAGACCACAAAATCTCAAGGGACAAATAACCAGCAACGGACATGCTGTCCATTCTGGGTAGATTTGTCCGGTGTGACACGCTTTAGAAACGTCAAAACCCTAAAATAATAACAATATCACAGAAAGTGATATTTTTCATCAAAATTGCTTGCATCGCCTCCCTTAAGGAGGTTGAGGAGGATGAAGCCCCCCTCCCCCCTCCCGTTAGGTAGGTTAGGTTAAGTTAGGTTTGGCTGAATTTATTTGGCTTGCTATTTGGGGCGGCAGAAATACAAAGTGCGGGACGGGACATGGTGGCGGCGTGTGTGGTCCAATTCGTGGGCCTGTGTTGCGAGAAATACCTCCTTGCAAAAACAAGTCATGCTGCTGTCCACCACGCATGTGTATGGGGGGAATACAGAGCAGGTAAAACATTAATTTATCTGGTTTAGTTCAATTAGTGTGTCCATTTCTGAGTGTGAGAGGTGAGTGAAATGAATAGACAGTATGGATGTTGAACCTCTCTGTGAGTTGTTTTGCGGCTGCGGCAGCAGGCGGCGGCGGGTGCAACAGCCATTGAAAATTTAATGATTTGTGACAGAAACAATTATCACATTAATTCATAACACACTGAAACTGAAAAAAAAGGTTTCGTCTGCCCGTGCAAGGCTAGCATACTTGTAGAATTTTACCCATACGCGTCATACTGTGTCAGCAGCTTATGAGATGTCCAAGGCAACAGCAGAAGTTTCACCCCAACATGGCTAAGAGAAGATGGCTAAGAGTCATTTAGGATAGAAAATCACCAGCTGAATGCCCCTTGCAGAATACATATTGGTGACTAGATAGAAGGTTTGAAGATGATACTCAAGAACCTTTCTGTTAAAGATTGTTTGAAAGTCTTTAGAAAGACAAGAAGGCAAAGGTATGGGAGGATTGCTTGAAGGGTTGGAGTGGTCATCCTTCTCAAGCACAGGTTGTATGAAAACATACTTTCAGCAGGAAGGAAAGATAAATGTTGAAAGGCTTAGGCCAAAGAGTTTGACCTGCCAACTATTATTAGCAAGCTTTGATACTGTCTGCTGATGAAAGTGTTTTGGGTTAATCTAAAAATAGATTTGGCTCAATTCAGGCAGAAGTATCCAGGGGTCAAAACAGTTGAGTGATCTAGGCTGCAGTGTTTTTGTTGGTTACAATAGCTACAACAGTGCAATTTTTTGAAGTAAATTCCGACGTGTGTTAACATGTTCATCCGGTCCACCACTGAACCAAACCCTGCACTTACCAAATTTGTTTGGCAAGTCTCTGCACATACTGGACTGTCCAGAAAGGTTTTTAAAGCCAAAATCAATTATATCAAAGTTTGTAAAGGTGAGGATTTGCTATAGTTATTGGGATGTATTACATCTGGGTAGTATAGTGTCTTTTTCTCAGAATTTTACTTACTCAACTTTTGGGGGGCAGTTGCTTAAAATTCAAAAATTATTCTTTATCAACATTTTTTGCAATGATGACATCCATAATTGCAGCTTGAAAGTATGCCAACTTAAATTGTTTTTACTATACTTGTTGGGCCCCATTGTTTCTGATTTCTTGAAAAACTGTTCAGAAGAGAGATGGTAGAACCTTGACTTGTGCTTTCTTTATATATTGATAGTCTATACAGGAAAAGGTAACATAACACTGTTGTGCAGGTGGAGTGATTTGTGGCTGAATGAAGGGTTTGCCAGCTTCATGGAGAACATTGGCACCAAGGCTGCAGAGCCAGGCTGGGCCATGGATGAGCAGTTTTTGGTGGACAAAATGCAGCCAGCCTTGGCCCTTGATGCCCTGCTGGCCTCACACCCCATCTCTACGCCTGTCAATGATCCAGCACAGATTGAGTCTATCTTTGACACCATCTCGTACAAAAAAGTGAGAAGGATCAATTTATTATTCCAAATATTTAAATAAAAGATGATTAAAACAACTTTTTTCCTAGGTTACATAGTCAGTGATCAATATTCTTCTTGATGTTACATAGTTTTTTCAAGAACTTCAAAACACCATGTTTCTTCATACCTTTAAAGTGGTAATACTTGGTGAATGCTGGAGGAGGATAGATTTAAAGGGAGGCTTTCAGTATGTGCCTTGCGCTGAAATGCCAGAATTTGCTCTTAACTTCACTGCCACACGGCCACTGCGTGTAACGAAACACACGAGAAATTAATCCAGACAAGGAAAGGTTTGCCGGCGCCGGGGATCGAACCCGCGACCAGCGTAACGGGAGAGCCACTCCTTTACCAGTTGGCCAAAGAGGTAACCCCCTGGCTAAGTGGGTTATGGGAGGCTCGCCCATCAGGCAAGTCAGCACTCCATGTCTCCCCATTCCCATTTAGATTAATTTCTGTGTGTTGAGTTCCCATTTTCTATGAACTTCGGAGAGCATGGGCCATCACTCTACCTGTTACCCTCTCGGGGTGACACAACAGAACCACAGGAGAGGATGCCACCGCCTTGCCACCAGTGAAATGCCAGAATTTTTCTCTTTACTACACTCACACACGTCCTCTGCGTGTAACGAAACACACGAGAAATTAATCCAGACAAGGAAAGGTTTGCCGGCGCCGGGGATCGAACCTGTGACCAGCGTAACTGGAGAGCCACTCCTTTACCAGTCGGCCAAAGAGGTAACCCCCTGGCTAAGTGGGTTATGGGAGGCTCGCCCATCAGGCAAGTCAGTACTACAGTGCTGTGGCAACAGGTGGCGTTAGACAGGATGGATGGCTCCTGTTACACTGATTTGTATAAATGAAGCACAGTTTTAATTTGTAATCAGTCAATAGGGGCATATATCAGAGTGTGTGTTGCCTCAACAACCCTACAACATGCAGGGGATCCCTCTGAGCACGTCCCCATAGAAAGTGTAAATATGTTGCTACTCCTATTCTTTCAAAAATTTCTGGTATTTAGCCAAAAACATCTCTCATATTTTACTTCATCTTTCCCACGTCTTCTTAATCCTGACAGGACTACACTTGTCACATCTGCCTTTAAAGCAAAACATGTTTGGTATATTCAGCTTCTTTCACTTGAACAGGACTGTGGTAGGGCTTCATCCTTGTCACATCAATATTCAACTGGGAATTAGGCAGAGTTGTGAACCAGTTGCTTTGGAGTCCAAGGTCACTGGCCTTGATTTTGCTGCTGATACAGTTGTCTTCACTGAGTAGCTGGAGATTCTGATAATTGCACTCAAGCCAAAGGTCTGAGCTAAGATCAAGGTACAGGTGTTTGGAAGCTCTTTCGATGAAACTGTAGCCTTGAGTGTGGCGAGGGCATTGAGATCTTGGAAAATTTCTCATACTTTGGTAGTATAGTGCAGAATATTGGTGAGTCATGTCAAGAAGTCTTATGGAGGATTGGCTTAGCCTATGGTGTTATGGACTCACTCAACCTGAATATATGGTGTGAATACCTGTGCAAAAGGAGGAAGTTCCAGATCTTCAAATCATTTGTGCTCCCTGTCTTACTCTTTGGCTGTGAGACATGGACACTAAATAGTGACAAAGTGATGGCATTGGTGATAAATATATACCCGAAATCATGGGGTATCACTGGAATGCCTTTGTACTATCACTAATTACTCCGTATGACTGAATTGAGACCTATTACCTGCATAGTCCATGAATGCCAACTCCAACTATAGAACTATGAGATCTGATGTTCAAAAGTCATCCCTTCTCACCAGACTGTTTGTGTAAGAGAAAATTCTGAGTGGAGGGGGCCAAAAGGATACCCACAAAACTCATGGTTAGAGCAAGTCAAAAAATACCTTGAGGTGCTTAGAATTGAAAGGGGGCATACATCCAACAGGAAGGAAAGATAGATGTTAGAAGGCAGAAACAAAAACATTTGACCAGGCAGTGTGTCAGCATGGGAGCACAGTTTTTAAGGACAATAGGAGGCACTCTGTTGGATCCTTAACCCTTCTGAGGATTCAGGTCAGGAAGTGCATAGAAAACATTGTTCTTAAGAATTTTAATCACAGGCATAGTGAAGTCAGAAAAGGGATGAGGAGGAGTAGGAATATGCCCTGAATTGTCCACAGTAGAAGTCTGTATGGAAATATGTGGTTGTCCTCATCCTAATTTTTGCATGAGAGCACTAGCCTCGGACAACAAAATACAGGAGTGATATGAAGCCATATTTCTCTTCAATGACATAAAATTAGTATGCCTGCATACTTTTTGTCACATTATCTGAGGAAAACATACAGCCCACATGATAAGGCTGAGTTTCCCATCAGATATCCCATGCATAAAAAGGCTCAGTTTCCCATTAGAGGCCACAATGTATGAACATGGTGAGTTGCCTTCATCACTTTGTTGAGGGCAATTAAATGAAAGTCAAAAGGAAACCGATAAACAAGGTGGAAAAGAAAGCAAAGACAGATTGTTGTTAAGTGACAGACTGAAAATAGGAGGGAAGATAAATGTCGAGATAAGGCTGTGGAAGGCACGTAGACCTATTACTAGGCAATAACTCTTCATAGTAACAAAGTTGCTGCTACCCCTACTACTACTACTACTACTACTACTACTACTACTACTACTACTACTACTACTACTACTACAGCTACAACAACTACTACTACTACTACTACTACTACTACTACAGCTACTACTACTACTACTACTACTACTACTACTACTACTACTACTACTACTACTACTACTACTACTACTACAGCTACTACTACTACTACTACTACTACCACCACTACTACTACTACTACTACTACTATTACTATAACTAAATACTAATGATAATAATAAGGATAATAATAACAATAATAATAATAATAATAATAAGAAGAAGAAGAAGAAGAAGAAGAAGAAGAAGAATGATCATAAAATTATGGTAGTTATACAAACACTACTGACTATAATGATAATGATAGTAAATATAATAATAGTAGCAAGGATAGCAATGAGACTAAGTAATCACTATAGTGCAATGTATTATGGCTGATATGAGGAGCCAAAGTCTTTACCGGGCGCACTTAAACAAGTCATTCAGTCAGGTAGCAGTGAGCCAAAGAACCAATCCATTAGTGAAATATCAACCAACAGAATTTCTTTTTCTGCCTCAGGATGCCCTTCCTGGCAGGCAATCCTGAATTTTATTTTGAGAGCATATTCATTTTGTAAAAATTAATTTTAGTGTACTTTAATTTTTTTTTAATCCTATCCAACAAGCTTAGTCTTTATTTGCTCTCCTTTAATCCCATGATCTGATATAGTTGATATAATTTTACCACATTTTCTCTAGGGAGCCTCCATCCTGAGCATGCTGGAGTCATTCATTGGCCGCAAGATGCTGAAGGCAGGTCTTCGACTCTACCTTAGGGAGAACGAGTTTGGGAATGCTGCAACAGATGACTTGTGGACAGCCCTCACCAAGATCACACAAAATAATAATAATCCACTAGACATCAAGGTATTTTGAACCCTTTTGCAGTTATATTGTAATGGGAGAGGTATATTTTATTTTGAATATAGACATTTTATTTTTTGCTAAGAATATTATTTTGGCTGTGAAGAACTTCAGATGTCTGTTTCATTCAGTTCACATCCCCTGAGCTGAGGTTTAGATGCAGTGTATTGTTTTTTTACAAATCAGGAGTTGTAGGTTAGAGAATTAGACTGTCTCATGGGGCACAGAACCACTCCATTAGTGAAATATTAACAAACAGAAGTAGAAGCACACAATGAAGGAGTCTCAGTCCATGTGGGAAGGAGAGGAGCAGCAAAGGAAGGTGAATCTCAAGGACATTCCTGCACAACAGAAGCAGGGAGAAAGGGAAAGTCTTGACAAGGATGTAGTGAAAGTCATACAGAGGAAAGAACAAATGATAAGTGCATTTGAGAGGAACAAATGTGTAGCTACTGATCTTTGGTGATGTTGAAAATGATCAATATGTATTAGATCAGAGAGAAAGAAGAAATGGAGAGGGAGAAACGAAATATAAATAAAGTAAATGAGGAGCTTACTAAATGGGAGGGGATGAGGTAGAGGAAATACGCCATACGTGTGTATACAAAAAGGATGAAACAAGGCTGCCATGGATTAAGTGTAAGACCCAGAGTGCACCACATGAAGTGTTCAGAGGATCAGTTTGTCTAAACCAGGTGCAGAAATATTAGCAAATTAAGGTAAGGAAGAACATGAGTGAAGATGAAAGAAAAAATTGGGAGGAACTGCAGGAAGAGTTGATAATGAAAATATGCAAGAACAGAAGAATTATTTTTTTCTTCACATGCAGTTGGATTTGAAGTGATAATTGTCCATGGCTGAGTTGCCTCTCAGTAAGCAGCCTGTGAGCACAGACTGTTGTCCTTTCAAATTAAGTCCAGAGCCTGGTACGCCTAGATTACAATTGTCAGATGAAATTGGTGAAATTTATTCTTACTTCCAATGTAAAGTGATCATGCCGTGATACAATATTTTGTTTTATATTCGCAGGGACCAGTAACTGTTACTATTAGAAAATATGGCTAAGAAATTATCAAGTGAAGAGATTTTGATTCCTATTTGTACAGAGCGTAATGATGATTCTCATGAAGGTGATGGTGATGGTAGAAAAAGTGAAAAAAAAAACTCCAGCAGAGAGTGTTAGGGAGAGAGACTTAGTGGTAATTATTATGATTATTATTGTGTCTGGCGAAGTTCTTCCAGACTGCAAATAGATGCACTAAAAGGCATGTTTGTTATTATTATCAAAACTCTATTCCAGCCAAAATTGACTTCTATTTTGACCAGCTTGACCTGCCCGTTGTGTTTTGTTTGCTGTCCTTGAGCTGTTTCTTCTACTGGAGAACAGAATAGATAGCATTGGAATCCTCATAAAAATCCCCTTTTATTGACATATAAATCATAAAAGTCGACTCTGGAAGTTTCGAGCTATGAGGTGGTGAACGTAAGCATTTCTTATTTATCTTTAATCAATGTTTTTTTGGAGTCGGTAAACTTCACTATTTATTTGCATTTCTTGATATTTTTTTCTTTCATAAGACTGAATAATTTCTTTCAAAACCAATGATATATAATAATGCCAGGAAAAAAGAATGCTCGTGGGTGAAATCGATAACATGAAAAAAATTACTCACGGTCATGCCATTCTCGAGGCCCCTTAGGGTGCCCCAGACAGATGTCGCAGTGGAAAGAGAAACTTATCAAACTTTTGGTGCGGGAAAAGGTTAAGCAAATTTCTCTGCCATGATATTATTATAGTAAACTTAACTGGAATAAAGTGTGGCAGCAGAGAGTACACAGGATAAATATGACTTTTTTTTTTTTTTTTTTTTTTTTTGTAAGTATGATGAAGCTATGGTTAGGTATGTGCCAAAACATTCAGGGGAACTGGGCAAGGAAAAAGAGAGTGCTTCAGTGCCAGATGTGAGAACGCACATCAACAAAGAAACAAGGCCTGGAAAATGGTGAGGCGAAGGCATGGAACAAGAGCATGGGGAGGGATACAAGAGGCTAAGGAATGAATATGTAAAGATACAGAGAAGAAGAAATGAAGTATGAAAAGAATATTGTGATAAATTCAGAGATAAACCAAAAACTGTTTTGCAAATTAATAAATAGTAAGATAAGTACAAGGGAGCATATATCAAGACTTAAGATTGGAGGTAATTAATATGAGGAGATAATGAACATGTGTGAGATAATGAATAACAGCTTCTGGTCAGTTTTTATGACTGCAGAAGTTTGAGGAACTTATGTTGGAACGAAGGCAACTGCAAATGAATGAGATCCAAGTGAACACTGATGATGTATTGAAAATGATGAAGGAAATAGATGTGAGAAATGTGCTGAAACACTTGCAGTACCGTTTCATTTTGTCATCAAAAGCCGCAGATGCCGCAGATGTGGAGGAGAGTAAATATCATCCTGATATATGAGTGAAAATAAGGACAAACTGGTAAACCACAGACTGGTGTTCTTAACCAGTATAATATGTAAATTATGTGAACAAATTAAGAAAAGATGGGTAAAGTTTTTGGAAGATGATCAGTTATTGTTAAGACAATATGGTTTCAGAGAGGGCTCTTGTGTGCAACCGACCTGCTAAACTCTCATTCTCTCTCATTCTCAGGGTTGTATGGAGAAGAATAGTGGCATAATGAACAAGAAAATAGTTTGAGCTATTGGATTAGGTAGGAACAAAAATATTTGAATTATTAGTATTGTTTTCATGTTTACCTTGCACTCCTCAGGGCATCATGGACACCTGGACACTTCAGGCTGGCTTCCCTCTCATCCAAGTCACCCTGCAAGATGGTCACGTCACAGCCACTCAGGCACGCTTCGTGGTGTGTGAGGAGAATGTCACAGATCCTAATGAGCCCTTCAACACCACTTTGGGTTACCGGTGGCATGTGCCACTCACCTACATCACCAATGAACAGCCAGATGAATATTCCATGTACTGGATGAACCTCACAGATGGTAAAGCAAAATGTTTTAATCAATTTTTTCTAATACGTACCAAGAGTCTACCATGTGTATTGTTCAAGCAGCTGCGTGGTACAGAAGTTTATGTTGGCATTGGCAATTAACTCTTTTCTGGCTTCTGTCGTGTTATGCAGCAAGGAAACAGTAGAGTGAGCCATTTCAGATATCTCAATTATGACAAAGATGCAGAAGCAAATCCATGTTTTTATTCTGACAGACATTTCTAGGGTTTTCTGAGGATGGCAACTATTATATATCCATGTACATGCTTAGAATATATGTTTGTGTTTGTGTTTCTTCGACTTCTTCCCTGCTTTTCATAATTCTTGTAGTCCCATGTTAAGGGGCTAGTTATCTAAATTTAATTTATTTGTGTAGTAAATACATATTTTTTGTAATTTCATTCTATCTCTTGTTACCACACTGCATCAGGGTGTGGTATTTGACAAGGACTAATAGAAATCGTTAAACTTACAGTGGAATTCGATATTGGGAAGGACGTAAAGTGGGTCAAGTTCAATGTGGGGCAACGAGGGTTCTTCAGAGTGAGCTATGACCCAACGAGCTGGGCGACTCTCATCAATCTGCTGCATACTAATCACACCGCCCTCCCCTCGGCTGACCGAGCAAACCTGATAGATGACGTTTTCACCCTTGTCAAGTAAGTACTATACAAGAGGGTGTAGTTGGGAGACACCAGGGCTTCTCAGTTCATAAGTAGGTGCCCTGTATTGGGTAATAAGTTACTGTAGGTGATAGTTTTGGATTTTGCAGTGAATAGTTGAGAATGTTAGTTGATAGAAAGAGCTTCAGTAGACAGGTAGAGGCTGTAGTAGATGACTAGGGATGTAGCAAATAGGTGTAGAGCATTACAGAACAGGGAGAGACAGCATTATGGCACACATGAAAAAGTATTATTGTAGCACTTTCAACTTTCAAGTCAACTTTTAATTAAATTTGCCCCCACCTTTCACACTATCAATATTTTTTAGTCAGCATGCTCAACAGGTAAAGTGTGGAACTCCTGTACACTGCGAAGCCCTGGTCAAGGCAAGTTATGGATGGGTCATTGTTTAGGAATCTTATGATCAGCAGAAAATATCTATATCAGTCTATCTGTTTATAGTGGCAAACATGTTTTCAGTTCTCCCGGTTTATGCACTCCTTTTAACCCGGTAGCAGCGGGGATCATGTTTCTTAATGGTCCCTCCAAGTGAGAAAAATGAGAAAAAATCACCCCCCACACAAACCATTCCATAATATATATCAAAGCATTTGTGATCAGATTATGTGTCATCTATTTTTTGGGATTTATATCATTGCGCAAATTTGGCCCGTCGCTGCTACACAGTAAAACCAAAAATTTGGCCCGTCGCTGCTACACGGTAAAACCACAAATTTGGCCCGTCGCTACTACCGGGTTAAACAACATGACACTTAGACCTCCCACTGCTCCCTTTCTTATACTCCTCAGATATTAATTTACATCCAGTGGTATCTCAGGCAACCCCTGCCCTAAAATACAACCTTTTTACAAAATTTGTGTCCTACTCACATATTTTCATGTGTCGTACCACCTCAATGAATTATTCCTTACCCATTCCACCACTTTGCATTCCATACATTATACTCTTATGGCTATACCTCATCTTTACACCTGGCATTGCTCACTCTATCCCATCTTGTTCATCCACATACTCATAGCTGGGCACGATAACAGAAAACCTTTTTCCTGATAACCGATAACTGATAATGAAAAACCTTAACGGCGATAACCGATATTCGTTAACTAGAAACACAAATATAGGCGATAACCGATAACCGATATAAATCCACAATTCCGATACTAGCTAGCGATAAGTCCGATAGGCGAAAACGATATTATATTGATATTTCAGATCGAACAACATTGATGAATTCAAATTTTCATTATCTGTATTTTAGGAAACTTACAAAACCTTAAAACCACACGTTGACTCGTACATATGGACGGTAATACTAGAAATGCCTGAACCGGTGTTGTGTTATTTGGCGTATCCACCGTCAAAAATTGTTTACAAACACTGGTCTCTCGTGAACGGTGCATGCTCAGACCAGCAAGCGTAGACCTGTACAGTCTCACAAAGCTTTTAAACCGTAATTAAGAGTTGCTGGAAGGCTGAATCAGACATATAGTACCACTACCACCATCCTCGCTGTTTCTAGAACGACACTCTGTGCGAGTTGTATTTATATGTACAGAGTGTCGTTCTAGAAACAGCGAGGATGATGGTACTGTATGTTTGATTCAGCTTTCCGGCAACTCTTGTGTTAAAAAGCATTGTGAGACCGTACAGGTCTACACTTAATGGTCTGATCATGCGCAGTTCACGAGACCAGTGTTTGTAAACAAAGCGCCAGCTTTGACGGTGAGACACCAAATAACACAACACCGGGTACCTTCAGTATCATGGCATGGTCACAAACGAATATGGAATATCAAATTTGAGGCAGTGAATAATCATTTTTGGGGGCAAAGTTAAATGATTTTTCTCTATGATATATTGATTTTTGAGTATCATAAAAAAATAACCTAGTGTTTTAATTTTCATGATCTAAGTATGAAATCTCATCACCGAAGCTATTTCATACCCCAAAGTTTTTTCATACAACACCGGGCCACGCATGCGCAGTAGGGAGACAACGTTTTTTTTTTCTGAAAGGCGGAAAAAAGTAGCGATTATCGCTAGTTTGGTTACAAAAGTAACGAAGATACCGATATATATTTAAATAAGTAGCGGATGGTCGATAATCCGATTTTGTTATCAGCGATAAAGTATCGCGATAACTTATCGCGATAACGCCCAGCTATGCACATACTATCCTCAAGTGATAATTTCACTGTGCATATCCTAGCCTAATATGACTCATCTCATGGCCATTGTTTCAGAGGGTTTGCAGAACTAAATCTTTAATCCCCTCTTTACTTACATTCCCCCCTTCCACGTTTCATGATTCCTTCTGTTGACTTTTATCTGCCTTTTTCTCACTGCCCTCTTGACTTATCACATCATTCCCCCATATTTAAAACATACATACAGTAGTAGTAAAAAATATGGGAAGCAAAAAGCTAGGAAGACAAAATTATTTCTTAAGTTGTTTTAGTAAGTGATTGTTTAGTACGAACTAACCAAGAAAACAATAGAGATTAATTATGGGCTAATATTGATGTTAACTTGCAAAATAAGATTCCGATAACTGAGTAAACACAAGAAAATCAAATCTTGAGTGGATGGATGTTTATCATATTGCAACAGCAGATGAAGCTCAAGAAAACAGACAGTAGATATGTACTAAGAGAGAAGTTGGTAAAAATATAATGTAGGTAGCAAGTAAAATAGTGTAAAACAAATAACTTAAGTTAGATTGAGTCATCTAGAATATTTACATTGACCATGCAGCAATTCCAGTATTTGTCTCCACCCAATAACACAGCCATAAACTTTTTCTTTAGCATTCTAAACAGACTACTTCATCATCCCAGTCCAGTCTTACCTGACTGGATCCAGTTAAAGGAGGACACACTGGCGTTCTAGTTCATATGTAGAGTGATGCAACAAGTTTTGCAACACCTTGTTTTGCAGATGTTTTGTGGCAACTTTCCAACATTTTACAATTTGCCTTTGAGAATTCTTGACATTCTGCACGAAGATCAGAAGCCAGTCATCACTTTTCCTCCATCTTGTACAATGCCAAGACCCTCCCTCAGTATATTTGGTAATGAAAAGATTAATTTGGGAATCCATCCACACACCGTCTTGCTATGAAAGCATTCTTTGAACCATTTTCAGCAACATATTATCCTATATCATGGGTTTTCTGCTTTATTGCACAAGATATATTTAACAGTGTAATTATATTTCATACTGCCAGGGGTTTAGCCTTTGTTATTTTTTTCTAAATAGTATGGACATTTTATGTGACATTCAAACCTTGTTTTCTTTTCTTTTCATTTGTGAGGTATGATTGATATGTTTACTGTGTAAATGCATTCATGTCCACTTTGCAAATCTTAATACCTATACCTGAAGAGTCAAGTATTTATTGAAAAGCAAATATATGAATTTAGCAATACAGGCAGCCCCCATTATTAGACATATATCTCCTCTGACATTTCAAAATACAGGTTGAGAATCCTTTAACCGAGATTCCAAAATCTGAAAACCTCCAAAATCCGAAAGTTTTTTGAATGATGATATGATGTGTTTATTTATTTATTTATTTTGTCATCACCTCACGGGTGGAGAGACGGGCTGCATTGTCAGGGTCAAGCACGTACGTCCCTCCAAGGAGAAACCACAGGCCCTTGCCAGGTGACGGCTCATGAAGGGGAGGAGAGGATGCCGATAGACTGACTCTATCGGCTGACGCAAGTCTAGCCGACCAAGGACTGGCGTGTCTCTTTGTACAAGTCGAAGACATGAGCATGGGTTCCATTTGTTTGCTGCAAGATGAGGGTGCTCAAAGTGGAAAACAACAGGAATAGAGTCTCAGGTAGGGTTGCCACCTTGAACTTAAAAAAAAATAAGTAATGCAACATCCCATTCTTCAATACAGAACGAATCCATATTTTAAGGAACGGGTGGCAACCCTAAAACACCCTAAAGGCCGTTTTCTCAAAACATTTTTTCTCACATTTTTCCCAATTTCTCTGTCCCAAATTAACTGATTTTAATGTTTTAGGTACCATTTTAAAGAGGACTGAATGCACAATGACAATAATGAAACTTTTTTTTTCTTTTTTTTCTTTTTTCACGAAAAATCTTGAACCGTTCAAACGTGAGTGAAAATAAAAAAAATCATGTAAAAAATAAGAAACTGAAAAATCTTGCTCTTTATTTTTGTTTCACCACTTGCAAGTTTTATATTTATGTAAAAATTTATCCTAAATACATGAACTGAATGGAATTGAAAATTTTTGAAATTGCAATTTTTTTTTTCGTATATATATTTTTTTCTGTTCATCAAAATCTTTTGAAACTTTTGCAATATTCTCACATCATTCAGGTCTAAAAGACATAAGTGAGTTAGATTTTTTTTGTCCAATAGTTTTGAAATAGAAATCTACCGGACGGTTCCCTTAACCAAATGATAATCACTGCGTTGTGTGCTGCCTTTCAGTATGATTTGTTTGTCATGAAAGACCAAGAATACTTATGAAATCTTGCATAGTCATCCCATTTTCTGGCAGTGCCCCTGCAAGACATATCTAGGCAGTGACATCAGGGGAAAATAAGAGGATGGCAGACAGTGGTGGCTGAGTGGTCAGCGTACAGGCATTGTATCCAGGAGGCAGCAGGTTCGCATTCTGCCCACTGCTACAAACAAGCTGGGAATTTTTCGGTCCAGACCACCTATCAACCCAAACTCTAGATTCTTTTCTTAAAAAGAGGATCAAAGATGAGCTCTTGGGGGCAGCATGAACCAAGCAAGATGGTGCCACTGTAAACACCTGCCTGCGCCATAACAAGCTGAGGCTGACCACTAAGCCCCACCCAGAAAGCCTTTTGGCACCATAGACAATACATACAAATGATACAAGCAAAAGATATATTATGGCAGCTACTTAAATTAAAATCCACCCATGCCACAAATGTACTGGAGGCATACAGCAGACCTTTCAAGAGAATATACTGGTACTATGGAGAGCATATAAAAAAGATATATATGCAGGTGTGTACTGAAATGCATGGAGATAGCTTAATGAGCTTATAAGTAGAAATCACACCACCAACATCATCATCAGCACAAAAGTAGGTCAGTGCACTATAATTTTTTCAAAGAGAAAAAGACAGTTTTAGTCATTTCTGGCGACAGCCACAACAAAATAGCAAAAGATTCAAAGATCCCAAGTTGAACTGTGTCAGTGGTTTGAAGGAGAATAACAAGTATGAGCACATAGTCTCGAGTAGCATGAGCCTTTGCTGCTTACCAGGACATGAGATTCTAGCAGTGGTTAGTATATAGAAATATGCTGGTGACATGGATTGAAAGCAAGATGCAGCCAAAGAGGTGGTTTGATGAAACTCATTTCAATGAAAATTTTGCAGTATGTATATAAATTAATATTAAAAATGCTACTGCCCTCCAGCTTTGTAGTGCAAATTCATGTACTGTATTTTATCCTCCTTTTTACTCTATTACAAATAAAACACATTAAAAATATTCCTTCTGTTCAATAAGTAAAAGGTGTAAAATATACAATATTCACTATTCGACCAGTCTCTTTTGAAGACAACCTTGTCAAAGAGCGGGGGTTGCCTGTATTCAAGAGGAAAACAAGTATCTTGAGCTGTCTCAAACCAATAAGTTGGACATGGTCTATGAAGAGGTGTATGTGTGTGTTTGAGTTGCTGTGAATGTGTTTGCAATTGTCTGTCTCTATATTCCTCAGAACTCTTCTTTCTTACTGTTTTCATTTTATATTGTTTTTAACACTGAGACTTATGTACAGTCACCTCCCCTTCCTTGTGTGTGTGTGTGATCCCCCTGTCCCAGCCTGTCCTAGCCCTGTCCCAGTGGCTCTCACCCCCTGCTCGGCCTGGCTGTGCTGAGCCCTAACTCCTGCTGTTCTCGTCCCTCTAGGGGTCGTCTTTTTGACAGTCCCACACTCGTGCAGTAAGACTTTTATCCCTCCTTGTTATTATTATATCCAGTTTATTGTTTCTATTTTCTTCTGCAATTACAGCATTTTCAATAATTTCACAAAGCTAATGGAGAATACATGGCAAAACATTTCCTGGATACAGCATATTTTTCAGCTGTTTTTGTCTAATTGCATGGAAAGCTTCTCTCTGGCCAGTCATGCAAATTGATTGTGATATGCATTATTTTTCTATCAAGGTTTTGATTACATTGAAATCTATTTATTATGCCAAATGAGATATTTGTTTTTTAACTTTTCAAGTTTCTTTTTTATTGCCTCTCTTGGTTGATGTGGACTGGGCCTGTGCTGTGCTGGGTCGTGTGTTCTGCTGGCGCTGCAGGCCAGGGAAGAGGTCTTGCAAAGATATTTCAGATAATTTTAATTGTGCAAAGGGTGCTTAGAGAAGGGCTTTTTGCTCATTTCTGATGTTTTATGTAACTAACATGTGGCTTCAAGATCTGGGAATAAAAAAAATTCAAGATACTCAAGGATCGTGAAACTCGGATAGCACGAAACTCAAGAGGGTACTGTATATATATATATATATATATATATATATATATATATATATATATATATATATATATATATATATATATATATATATATATATATATATATATATATATATATATATATATATATATATATATATATATATATATATATATATATATATATATATATATATATATATATATATATATATATATATATATATATATATATATATATATATATATATATATATATATATATATATATATATATATATATATATATATATATATATATATATATATATATATATATATATATATATATATATATATATATATATATATATATATATATATATATATATATATATATATATATATATATATATATATATATACAGTTAAACCTCGGTTCACGAATTTAATTCTTTCCCAAAGGCCGTTTGTCACCCAAAATGCTCGTAAACCGAAGCTATCCGCATAGGAATCGATGTAAAATGAATTGATCCATCATTGCTTACCTGAACTTTTGCAGGAGTACTTTGTGCACAAGCTCATAACACAAAACCAATGGAAATCAATACATCTTGACAAAAAAAAGATAAAATACAATACTAAACAGATAAAATAGACGAAAACTTAATTTATTTTACCGTACCTGTACGGAGGAGAGTTGATGGCGCAATAGGTGGTGTCACACTGGCCGTTTTCCTCCAACTGTTGAGGGTATGAGTAACCGTGCGGCTGTGTGTAAACAAAAAGATGACGGCAGTCACTGTGGAGTGTGGAGCAGTGGAAGATGGCCCACCAAGAGATTCATAAAGTGGACTAGCAGAGCTGCTTTGTTTATTATTCAATTGACAAGATAAGAGAACAGACACCCTGTGCTGTGGGACCACAGTTCAAAAAACATTTTTTCTCCGTTCTTTGAAAACTGTAGAACTCCGGTCTTCACAGCACAGTTCTCTGATGAGGTTTGGGTAAACACTCCTGTCTTCCTGTCTTTGAAGTCATGATCGGGCCCACAACCTCTTCCATCCATTTAACTGCAGCAACAAGTCCATAATTTGGGTAATTGAAGCACAATCCGCAGGAACCCCTACTTCAGCAGATGCCGCCATGTCGATACAGGGCGACTGCTTTGTTTTTGTTGTGGATACAAGCAACTGACCTTGGCCATGTGTAACGCACACCCGGAAAAGCTGGAGTTGCCAGTTGCCCATACTGCCAACACCGTTGGAGGAAAAAGCCCCTGGGTGACATCAGTGGAAGGTTTTGAGGAAGGGAAAGGGAAGAGATGTTATTGTTTAGAAGGGGAGTCCCTTTCCATATTGTGTATTTAGCGAAAGCTACACAGCAATGATGCTGTCCTGCTGATACTCCCGGCTTGTCGCCCCATGATGTTGCCGGCTTGCGTGTTCGTAGTTCGAGACACCATTCGTCACCTGAGACGTTTTTTGTTCGGAATATTTGTTCGTGATGAGAGGCGTTCATGACCCGAGGTTCCATCGTATATATATATATATATATATATATATATATATATATATATATATATATATATATATATATATATATATATATATATATATATATTATTTTTTTTTTTTACAGCAAAGGAAACAGCTCAAGGGCTTGAAAAAAGAAAACAATAATGTAAAAAAAGCCTGCTACTTACTGCCCCTAAAAAGATTAGGGAGGAGAGGTGTCCTGATACCCTCCTCTTGAAAGAGTTCAAGTTGCAGGCAGGAGGAAATACAGATGAAGGAAGATTGTTCCAAAACTTACCAGCGTAAAGGATGAAAGAGTGAAGATGCTGGTTAACTCTTGCATAAGGGGTTTGGACAGTATAGGGATGAGCTTGAGTAGAAAGTCGTGTGTGGCGAGGCCGCGGGAGGGGGGGAGGCATGCAGTTAGCAAGTTCAGAAGAGCAGTCAGCGTGAAAATATTGATAGAACATAGAAAGAGAGGCAACATGGCGGCGGAATTTAAGAGGTAGGAGACTATCAGTAAGAGGAGGAGAGCTGATGAGACAAAGAGCCTTAGACTCCACTCTGTCCAGAAGAGCTGTGTGAGTGGAGCCCCCCCACACATGAGATGCATACTCCATACGAGGGCGGACAAGTCCCCTGCATATGGATAGCAACTGTACAGGGGAGAAGAACTGACGGAGACGATACAGAACGCCCAACCTCGAGGAAGCTGATTTAGTGAGAGAGATGTGAAGTTTCCAGATGAGATTTTGAGTTAAGGATTGACCAAGGATGTTTAGCGTTGAAGAAGGTGACAGCTGAGTGTTGTCGAAGAATAGGGGATAGATGTTTGAAAGATTGTGTCGAGTTGATAAGTGGAGAAATTGAGTTTTTGAGGCATTGAAGGACACAAGGTTCCTTTTACCCCAATCGGAAATGATAGCAAGGTCTGAGGTTAAGCGCTCTGCAGCCTCCAGTCTGGAGTCATGTAATTCCTGTTGAGAGGGTCTTATATTGAAAGAAGTTGAATAATGCAGAGTGGAGTTGTCAGCGTATAAGTGGATAGGACAGTTTGTTATGGAAAGAAGATCATTGATTAATAACAGGAAGAGAGTGGGTGATAGGACAGAGCCCTGTGGAACACCACTGTTGATAGGTTTAGGGGAAGAACAGTGACCGTCTACCACCGAATATAAAATATATATACAGTATATATATATATATATATATATATATATATATATATATATATATATATATATATATATATATACAGTATATATATATATATATATATATATATATATATACACACACAGTTAAAGTCCACTGTTTGTCACTTTCATGCATTGCCCTTGAGCATCGGCTCAAGACTATCTCTTGTAGAAGACATGGGAGCCATATTTCCAGTGACATGGCAAAATACAGTCTTAAAATCAAGCAAAGATTTGTCTGTCAACACCTAGACTGAATTTAAATCTCTTGAGTCCCTGTTTCTCTTACCCCGCTGCTTGATGCTGTTCGGTGCATTTGGTGCCTCATTTCTTTTTTTTTTTCTAAATTTTGGAATTTTTGTCACCTTAAAAATTCAGACTTGGAATTTTTGGATTATCTGCATTCAGAATATTGGACGTGTACAGGACACTCAACCTTCAATTTCCTGGACTAACTGGGGGAAGCACCTGTCGGGGAACCACAAAAGTAAGGGAATCGGGAATCGCTGGAGTACAGGGACCACGGCCCAATCCCAGACGTTTACTATACTTGGTCTGGCAATTGCCAATATTCAGTATCTGTCCCACACATTGTCCAGGACATTTGAGAAAGATTAACCATAAAAAATTATTTGAAAACTTGTGTTACATGTCAGCAAATGATGCACTGTCAGCAGTGGTCAGGATATGCCCGCCATTTTCTTTTTTGAATCCAGGTGCTTAACCATGTCATAATACTGTAAATTATTTGCTAATGAGTGTTTCTTTTTCTAAAATTCATGCAATGAAAATATCATAAGGGGAATAAGAACTGGATCATAACTTTAAACAGCTGCTCAGCTTATAAATGTAAACCAACAGATGCAGTTTCAATTGGGGTACTGCAATGTTCACCATTTTCTTTTTCAAATCTCTGGATGGCCGAACAAACTACTTATGTACTACTTGATTCCAGTAGGTACTGTATTTAAATGTGAATGTATGGTGACAGTGAGACTTCTTAATAGCACAAGACAGTAAACAAATATGTCCGGTGCTCATGCAACTACATAGTGGGTGTTGTAGACATTGAATGTGGAACGGAATCCAGTGCATGGCCAAACTTTTTCGATACCTGGACTTGGCTAGGCATGTGTCTGGCAGACTGCCGGACATAGGCATACTCCTTAGTTCTTGCCTGAACTTATATTTTGACTCCTGAACTTGACTGAACATATGTCCAACAATTGCCAGACCAGGATACTTTCCTTGAAATCTGAAACTGAAGAAATCAAAGTCTGAGAAATTGAAGGCCGAGTTTGTGTGCATATAGATAGATAGATAGAAAGATAGAAATCCATGCACTACCATACAATAGTGCATCATATCTGATTATTCAGCACAGGCAAAAGAGTCTAAAACTATAAGGGTAGGCAGTTCAATGGCAAAACTGATCCCACTAGTGGTGCCATATATTGGCAGTCAATCAGATCAACTGAGAAAATGTTCACTAGTAGGAGTATCTAAACATTTCTAAAGGAATTATTTTTTTACATTTCAACACTTTACTTTCATGAGTATAAGGTATATTTATATGTGTGACATATCACTATTATTAGATTATCTACTGACAATTCCTGCCATGCTTGTGGCAAGGAAAGAAACTCCAGCGTTGGAGTTCACCAGTAGTATTCTGTTTTTGAGAGATGCCAGAGTTTGGTTTGTGCTGGTCCTTGAAAAGGCTAAACTAGTATCCACTCTTTGAATCAGCTTGTATTTACTTTGTATGTACAATCATCTTTATATTTAGGATTTTGTTTCCTGTTATTGCCAAATTGATTATGATGTGGCTTGAAAAGGACAAAGGAAAAGTTAAGGTAGCTTCTCCAAGCCAAAGTGGCATGCTGCTTGTGGAAGTCGGCTGCTGATATAGAGACGACAAAGCTAGCATTCACATGATCATGATGAAAAAAATCGTAATTAGAGCCAGTTTTATCATAGCCCCAGAAGCAGCACAATTGGTGTCTCTAGTTCACAATAAAGTATATGTGTGTGTGTGTGTGCAGATTTATCACATACGCAGCACATAATATATATTTGCTGCAGTGAAATAGCTATGGGTGGGGCATAGGGGGGGAAGGCACATGTCCCCCATGAGAATCCAGTGCTCCCCAGGTGCCCCCCATTAGCCATGCCCTAATACCCACCATTGATCTGATCTCAGAGTATGCCCTAGTATCCTACTGTGTGACATCAAAAATGCCCCTAAGCTCCACTTGCCCAGTGATGCCCATACTCAGCTGTGCCCCCCTTCCCCAGGTGTTCCCCCATAGGTACCTAACTATGCCACTGGTTTGTTGATAACCACTTTGAATTCAAAGATGCATGAGACAACCTGAGTGCTTTCACATATATATTACATCTTCAGGAGCAGTGAAAATGGAAGTTCCCCTGAAGATGTAATATACACAAAAGTGCTGGGGTTTTCTTGTGTTTCTTTGCTTCCTTTAAGTCAGTGGTTCTTGATCTCTTTACTACCACCCCCTCCTCTAGGAATTGGTCCTTCCCTCCATGCCCTCCTTACATCTATATATGAATAAAATTTCCTCCCAGATTTTAAAGAAAATAGTAAGCCCTAAATAGACTATAGGAAACTGAAATTAAGGTGATACTTTTGCATTTTTCATAAACTTCTCAATATTAGCCCATGCTGTTGTTAAGAGAATAACAAATATAATTAGAGAAATTCTTAAGTTTTCCTTAGGGCTCGTGCTCCCCCTGGAAATTACTGATGCCTCTCTCGGGGGGCATGCCCCCCAGGTTAAGAACCACTGGTTTTTAGTAATCGTTAGCAAACATATATATATATATATATATATATATATATATATATATATATATATATATATATATATATATATATATATATATATATATATATATATATATATATATATATATATATATATATATATATATATATATATATATATATATATATATGTATATGAATAGGAAAATATTTAAAATCATGTATCAGAGACAGACAACTCAACTATGGCTCCACTACAATGAGAAAATTTTCTAGTGATATTATCATTATCAGAACGTTTGCTTGGCTTCTTCCAGATCCATCATATACATATATATATATATATATATATATATATATATATATATATATATATATATATATATATATATATATATATATATATATATATATATATATATATATATATATACACAAAGCCTATTTATACTGACCCAAGTTGTATAAACCCTCTAATTTCTTTTTCCCAGTCCATTCTGCACAGCCACTCAAAGCTGGTGAGAAAGTGTTAATTTCATTATCCCCTGTGATATATGAGTCAGTGCTTCTGGTCCTCACATGTTCACTTGGATTAGCATTCATGAGGTGCAAAGGTGGCAGGCAAGGTGAGGTGTGAGGAGGGGTGCGTGTGGTCATGGTGTAAGGGTGTGATTCACAGCCGTGCCCACTGATTTCAGTGCTGATTTGTTTGCCTTGGAGGGCCTCTTTTGAGATATTAATTTTTGTGTATAGTTACATTAAGCTCTAGTTTGCTGATTTAAATATGAATTTTGAAAATTTCATGATTTTAAAGTATCTGAATTTTCAAACATGTTTAGTATTTTTTTGCATTTTAGGGCAGATTAATTATCTTTTTATGAAATATAGCACTGAGAGCCACGAATCATGAATGCTAATTTATAACCATATCTTCACTTCCTCTGTACTTTGGGTGTGCATGAATGGCCTCCCTCCTGAGTGTGACCAATTCACTATGTATAGGTAACTTCCCACTAGATATATTCCTGAAAAGTATAAATTGGGCATGATACTTTTTAAAAGATAAGTACCCCCTTACGCTGCTTGTCACTAACTTCTCGTAAAGTCATGGCTGCATTGTGGTATGACATGTTGAAATATAAAAGAATCATAATCTCTATTTAAAGAGTGAAAGCTTTATTATGTTGTGAGCATACATACATATGTTGTAAAGTAAGAACATTTAGGGTGTCAGTCCAGTGTTGTGGTGGAGCCTTTCCCTCAGTCAGTGTGGTGTAGTCTGTCTGGCCTGTGGTGTCTGGCTGCTATCTCTCTCTCTCTCTCTCTCTCTCTCTCTCTGTCACCGCCTTTGCACTGCTTTGGTATGTTTTCACATCTGTAGTCATTGATATCATTATTAATGCAGAGTAGATGATCGCTGACTCCCAAGTCACTCTTACAAGGGTGAGATTTTCAAGGTTGTTATCTATTTTCTATTCAAGATAGCTTGACAGATAAACCCTATCTTTTCCTCTTGTGTGATAAATGTTCAGAAGTATTCTGCCATCAGGCCTTTAGGGTATGTTTTACAGCTGTATGCTGATTGTAACAGAACCCTTAAAGTATTAAATGGGGAAAGTTGGTTGTAAGGTCAACCAACCTGTCCCTTTGCACTATGAAATAGTAACATAGGGCTGCTGTACCCCCATGCCATCTCTTCATTGGGAGGGAAATGATGGCTGCTCCATCATGACTTGAATTATAAAGGAAAAGCTTACCTGCCAAGTCAGTCCAATTAGATGACCAGTGGATTTAATAATACATGGACTTTGGAGGTGTAAGTGATTAAGTTCAGATAAAATTTTTGGATTCAGTATTTTGTAGGATGTTCTGATTCAGGAAATTCATTACAACATATTTGGGGATACTGGTTGAATTCAGGTCCACTGTCATGTGTTGAGTGATTGTGGGGAAAGTGATCATCCAGCCTGCCTGCATGGGGTTTGGGAAGACTGTCTACTCATAATCAAGCAACTGTCATCCTATCTTGATACTCTTTTATACACAACTAAAGACTTCTGAAAGATTTTAATTATTGAGAAATAAGTGTATCATGTATTCTAGGCATTAAGATAATATACTTTTATATTATGACCATTATTATTATACCTATATATTGACAGAAGTTTCTAGCTCATCTTAATTTGCCCCTAATTTCTATAATGTCAGAAGGCAGATAGAATTGTTTGAGTGTAGCTGTTGCTGCTAGAGACAAATAATATGACATATTTCCCAAATATTACAGGCAGTTCATTGTGTTGTCACTAAGTCAATTTTGCATAGTAAAACTATTTTTGAAGCAATTTATCTAGATAATTAGATGAGGTGAGGATGCCTACCATATTTTTCAGTGTATAAGATGCACCTTTGTGTAATATGTACCTGAATTTTCAAGGCTATCTTCAAATTTTATGTTTACTCCAAGTGTGAAAACTTTCATTCAATTAGTGGTGACCCAAAAATTCTTTCAGCTGCTCTGTTACCATGTAACTTTGCATATTATATAACATCTTGCTAAAATTCTATATTGTAGCATTAACTTTTTTGCTCAAACTAGGTGTTCCATTTGATGTAGTTTCATAGTTATCTTTGAATATAACACCATGACTTGAAGTGTGGGTAGTAAAACAGAGCCAGAGGGAGAGACATCCTGTGGTGGTGTAATGCTTGTTTACTCTTGGCATAAACACTATTAACCAGAGCACACACCGACCATTCTGCTAAATGTGTTGAATAATGCCAGTGTCTCATGCACTGGTCATCCAATGTGTCCAGTCTTCAAATTTCAATTTTGAATTAGATGCTTATATAGTTTTGTGCTCAGTTACAAAAAAAATTATAATTTTAATATTCTTCAATAAAGTATGAGTCTCCTCCTTCCGTGGTATAGTGGTCATCAGCACACCTAGCTACGAGTTTGTGGGCCTGGGTTCGAATCCCAGCCCAAACTGTCAGCATTCAGCCCACCCACCCATTCATACTCCATTTCAGGTTGATCAGGGTCAGTGAATGGGTACCTGGGAAAACCTGGAGAAGGTTAACTGTGGTAACCCTATGTCACCCTGGCCTTGTGTGCAGGGGGAAATGGGTTATTACCTACCACAGGCTCAAAGACCAGTTAGATGGGATGCATGTTGAGGCCACACGTAGCCTTAGCATGTACCTCCAACCTAACCTTTTTTTACCTACCTTGAGCAAAATTTTCCTACTGTTGTTTCTCATAACTCATTTTACTTAATTTATCAGGGAAAGAAAACAAACCGAAGAAAATGTGAAGGTTGATTGCACTATAGTCTGTTCAAACCAAGTATTCATCTGGAGCCTAAGCAGCATTTGTTACGCGGCACCTGATTGGCTGGCCTCCCCTCTCGACTCTCACCCTGATTGGCTGGCTTCCTCTCCCGGCTGTAGTGGAGGCGACGGTCACTTGCACATGCTCTTGGTGATAAACGTTTATAAACTACTTGTAGTGCGGCGACTATGCCTGATGAACGAGCCTCCCATAACCCACTTAGCCAGTGGGGTACCTCTTTGGCTGACTCGGTAAGGAGTGGCTCTCCCGTCACACTGGTCACGGGTTCAATCCCAGGCAGCAGGGGAATACCCTCTCCTTGTTGTGATTAATATCTCATGTTTCGATACATGCAGAGGACATGTGGGACCAAGAGAGTAATAGAAAAAGAGAATAGAAAATCTCGTCATTAAATACTTACCTTAGCTCAGCTCTTATACAAGATAGACAATTTCACTTAACACCATTGAACGCAGCAGTGATTGTGGATCCTAAATAAAGCCCAGCACCAACACTGCCACTGAGCACACAGCTCTGAAGGACTTGACATGTCTAGATGAATCATTCCGTGTTTCATCTATATTCTGGTTACACCATCATGTTCATGACTCTTCTGTATGGAATGAAATGGATTAGGTCAGCATTGACTCAATATTTTCGGCAAATATCAGAAGTGTAAAAGTGGTATAAACATTTCAGGCCTGTTATTTCACATATTCTTGTCATTATTACTTTACTTTTGATATTACAGGGTTGTGACAAGCATATTTAGGATCCACGATCACTGCTGCGTTTAATGGTGTTAAGTGAAATTGTCTATCTTGTATAAGAGGTGAGCTAAGGTAAGTAGTTTATAAACATTTATAACCAAGAGCATGTGCGAGTGACCTCCAATTTTGGGGGAAAAAGTGTCTTGTGCACAAAAAAATACGGCAGTTAGTCACCTTACATCCACAGCACACCTTGGCAGGTGACATGCTGAAAGTCCTTTAGTTGTTCATTAATCTTTTAGATGATTGATCCCATCTATTGTGAATAGATTATATGGACTTTGATATATCATGATAGTGTCATATGTCAGATTTCTTATGTCGTTTTGGCTATTTGCTTCTAGGATTTATTGTTGTCCTGTTGATGACAGGTATGTGTTTTGTTTTTATAGTAAGATAAAAGAATGTTTAGTTATTATAATGTCACATGGTAGTTTTGGAGGTGAACGGTGTTTTATGTATTAAGTAGTGTGTGTGTAATTCACCTCTTGGTCTGCTGCGGGTCTCTCTCGAGACAGCCAGCCGTTCCCCTATGGAAGAGCACAGAGCTCATAGTACCGATCTTTGGGTAGGGCTGAGACCACTCACACAGCGTGTGTGTGTGTTGTTACACTAGTAATTGACAAGTTTATGGTTGTGATGGTTGCAAGTGTGAGGTTGTGGTTGCAGTTTATGTTATAGTGTTGGTGACGGCAGTTGTGTGGAGTGGAAAGTTGAAGGTGTGTGCATGTGCATTTGCGGGTGCACACGCATGTGTGTGTGTGTGTGTGTGTGTGTGTGTGTGTGTGTTTGCATACATATGTGTGTGTGTCCATGCGTGCGTGCAAGCAAGCATATATATGTCACAGATTCTAATAGTGTTGTAGGTGGCTGCCTATTTCTGGTCCTCCGTGTTATCAGCTTTTAGCTGTTGTCCTCTCTTACTGTAATGGCAACTATATGAAAATACTTGAAATCAGTTGAATAATCTATGAATAATCTAAACCCCTTAAATCTTCCAGGGAATTATAGTTGGTTAAGGCGTATTGATTACATTAAAGTCATTTGAAGCATTGAAAAATGTGTGAGCATTGAAAAATGTGTGAATATTTAATCTTTGACCAATCATATAAATTATATATTTTTATATTTTTACTCCACTTAACATGCATGATTAGTTTTGCACTGAATGATTTAAATTTCAGTCATGTTAGCTGATTCTAATTCCAGGTTTCTTGACATTTTCTGCACATAGCATATTGTACCTTTCAGGTTTACTCAAGACTTCTTTATTACACACCCACCTCAGAATATATTAATTTCTTCTTAATTCAGCATTAAACTTAAGCACTATAAAGTCTACCTTCTCATTTCTTGCATATTTTATACTTTTCTCAAGTTTAGTTTCCCAATTTTAGAATGTTTCATCTTTGAACTCAATAATCTCTTACAATCTTGCTGGAAAGCAGGTAGGTGTCTTGAGGTTGTGTTGCTGGTCTTCCATGCTGAGGCTGGTTTCTCCCTCCTTAGGGCTGGCACCATCAACGGTTCACTAGCCCTTGAATTGAGCCTCTATCTGAAGGAGGAGACACGATATATCCCTTGGCACACCGCCTTAGGGCACCTCTTCCAGTGGGTTCAGCTTATCTTCAACTACCCGGCACACACCCTCATGCTGGAGTACATCCACACCCTCATCCTCCCTCACTACCACAGGATAGGATGGAATGACACCGGCACACACTTGGAAAGGTATTACTGTGCATTACAATTTACAAGTGCACATTAGCAGGTAAGCTCAGTGTACATGAGCAGAGATCCTACTGTATGCTTATCAAAGTATTTTTTCAAAGTATTTTTACGTTATTAACATTCACATTAGTGTTGACTCCCTTGAGGAGATGAAGATTAATTACATTTTGGAAAAATAAGTAGATATTTTGATCAACTTGAGAACATAGAAGTTCAAAGTAGGAAAGTAACAAGCTGTAGATGTCCTGATTGTTGAAGTGTTTGGCATGTTTTTTTTACACATTTGTGGACAGAGTAGTACATAGGCAGGGTAAGGAATGAGGGGGTGCCAGAGGAGTTGAATATACAGTCCCAACTGTATGACCTAATGGAAAGAATGGATGGAAAAAGATTGTTTTTTTTTTTTTTTCTTATGGACAGTGCATGTAAGGAATGAATGAAATAATAATGTAGAAGGTGGCAAGTTATGGTAAAGGAATATGAAAGCATAGGTGGAGTGCAAATAAAGAATACAAAGAAGTTGCAGGAAGAAGATAAACTAGAATGGAGCATCTGTAAAACAAAGTAGCTGAACTAGATTTGCACACCTCACATAAATAGAACCCTCTACCTTCCTCAACTTCAGACCTTCTATTTATTATTAGTGACATTGTTGTACTTTTGCAAGGCTTTGTCTGGGAAGCAATAATCAATGATTTTGGAAATATTTCAGAAGCTTTGAAATTATGCCAGCATCAAGGATGTGATTGGATCCTGGAAATAACAAATAGAATCAGCGGCCTCTATTCTTTCCTCTTCTCAGCCTGTTAAAACATTGCTCATTCTAAAGCTGCAGCTTTATTCCCTTATATCATCTAACTTGTCTATCATAACAGCTTGAAGTAGACAGTTGAGCCATTCATTTTTCTTGTCATTCATCTTTTTTAGTGATGATGAAAAAATGCATTTAATTTCATTTCCGATTCCAGTTTCTGAAAATATGTTGAGAGCATGTCAAAATATAGCTTGAAGAAAGTGTGTTGGGGTGTCATGTCATGCTGCCATGACAAAGTTGTTGCCTGTGGTGAGCTTTGTTCCTGACACTCACTTAAGTGAACTATAAACTCAACACCACGAACAAGTGCTCTGTGCTACCATCATAAAAAAGTCATAAATAAGATGAATATATAAAGCATAAAATAACACAATTTACAAAGGATTTCAACAATTCTATAATTTGGCTGATTTGTAATCTCCATTGAATTGATAATATATATCAAACTTTTGTTTGTGCCTGCAAAATATTTCTCTTCAATTTTTATTCAGTGGATCAATTTAATTCAAGGGGTCACCCACAATGATGATAAAACTACAACACTGAAAAAATTGAGACATCACATAGATACTATACATTGATAATCTTATGTTTAATGTAAAATAACTACAAAATTTTTGGTGCCTTTAGATTTTTCCTTCCATAGCTCAGATTAATTGTCAGTCTCAAGAGAGCAGCAACATGCTAATGTTGACTTGGCCTCCCACACAGGCTACTGCGCTCAGAAATCTTGTCAGCAGCAGTCCGGTGTAGGAACACCCACGCCATCAAGGAGGCAAAACGCATGTTTGCTGAGTGGCGTAATACGGGCAAGTTCATTCCCCCCAACTTGCGTGAAGTGGTATACGGCAGTGGTGTGAGGTGAGTGAAATTTCAGTGACTGTAAGATAGTAAGGATAAAAATATCAAAAAGGGAAATTACTAAAAATATATTTCTATGGGAGAAGACCTCCATTTTTGTCCCATGCTTAATTAATATAAGTTTGACACAAAGCTGGTAACAAAGTGTGTTCTATTTTTCATACTTCTTGTAAGAACCTTCTATTTCTAAGCTTTTTAATATCATGAGGGGGCTTTGGAAGCAGTGATTAGTACTCAATGCCAAGGGAATGGGGAAAGGACCTTGTGGCCACTTCCTAGACCTCAGGGCCCCAGTCCCTGATCCAACAAATTGTGCTTGCTGCCCTCTTTGTGCTAAACTTAATCATAATCTCACTACTTACCCTACAGACCACAAATCTGTGCAAATATCGATGGAGGGCATAATGCCTTCTACTGAGGCTGTCCTATCTACCACTTTGAATCATAGGTTTGTGCACTCCATTTTAAACATGGTCTGACTTTAAGGAAAGTGCAACAAGAAGGTATAGCTGTGGTGCCAAGTCTGAGGCAGACATTATCATGCTCTGACAGCCTGCTGTCTCACCTCGTATCCAATTTTGTGGATATTATATGATAGCCTATGCATAGGAAACAGCTGTGAGTATCAATATTATACAGGCAGCAATGATGAATAGAGTCAGTTATAGTTGATATTGAGTTTCACATTATTAATACTATTACTAATTCGATACTGTTTGCTGATGACACGGTGCTCATTGCAGAAAATGTAAGTGACCTACAAAATTTGGTCAGTGTTTTTGATAGTGTCTGTAATAGGAGAAAGCTGAAAGTAAATGTCAACAAAAGTAGTGCGGCGACGGCCTGATGAACGAGCCTCCCATAACCCACTTAGCCAGGGGGGTACCTCTTTGGCCGACTCGGTAAGGAGTGGCTCTCCCGTCACGCTGGTCGCGGGTTCAATCCCAGGCAGCCGGGGAATACCCTCTCCTTGTTGTGATTAATTTCTAGTGTGTTTCGATACACGCAGAGGACGTGTGGGACCGAGAGAGTAATAGAAAAAAGAGAATAGAAAATCTCGTCATTAAAATGGTTTGTGAGTGAAGTAGAAGTGAGGTTGTAGATTTTGTATGCCCATATAGAGTGGGAATTGAATGTGAAAAAGAATGCAAAATAATTTTGAATGGTGAAGAAATGGAGGAGGTCAATGAGTTTAAGTACCTTGGATCAGTTATGTGTAAGCATGGTGGTATGGAGGGAGATATAAGAGAAAGGGCATTGCAAGGAAGAAGGGTGGTAGGGTCTTTGGGATGAATCATGAATGGCAGAAGTGTGAGCATGGAGGTAAAGAGGGATTTGAGAAATACAATAATAGTACCAACCCTCACATATGCAAGTGAAACGTGGGCCTGGAATGAAAGTCAAAGGTCTAGAGTGCAGGCAGTGGAAATGAGTTATTTGAGGACTGCTTGTGGTGTGAGTAGAATGGATGGAATGAGTAATGAAAGTGTGTGTGAGCGTTTTGGAATGTGTCACAGGGGTGAAGGGAAGAAGTGTGGAGTGGTGGAAGAAGTGAAGCGACAGACTTTGAAGTGGTTTGGCCACATGGAGTGAATGGAGGAGAGTAAGATGACCAGAAGGGTGTATGTGAGTGAGATAGAGGGAGGGAATGCTAGAGGACGACCTCCAGTGAAATGGAGGGATAGGGTGCAAGAGTACATTAGGGAGAGGGGGGAAAGATCTTTAAGAAACTTTGAGCAGGCAAGGAGGGAGTGTCTGGATAGAGAAAGTTGGAAGTTCTTCTGCTGTGGCCATCCCCTGGTGGGAGCTCCTAGGAGCAGGCATCAATGAAATGAATGATGAATGAATAATACTATTACAGAGCTGTTTTGTTGATTTATAAGGTCGCTGATTATAATTACTGAATAACCTAGGTGCTGCCCTCCGTAGAGAAAAGTATAACAGAACAGCTGTCTGCAACAATATTAATAAGGCAATATTAATAATTTGAAACCCAAAATCAACTACAGTACAATTGATGGTATTCATCATTGCTGCCTGCATAATATTGATGCTCACAGCTGTTTCCTATGCATAGGCTATCATATATTATCCATGAGATCAAACACACTGTGACAGCAGGTTGCCAGAGCATGATAATATACACCTCAGACTTAGACACTGCGACTGTAGTTTTCTTGGTTTCATCCCTACCTATATCTCCTGGTTTATTTATTCCCTTGTCAACTTTTTCCACTATCTATCTATGATGACTGGTCCAACTGTTAGGAATTTAGGGTTGTCTAAGAAGTGAGCTGGGATCTTAAAGCGAAGCGGAGCAGCTGTGGGTAATTGGGCGGTTTAGTTGTTCCACAATAAAGGTAATACTTCACTGCCCAGAAGTTGTATTTGTAATCAACTCTTCAGTAATTTACCTTTAAGGCGAGACTATATATGTCATTAAGTAAAATACAGAAGCCCCCTGCCGTTCACGGGTATTTGGTTCCGCAAGATTCCCGTGATCCGCGATCGACGGGACTATAATCAAATAGGGAAAATAGGGTTTTGTTCTATCATCTCGATCGAATAAAAAAAAAAAGATTTCTAAGCATTGTTGTCATAAATCACAAATCAAATATGGACTGTAATAATTTAACACTCACTCTGTGGTTGGTTGTGGTGAGTGTGAGTGCGTAGGCGGTGGTGGTTGGCGGGCGAGTGGTGTTTTTGTGGTAGTTATCGGTCGGAAACTACAAAAATATGCAATGCGATGAGAACGATAGTTTGACAACACTGCACTCAGCCCGTGGCATCAGTGTTTACTGGGCCCTTGAAAGGTAAGAACGCTGTATTGCTTGTGTGTCCATCCAGCAGCCATCAAGTATTAGTGAATTCTCGTCTCTCCCCTTTGTGTTAATACAGTAAACCCTCAGTTATCCGGGAGTTTTCAAAAATGTGATTTTTCCCCCCTCCCCCCCAAAAAATTGTGTGCCATCAAGTCATTCAAATTGCCCGCGCGATGCCTCTAAGCTCTGCCCGGGCGGCGTACCGCACCACCAAGGTCTTTACCTTGCGCAACACAACACAACAAGCGCCCCGCCCACCATTGTTTACGTTCACCATGGCCCAGTTAATTGCTTTTGTGTGTGGTGTTTGTGGCGTTTACCATGGCGCCGATATATATATATATATATATATATATATATATATATATATATATATATATATATATATATATATATATATATATATATATATATATATATATATATATATATATATATATACAGTTAACTCTCGATTTACGCGAGTATTGTGTCCTTGAAGAGGTCGCGTAAATCAAAAACAATGTAAATCAAACAAGAGGTAGGTTTCTATTGAAAAATAGATATTCACTTCATTCAGTGAAGAGAGAGAGAGAGAGAATATCCATATCACCGAGATATCCACTCAGGCACTCAGTCTTAGCCTTACTCATGTGAGGAAGAAATGATCAAGGGACACCATGAGCGACTGGCTAGTATTGGTACCGGTACCGTACCGTATAGCTGGTACCGTTGGTACCCCTATTGTTGAATAGCGTGGCAGTGTGGGTACTGTATTGTTGTTCAAGTGGCGCGCGGGAAGAACTGAGCTCAGCTGTGTTGCCGCGGCGCCGTGTGAGTCCAGTTGCGTGAGACATCTGGTGGCCACTTCATAAAATATCGTGTGTAAGTGAAAAAAAACTGTAAATTAAATATTTATTTAGATTTTGGACCCCGTGTTATTTAAAAAACGCATAAACCAAACTCGCATAAATCGAGAGTTACCTGTATATATATATATATCAGGTGTACAAGCGTTAATTACCCCATTAGGAGCAAATCTTAACACCCGTGTCCTTGGGGCCATGGCGGATGTTGACCTGAGCCCGGCAATGCCCCGACAATTTTTCTTACGTTAAGTCACTAATTATCGTTTGCAAGAGACACCACAACGTCCATGCATCACTGTGGATGGGGAAAGGCTTGCCTCCACTGGTGTTAGCGTAGATAATGTAATATTGCAGAAAACAAGGTAAAACATTCTCAGGGCAAGGTGGGCAGTTTGACGTAACCCGTAACATTTTTTCGTTTTCACAGCTATAATACAACCTTCCTGCACTCGTTTCATATATCCACATGTGCGCAGGCGTAAAGGGCTGACGTGGGCGTACAGATGTGAGCTTAAGTAGCTCCGTTTGTGAGATAATAAGGATATATATTCTCAGGGCGAGCGGGGTGGGGTGGCGGTGGCACGGCTGAAATGTAACCCGTAACATATTTCTTTTTTTACGGCTATAGCATATTGTCCCTGCACTTGCTTCATATATATACGTGTGCGCGGGCGTGGAAGGCTGTCGTGGGCTTACGGGCGTGATCTTAAGTAGCTTCGTTTGTGCCGATGATATATTAACCGCAGTAGGTGAAAGTTGGGTTTTGGGGTCCGTAGACTTAACCTACACCATATCCGGGTGCCCCCGTGGCTCTATTAACCCGGATACCAGAGGGTTTACTGTATTCATATGTATATCCATATACATCCAGTATATTATTAATTAAATTGAGTGTTTGCTGGGCCCTTGGAAGGTCCATTTGTTGCTGTTCCCGGCTGTACGCCCGTACAAACTTTAGACCCATTACCCCTCTGCCACTGCTGCAGTCTCCACCATGTTTGTTTACTCCTCAAAGCAGTAGCCTCGAGTCTAAGAAGGACCAGTTCTGGCAGGTCTTGGTAAGTATCAAGGATTTTAACTGTATAATATTGGGATTTAGGTACGTTTTCACAGTCACTTTTCTTTGTTTTGATCGTTACCAATGAGCAGTGATCGCTGCTGTACTATTTCCAGGTGAAACTGGCTGATGGAGTAGTGGCGGCTGCGGGGTTAGCCCCGCCCCGCACCTTACCATACACACTCAACACCTCTCGCTTCCTCTGCAGCCACCACTACCCCATCGGCCACTTTCACGTGGAAATACTGTAGCGGCAATCGCCGCTCATAGGTAACGATCAAAACAAACAAAAGTGACTGTGACAGTGGCACTTAGTAAGGATCAGACCGCTTGTACGCGAGTTTTCATCCACGTTTGGTGTGGGGTGTCGCAATTACCCTACCCGCGTATAAGTGAATCCGAATCCGTGAACGGTGAGGCCATGAATGGCGGGGGGCGTCTGTAACTTAATGAAATTAGCAGTTGCTATTGAAACTCCTTTAACTTCCTCCCCCTTCCCTCTCATCTCTCCCCCTTTCTGTTTTCCTCTGCCTTTCCCCCTCCCCATATCTTCTCTCATCCATTCACCACAAAATTTATTCTTGCTCTCCCTTACTTCCTGGCTACACTTGTGATCCCTTCATGTCATTTTCATTCCCTCCCCTAAACCTTCACTCCCTCAACCTTTATTCCTTCAGCTCAGATATCTTGTTCCCCTACCACTCCTATTCTTTATATCTTTGGAGTCCTCTATTTCCACAATTATCATACCTCGCTCATCTCATGCCAGGTCCATCATCCTTTGGAACATATGTAAATATTGCTCCCATAATCATGACATTTATCACCTTATTTTAATTATGAACCTCAGGTCTTATGCTGACAAGAAACATGCCTTTTCTCTATCTCCACCATCTTTTCTTTCTTGCCATAGTGCCTCATGACCTTTGATATTTGGTACATTATATTTTCCATCTCATTAACTTCATGTTAGGAATACAGATGCAGTGACATCCATAAAGGGATGACTATCTTTAAAAGTTTGCAGATTAGAAATGAAACAGCATTAGTATGTGTTGAGATTCTCAAGAACATGTTGTATGGGCAGGTATGGCATCGAGGATGACTGGCGACACTGCTGGGATGTGTACAACACTTCAACCATCCCCAGTGAAAAGAACCTCATGCTCAAGGCCTTGGCTCAAACCCGGGATCCTTGGCTCATGCAGCAGTAAGTGCATTTTTTGTTGAATGGACCAATATCTTCTGTTTAGATTAAGAAATAAAATCCTCAAACTTGACAAAATACTAAAATAAAAGGTTTACTTTCAATCTAAGTAGCTTTTTTTATGGTTTAGGCAATACAGTGATGAGAATGTGTGCATATAGGAAAGGCTCACCATGCTGTGATGTTATATGCTTTACCATCAGCTGCAGAGCTTCCAGACTCTGCATGTCTTACCATCTGTGCCTCTGCTACTACAGCCCTGCAATTCTGGGAAAAGGCTTGAGAACTCAGTACAGAGAGAGTCATTCCACCCAGTACCATTTCTATTTCTCCTGGATCCAGTCCCATGCCTATAAACGTAACCCTGCGTTGAAGGGGTTAAGGTTACTTATGAAGAACAGGTGTTACAGTAGATTGATAGGAAAACAATTTTCAGCTATTGATGTTTGTTAAGCCTATAAAGAAAGATAATGTATGAGGAGATTGTCTTACCTCAAGAATATTGTCCACTACCTCAGGTTCCTGGCGTACACACTGGATCCCGCCAAGATACGGCCTCAAGATGTCCTGACAGTGCTGCAGGAGATGAGCAGGAACCCGGGAGGACGGCTCCCAGCGTGGCACATGGTGAGGCAACACTGGTCCCAGATCTCTCAGCTCTTTGGACATGGCTCCTTTACTTTGGGTGCCATTATCAGGGCTGTCACCTCTGGCTTCACCTCAGCATTTGATCTTAGTGAGGTGAGTAGTCCAGTCATATGGTCTCTAGTGCTGTTTTTTTGCATACCTATAATAGACAAAGTGAAAAAAAATCCATTTAGATATCATTATAGGGGTGGTCATAGTATTTATGTGGTGAGGTGTTTTGACAGCTTAAGGATATATTGAAATATTGCAAGGACTAAAGTGTTCTTGTGGGTATAAGTTTGGACTACTGGTTGTAGGAATGGAGTTAAATCCCCTCCCCAGGCAAATATGGATTGGGAGACAGGAGTGACCAAGCTTGAGCTCAAGCCCAGTATTTTAAAAATAGGTAAATACAAATAGGTAAATACACACATCTAATTGTGTTATGTTTTTGACAGGTGGAGTCATTCTTCAAAGATGTGAATGTTGGGCCTGGTCATCGGGCCCTGGCTCAGTCACTTGAGACCATCCGACTCAACATTCAGTGGCACGAACACAACCTGGAGGATGTGTCTCTCTGGCTCCGTCGGCACCTCACTCATGAGAGTACTGAGGACGGTGTCCCCACAATGTAAAACTACTGGCTCCCTCTTCTATAAGCCCTTCAGTTAACTTCATCATTGGAGGATTAGAGAGGAGAAAGTTTATTTTCAGTAACAGCTTTCTCCCTTGTGCTCCTTCTCAGTAACACCTTTTTCATTCACATGCTCTCAAATTTTAACCTTGTTACTCTCTTCATCTCATTCTCTCGGTGACTAAACATAGTCCTGAGTGCTGATTGGCAAATCGGGAGTAGCTGACAGTGAACACACTTGTCCTCTTCTCAGTCTCTAAGTTACAATCTTCCCTCTTTCAGTCTCATATTGACTGATCTTGATATGAACTGGTCTCATTGGCCTACTGGGGATTCTCACATCAAATTAGGAAACTAATTGATTAAATCAATTGAACTGATTTAATCAACAAGTCAAAAGTAGCATCATCTTTGAGTAAAGAAAATGCATCTCTAAATGAGTGAATGAAAGGAAGAGGAAAAATTGCACTTGTGAAAATAAGCAAAGTAAAAGAAAATCATGTATAACAGTTTGAGGAGTGCAACTTCATTGTAGTTTGGAAACTTGATGAATGGGATTATAATTATACTCTTTGAAAACAAGTGAGTGAGGTGAGGGGTAAAGTTAATGTACACCTGAAAGCAGTTGAAAAAGAGAATGTAACATATCCATTAATCTTGAGGGCATTTTTGGAGTGTCAGGAGTGCTATGTGTCTTATGGCTGTCTTACTGGCTGGCAGCAGTTAAAAGATGGTCCTGATATTATGAATGATATATTATTCCATATACTCAAGAATGTTCAGGTATATCATTCACATGTTTTTACATATATATTTTACATTACAGAACCCTATCCATCAATAGTTTTATGAACATGAATGACTAGATAGATAAAATTTTGTTTGACAAGAGTTTTTTAAATCATAGTAGATATGTAGCTTGTAGTGAAGAGAAGTACAAGGCATTGAGTTGAACAAAAATGGTGTGAAGGGGAGACCAGTTGATGTAATGGTCTTATTATCGACTTTTACGGGCTACCATTCCTAGTTTCAGGACTTCAGAAGGCTTCAGAAAATGATAAGATTTGAGAAAGTATACATATATATTTTTATATATACTGGTGAATTGCAACTTCTGTGGATTTTTCTCATGTGGTATTAACAACATGTTTATTGATCTGATATGTTTCTGTTTCTGATTCAGTACTTAAACCTTACAAAATGAAAACGGTCAAATGCACCACACTGCACCATCCTCCCACAGGCCACTGACCACCCTACAATTGCCATGCAAAAGTCATCTAACTGCAGTCTTGAGCATGTCATTTAGTGTGCCTCAAGTAAACCTCATACTTATTCATAATGCCAAAACACAAGCCATCTTTAGCCTCTGGCCCTCCAGTGAAGAAACTGTGCTTTGTGATGATCCTAATAGACAAGTTGTTAAGAATTGATGAAAGGCAAAAAGTCTGTCACTATTGTAGCACAGAGGTGTGGCAAAACAAGGCTCGTTTGAGATTAATTAACATGGGAGGAAATCCTTTAAGTCATATTAACAAGTGCTTCATTTGCTTCTAAAATGACTCAGTTTGATATTTCAATTTAACTATGTTTGTATCAAGATCACCATATATACTGTTTTTTGCCTTAAGCAGGATTCTGAGATCATAACCTATGCATGCTGTATTTGCTGGCATACAAGGGGAATGTCTTATAAGTCAACCCTCAAAATTTCCATTCAAAATGTGGACTTGAGATTTAGGGTCGTATTATAAGACATTTCGCCGTCCAAGAACACATATTGGACAAGGATTTTGTAGGAGTTGTGGGCATTTCCAGGTAGTTTTATGATCCTGGTGGTAGTTTGACCCTTCGTCTGTACCATGAACCTAAAACACGATCATTAGAACCTGATTGACCCCCCCTTTGACTTTTTGAAATAGCTGATGTGAGAAGCGAAAGTGTCTTGTAATACGGCCCTCATTCTCTGCATAAGTAAAGGCCATTGGGAGTTTGCAGCTTCAGTAACTCCAGTCTTGTATCACTCCTTCCACTGACCACTGAATTGATACTATTTACACCTTTCTAGGCAACACCATTGCTTAGGGTTTACCATCAACCAGCTTCTGAGTTTCACAGGCAGTAGTTGTGTTGTCACCACCTCTTCCCTTTGTCCCACATATTACATTACTTGTACGTATTGTGTCTAGTAGTGATGATCTCAAATACCTTACACTACCTTTGAAAGCTTAACAGGAGAGAGGCCACCTTACCTACATTCAGTGCCTTGAAGCCTCTGTGGGGGCAGCGAGAATAACGACAACTGCCAATTAATTTAATGGTGATAATATATAAAGCACAAGTAAAACATATTTAGTATCTTAATTTAGTAAGGTAAATATCATTTAAAGTAAAGGAAGAGGCATGGAGTGACTGCACAGTTACCTTACTTGCACTGCCTCTAATACCCTCACCAAGCTGATGAAGTGTATTTACCAACCCATCAGAATTTTTGGTAATGAAAAGATCCAGTTGGTAATGAAAACTGAGAAATTGGGTAGGCTAATGAGAGCAGCTTCAGACTGGCATTCCCATGGTCCTTGCCCTTTTGGAAATGAAACAACCAGACTCAGATTGAGACTCACTGCTGTACACAGTGTCTGTTCAGCGAGTCACTTCTCACCTCTCCTATGCCTTAATGGCAGTTTCTATGGGATTTTTTTTTTTTTTTTTTTTTTTTTTTGAAAATTTGCCATCCATAGAAACCTAATTTTTGTGGTTCATGGTGATAGTGATTATAAAAATAATCAAGGAAGCAAACTGGTTTAGGTGAGTGTTCTCCATCACTCCCAGGTACATTTGACCCTTAATTTCCCGGATATTGAATTTCCTGGACAAACTCTGGGGTTCGGCAAGGCTAGACATCTGCCCAGTCAAGTCCGAGAATTGAAATAGAAGCCCAGGCCAAAAATCTTGGGTTCATCTTTGTTTGGTGGTTGCTGGACACATGCCTGGCCATGTATGGAGAAGTTCGGTCATACATCAGATTCTGTTCTCTGGTCAATGTTTGTGACACCCACTAGGCGGCTGTGTTGTGCACCTGACATCTTTTGTTGACGTGTCATGCAAATCTTCAGACAACTTGTTTTCGTTAATCTTTCCTAAATGTGCTACTTAATTGTGCTAGACAAAGTTTGATAAAACTCTGGGGCAGGTACTAAATATTAGGGATTGCTGGACCAAGTATATGGTAAATGTGAAGGAATGGGCCGTGGCCCCCAGACTGTAGCAGTTCTTGATTCCCAGAGTTTTGTGGTTCCCGGACAAGTGCTCCCCCCTATTAGTCCAGGGAATCAAAGGTAGAGTGTACTCCACAACCACAGAATGAAGGTTCCAAAGATTTGGCATATTTTAAGGTTCAATGGTGGCTCTATTCTCTAACAAATACCGTAAGCTGCAATTTGCCAGTATATGAATTTCCAAGTGCATACACACATACGGTCAGCCCTCCCTCAGTGTGGTTGCATTGTCCTGACCTTGGACTACAATGTTGAAACCTGCATTGGAAAAACACCATTTTACCCTAAAACTTAGCTGGCACAAAGATTGCTGAAGTGACACTTTTTCCCATTTTTACTTGAAATTGCTAGATGAATATGGCTTTTGATATGCAGTCATTCCCCAATATAATAAAGGACACTATATTCCCACTCCTTACCCCGAAAATGAAATTGGTGGCATAAAATTACCAATATGTACATATTTACATATTGCTATCATTACTTGTAACATTGAAAATTCTTTTTTTTTATATTTTTTTTTTATGCTGCAACCTTTTAAGAACTTGACCCATTTTCTCCTTTCAAGCCCTTATTTTAGTTTTTGAATGAAATAGAAATAGAATCTTTGCTTAATCTTTAAAATAAAGCATGTGACTTTAGACGGCTACTGACCGTTTCCCAAAGGAGGAAGCATACCTGTCGCATGCCCCACCCTACCCTGCCTCATCCCACTAATTTAGCTGCCATGGCATATGTAGCCATTAATGCAATACTAAAATATTTCTTAGCCAGCAATATACATTTCTTTTCAGTTTGTACAATAATCTTTATGCTTGACCAAGTACTGATGCTTCCCGTGGCTGTGTCTAAAGTTTTTGGCACTCGATCACCACATCCCCTAGTGGCCTGGCCCACACAGGCAAAATGTGAGACCAATTATTGACAAAACAATATCAGCAACTGGTTACAGAGGCAAAAATGTCACACATGGGCACAGCACTATATTCTGTGGTCAGATATTTCCCATGAAATCTCGGTTACTTGAGATACCCCAAATGTCATCAGCCTTTTCTAATTTGGTTATCCAGGAAAGGAGTAAAGATGCTCCACAGGTGCCCAGGCCCCACAGGGGGTCTGACATCATGTATCAAGAAGACAATGTCTGAACATGTTATTGTGCAGCTGCACATCTGAGAAAACAGCGCTGTGACCCAGATTTCAGCTGTAGGCTTTTAAATTGGATATTTGTGGGGGAATCATAGTGGTGCAATTCACCTTAGTCAAAACTGCATTGGAGGAGGGCTAGCTATTTGACTGTGTGAGAATTTACTATCATTCATTACATCTTTTCTTTGTCCAACACTGCCAAGTTTCTGGGAAGTTGCTAGTTTTGAGATGTAATGGAAGAAACAAACCAACCCATTACTTATGTATACTTTCACTAGGTTGCAAAGTTGATTATCCTCAGGAATGCACTAGCAAGTCTCTCTCTAGTTGGAAAGTTTTGTTTTGACTTTATGACAGTTTTATTTTGTATACCACTTGATATTTAGCCATGCTAGTGCCTCCCTGTTGTCTAAATTCTTCCTTAGCAGGGAGCAGCAGAATAGATGAATATAACTGAAGTCAAAGAGATAGTTGAGGGCCATGTACTGATTCATGGTCATGTATGATCTTGGATGTGGTCTTTGGGTGGATCAACTGTGAAATATACCAATGTCATCCAGACAGACACAGCAGCCATCACTGGTCCTTAACCCTGCTGGTAGCAGTCTCTTAAAGCTCTTCTTACAACTTTAAACAAACACTAAGATAAGACACTGGGTCTTAATGTTCAAACTGTTAACTGTCAGAAAAAAAGGGAGATCAGATGTCCTTAAAAGCAGACACCATTAGGTGGATTCAATTCATGTCATTCTCTGACTCCCTCTACTCAAAGATCTGCCTGCAAGCTGGAGGGGTAAACCATCCCAACTTGTGTATCATTTCCTTTCAGTATTCTTGATGCAATCTAAACAGATCTTGTCTGTCACCAAGAGTTGCTCGGGTTGTTTGGCACTTTATTTGCAGAAAATTTAATGTACCCATCTTTGGTTTTGCTGTACTCGGGGTGTCTTTCCACATTCAGACAGCGAAGTCATGAACTCACCCATTTTCCACATTCCAAGATAAAAAGACAGTAGTGTAGCCCCTGAGCTTAGGTGGGCTGTTGCAGGGTAGTGGAATTTATTCACCTGTTTCTGCTGCAAAAGCCTCCAAGCTATGCAGCTGATGGGCTTACTACCACACTCTGTTCCTATATATCAATTTTAGTCTAAGAAGTTTAGATTACTGATAAATTCTGGTCAGATTTTATCATGTTATGCAAATTATATATCCTAGATAAATTTTGAGGCTTCATTCTGGGAATTGAAGTATACTTAATTTATTGTATATTATAGAAAGTTTATAAGGTTTATTTATAAAGAGTTTATATAGACAAGAAAGAGCTGGCCCAAGTATGTACTAATATGTGTGGATACTCCATCTTCAGTGACATAAGGTCAGTGCTAGAGAGAGCAGTGTAACAGTCTGCAGGTGTCAGGTAATAGTCTTGGCTTGGCTCTTACTGTATATTTATAATGTCAGAAACTGTCCTGTACTTAATTCATGTCTATATAGCACAAAGTATTATGAAGCAATCTTTTATTTTTACCCTTTTAATACCAGTAGAAAGAGTGGTTAGTTGTTTTGTGTTGCCTTCAACTCAGTTTTTAATATATTACTATCAAGTGTAGCTTCATAGTTGTTATGGTTGTTAGGGTGATGCAACACAAGGTTAACTTATGAGGTTTATTCACATTATGTTGGTATCTAATGGTAGTGAGCTTATTGAAGTTAAGTAACAATATTATTTACACTTCATCATTCTGTTGGTTATGGTAGCGAGCTTATTGAAGTTAATTAACAATGCTATTGACAACTCATTCTGTTGGTAATGGTAGCGAGCTTTTACTGAGTTACTTTACAACATTGATTACAACTCATCATTCCAATCACCAGAAGGGCATACTCAATCACATAATTTCATAAAATATATATAGATATAGAGTCCTGGCCATAGCTAACAAAAACTACCCTAGTCAAGTTTCTATGGTGCATAATTATACAACAAAATGTATCCCTTCAACCACTGATCGATATGTGTTCACAAAGATGAGCATGGGGGCAAGGTATTCATGTGGGGTTAAGATACCAAGGGGGTGATCATGAGCCCACACAAAAGGGAATGTTCACATACTCTATATAATGACACACAACACGCGAGGTACCAGTTCACTCAGTATGCTAGGGAACCTGTGGGGGTGAGACCGAGACGGTGTGTGTGACAATTCACTCTTTAAGTAACATTAACATTGTATCAAGATAACGCACTAACAAGCTTGGTCCCTATGAGCTGGGTTCAACATACCTGTGGGGGTGAGGCCGAGACGGTGTGTGAGGGAGACACCCTCACACAGTTGGCTTATCACCTCCCCTCCCACTGCCCGCGGCTAGCCAGAGGCTAGTGAACGCATTTATCGGTGGTTTAGTTATCTAATTGTCCTGTTCTGCCAGTTCAGAAAGAGTTTCGAAGCAACTGGTTCTCTCACTCAATACAGGTGAAAAATTCTGCTTGTCAATCCTCCATGAAAAACTAAGTAATGATCATTCGGCACCTTCGGCCGAGGCGTAGTCACGCCACCAGCTCCACATCTGGTTCGTCTGTCTGTCTTGCGGTTCGTAACCACTTGATTCACAAGCAATACATCAGTTATTACAGGTTATCGATTTCTCAGTTTTCCCCACATTACAGTTTTGAGTTGGGATGAACAAATTGCTTTTCTTGCACAATGTAGTAAGTACTGTAAAAGTCCAACGATCTGAATGACACCAGACAGATTATCATCTGGAATATCAAATTGTTTGGATTGTTGGGAGGGACCCATGAAAATCTAAAACATATTTACACAATCAGGAAAAAAAAAAAATTGTGATATGTGTCTCACCAGTAATTCATAAGAGTGATGAACATTAGTTTTACAAAGGTAAATCCAGGTAAAGAGAGTAGATCAGGTGATAAAGGCACCAAAGGTAAAGGAAGGTTCACAAAAAAAAGGAGATGCCATTGAAAAGGTGAACCACTCCAACAATCATGGAGTTGAGTTGAGGCTGCCTGAGTACTGTATTTTCACTTAATTTATTAACTTTTTGCTCTTCTATAATATTTTGGGTGGTGTGGCTTGAGGATTGTGTGGATGACGGGGAAGACAGGGATAGTAAAGTATGCAAGGGTGTTTGCATGTGTGCCAGTAAATGATAAGGGGAAGGCAAGAGTGATATGAAGAGATTCTTGGAGGACTTAGGACAGCTGATGGCATTACAGCAGAAATGCTGAAATATGGAGGTGTAGTTGTGGAATGGATGTTATGGATATGTAACCTTGCATGGGAACATGGTGAGGTGCCAGACGATTGGAGAAAGGCTATTGTTGTGCTGCTTTACAAAGGGAAGGAAGCAGAGGTGATTGTAATAGTTACCTGGGGTAATTTTTGGCAGATAAAAAAATAAAAATAAATAACACTGAGGGGGTTATAGCCCTCAAAGAAATTACAGCCCTGCTAAGTCACTATTCAGAGTCCATGTCTCACAGCCATACAGTAAGGCAGGGAGCACAAGCGACTTAAGATTCAAATCTTTGTCCGCCTGCATATATATACATTGGACAATGCCATATACTTTTGTTGAGCGAGTTCATAACAATGTGGACGTCCGTCGTCCCTGGTGAGACCCACCATTTTTATGAACACTTTTGGCGACCTCAACATCTTCACAAGCAAAAACAAACTGAACTGTCATCCAGCAAGCCTCCAAACAATTGGACCTTGGTTTTGGTCCAGGAGAGCTTCAGTTCCAGAGGGTTCTCCTCATGCAGCACTTCCAGAGGCAACACCATTAAGACCTCCAGCGATTCTGCGAGAAGTACGTATACATCACCACCAACAGATGCTTCGCAATGATTTCGATCAACAACTTTTTTGCCTAATATCCAGTCCACCTAAGTGTTGAAAAGTGATGGAGCAAGGATGCACCTCTACTACACTCCTGAATCAACAAGGAAGAAGCTGGAAATGCCTCCTTCACACTTCACAGTGAAACGGCAGAATTTCCTCTTTACTATACTCCAACACGACCACAGCGTGTAACAAAACACACGAGAAATTAATCCAGACAAGGAAAGGTTTTGTCAGCGCCGGGAATTGAACCCGCGACCAGCGAGACCGGAAAGCCACTCCTTAACCAGTCGGCCTAAGAGGTACCCCCCTTGCAGAGTGAGTTATGGGAGGCTCGCCCATCAGGCAAGTCAGCTGCACTACAACAGCACCATCATTCCGAGAGTAAAGGCCAGTCTTCAGGTCAATAATCCTTGCAGAAATTGCACGGATCCACAGAATGTCTGACCATTGTGCCTCCCAATGCACTGAATCAAATGCCTTCTTGAGATTAACATAGGCTACAAGAAACTCCTGTTGAAACTCACATCAGCATTCCACACGGACATGAAGTGCGTGGATCCTGTTAACCCAGATTGCTCAGGTCTCTGAAACTTGAGCAGATGATATCGAACTTGCGTCAGCAGCAGATGAGCGAATACTTTGCCAGGCACACTAAAGAGTATAATACCATGGTAACTGTTGCAGTTCTGTCAATCCCCTTTCCATTTCCAGATAGGGACAAGCAACTCCCTTTATCAGTCAAGAGGAATGGCACCAGCAGACTGCCACATGGCAGACAGCACTGTAGGCTATGCAGCCCATGGAGCATGGATTAACTTCTGGCTTTCAGCATCTCCGCATCGATATTACAGATTCAAACTGCCTTCCCACTCTTCAACTTTCACATAGCCTTTCTCACCTCCATAGGAAAGGGTGGAGTTTTGTCTATTGGTGGATCAAGGAGATGTCCTCTTGGGGATGTGCCGTGTACAACTGCCCAGAGTATACATACTTGTCCGGCACTCAGATAGTGCTCATTATGAGATGTGGATTTGGAGCAGAGCTTCAGAGCTCGAAAGGCAGGTCTAAGGTCATTTGTATTTAGACAACCCTCTACATTCTCAGCGAGACCTCTGACATGACTCTCCTTATCCCTCCTCAGAAGGGTTCTAACCCTTTGTGACAAGAGTCCTGTATCGCTCCAAATCACCAGTCAACCTGCCAGTGCGACTCTCCTCCATATGCTCTCCAATGTCTCCCTTGAATCAACCCCACTCCTTAACCCTGGACAGTCTTCAATGCACTCCTCAGCAGCTTCGAAAGTTTCACGTTTAAAGGTACCCTACAACTCTCCAGGGTCCTCCAGAGTAGAGACTGCTACTGAATATTCCTGAGCACATGCCCGATTCCTCTGTTTATGAAGATGGAGCCCTGAAGGGTTGCATGTTGAAAGTTTCTTGGACCTGATGTGTATCCTCAGTTTTGCAACAGGCTTGTTGTCTATCGCAAAGAACTCAGCACTCCAGAAAATCCTATGCAGTCTGGAGGATCCTCCAATGAGTTGGCTACCTACTAACAAGAATATGATCGATCTCCTTTGTCACACCACCAGCATTGCTATACCAAGTCCAGCAACAAGGCTCGCATCTCTTAATTAAACCAGGAACCAGCAATCCTCATTCTTCTGAATTTTGCAAAGCTCAAAGGGAAATAATTATTTAAATTTCTGGTGCCAGAGCCAAGAGGGCCAACACATAACTTATTATAGCCAACTCTCTCTATTCCAGTAGATGCACTGAAGTCGCCCAAGACAATGAATGTGTCACTCAGGGGCACTGGTCGATTACAGAGTCGAGCTTGGCATATGTCATCTCTTTCTCCTCAGGTTCCTGCACCTTGGCCGGGCAGTATACTGCAATTAGAGATATAAAGGGTAATACTTTCTAAGAAGTCCGCCTCCCCCTCCGTCACTCCAGCCCCCCCTACCCCTCAAGACAAGCCTGGGGAACTGTGGGCAACCGGGGTTTGGGGGGGGGAAGTCAAAATCACTGAAAAATGGACTTCCAAAATTCCCCTAGAAAAATCCCTAAATTAAGGAAAATTCCCTACATATGGGGGGGGTCCAGGGGGGGCGCAGCCCCCCTTGGTTAGGAGGGGGTCGAAGCCCCCTCGTTAGCAGGTCGTAAAGTTCGGTTGGAGTAGTTTTAATATGCTCCCCACCAAAAAAAAAAAAACGATTTTCCAGCGCATCATACATGTGGGGGGATCCAGAGGGGGGCTGCTGCGCCCCCCTTGGTTAGTAGGGGGGTGAGGGGGGCGGTTAGGTTATAAAGTTAGGACTTTCCTTACTTTCGAGACTAGGGAATTTCCCTTCATTTAGGGATTTTTCTAGGGAAATTTTGGAAGCCCATTTTTCAGTGATTTTGGCTTCCCCCCCAAACCCCGGTTCCCCACAGTTCCCCAGGCTTGTCTTGGGGGGTAGGGGGGGCTGGAGTGGCGGAGGGGGAGGCGGACTTCTTAGAAAGTATTACCATCGGGTATAATAGCAAAAAAAAAAAAAAAAAAAAAAGTGATGAAACTTTGAAGAACTAGACGACCCTTTTTGATACTTTTGTGGGAGGCTAAAAGTTGGGCTGCCTGCACATGGAATATCGACAATATTTAATAAGGATTTATATCAGTTGGTGGTGGTCACAAATTACCGCCGTGGCGCCGAGCAGTTGACATTGTATGCAACAACGTGATAATACTTCTACTTATTTACGTTTGTTGCTGGTAACAATACTAATTTTACCAAGAGACTGGCAATGATGCATATTTCTATATTCTGTAAAACTTTAGAATAGGCAAATAATTACACGCACTTACCTCATGTCTGCGTGGTAATTCGGGTCGGGTCAGCGTTGGTGTAGACTGTAGACTATAGAGTGTAGACAGCAGCCCTCTTGGAAAGGAAGGGATCAACAAGTTACTAAGTGGCAGTAGTAATAAAAGGAAATGATACAAGTTGTAGTAGTAAAAGGAGAAGGCTAATAATATACTCGTTTTAGCCACCACCGTGTCCGTGATTCCCCTTCTAATGCCTTTATATTGCCCTCCCAAAGTGACATGATAGATTTCGGATTAATTTCTGGAACAATCCACTTAAGTGCTTCTAAGTTCGCCATAGATTTGAGTAATTGTGAAGAACCATTACGCTTCCAAAATAAGATCTAGCTTTCGCCTCCGTATAGGCAATATTATTATCCTCTTTTTGGTATTATATTCTAGTGTTTGCCCATACTCACCCCTCTCAACCAAAATTGGCTAGGGGGCCTTTGGGACTGCGGGGGATGAAGCGGTAAACATAAAATCCGTCGAAGTTTTTTTTTAGTTATGGGGGTTGAAACGTACGTATCATAGATGTAGGGAAATTCCATACATTTAGGGATTTTTTACCACGTACGGAAAACACGGATGAAAAGAGATCACGAAAATGAGAAAAACAATATTGATAAGTCCAAAAATGGTGTAAAATTTCAGAACTACACACACAGGGCCGCCGACCGCCAGGAACAATAACTAAAATTTACAGAGCTGGGATTCTGTAGAAAAAATCTACCACCGGTATCGGTAGTCGGTAGCGAGCCGCGTCCAATGAAATGGATCGTATAGATTCGGTATCGGTAGAAAAAAAAACTATATATAATAAAAAAAAATGCTTAAAGGCCCCCACATAACACCTTTATTTCTTTCTCTCTTCGGTTAACTTAAGAATATAGTAAATTAGAGTCTTTTTTTTAATACCTTTTTTCAAAAATACATAACTTATTTAATAAATGAATTTCTCCTAACCTCTTGTAAACAATATGATTGTAAAGTTCACTGACTGAATCAAAAAAACTTTTTAATAAAAAATAAAAAAAAAAAAAAAAAAAAAAAAAAAAAAAAAGCACAAAAAATTAAAAGCTGCCGCGGCGGGTGGACTTAAAACACTGCCACTGCCAACAAACACTACGGCGATGAGGCTGAGCGTTGTCGAGAGGTAGGAGAGCGTAGTAGGTGTAGGCTACTCGCGTCGGCAGGCCAAACAAGTGGGGCTCCCTGCAAAACTTTGGGCGGGAGCGAGAATCTGCTGTCGTGGCTGCCTCTGATTGGCTGGAGAGAACGCAGAACGGCCGGTGATTGGCTAAGCGTGATGACGTCAGAAAATTTATAATACCTAATGAAGCCAACCTTACCATGCGATATATCCCTCCCAGATCATATTTCAAGAACCTAATATCCCACAAACAAGTAAACTGATGCAGTGTAGCAATACGGCAGTGATTATGTCCACAAAGTACTTCATAATCCTATAGCACCACGGGAGTCTTCTGATTAATGTAAAATCACTTAGGTTTAAGGACAGACCACCAAGTCTGGACCATGGGGTCTGTGTGGTCTGATTTTCTATGTAAATCTATGTAAAAAATATCCTTTGGAGTGAGACGGGCGTATAGCTACTTCTGGAAGAATATCAAAACTTGCATGTTCAAAACTTCTCTGGAAATTAACCCACTAACATCGATTTAATAATAAGTGGAGTAAAGTACGCGACCTAGTGGATAATCTTTCCCCCACTCCCCTCCCGTCCTCACCATTCCGTGCTGCGCCGTTCACTCATGACTTGCACTCCCACGAGACCTTCAAGTGAATCAACCAGGCTACACTATGAAGAAATACACAACGGGTCACTATTTCAATAAAAAAATATCTCAGACTACATTCTACGCAGCTTACCTGAGTGGTGGATGCTTACCAACTGCTGAAAGGAGGGAGGGCGCCACCGTCACACGACTCAAGAATGCCGCTCGGACTTGTTTCGAAGCCTCGACTGCATTTCATAACTTCACCAATCACCATGGAACTAGTCAACGAGCCTTACCCCCCACTCCTTGTAAATGAATAACAACCAATGACCAACGGCAATCAACAGCCAGAAAATAATGAACTGATATTATATACTACGACTACAACCACTATATACTATTAGGCTAAATGCTAATACATGATCGACTACCACATCTACCATGCTTCGAACGCTGTACCAAGGCCATCATCAGCTATAAAAAGAAAGATAAATGAAGGTATCAAACACAACGGAAAACCTGTATTTCACCCCAATGCCACATAGTGAAACAATGAAAAATCTTCTAGGTAAAACAAACACGCAAACAAAGGACGTCTGCCGCCCCATTCTTCCGTTTCTTTCCCTGCTTTGTCCGAGCTTTTGAATGCCTTATAGGGGCTTTCTACCCTCCATCAGTCATTCCCTTCACATATCTATACATCGAGCATACAGATAATAGTTAGTCTATGAAGGGACAAGATCTACATATTAATGAGTATGAAGTTGGATAACACTTACAGTAGAGTTTGTTAAAGGAGAATGAAATCTACAAGTTAGTCTGTACAAAGGTTATTATTATTAGTATTTACTCTATAGAAATTTACACATGATACAAACCTGGCCAGGGTGCGTTATACACGAGTCTGCCGGCGGGGCCACGTGACAGGGGTGGCGCCGCTCACCTGGGCGAGGGAAGGCCAGGGGAGAGCATTAACAGTATTATTTGTCGCCGCACACCAACGCTTGATAACCTGAGCCATGCGCGCACTCCACACTTTGTCCCACTGTCCCTTTTCTTCTTTTCATCCTTTTCCTGCACCTTCTCCTTCCACTTTTTCTCCTCTTTCCATTCTCCAAACCCATGATCCCACTTTGTAATTGCTAACTTCACTTATGAGCCCATTCACAGTTCAGCAACAGCAATCAGGATGAGGAAGGCAAGGAAAAGAAGAGAAGGTGAAAATAAAGATTGACTAGATTCTTGTGTTAGGTACTTGTATGAGATAGACCGGTAGATAGATAAATGAGAGAGAGAGAGAGAGAGAGAGAGAGAGAGAGAGAGAGAGAGAGAGAGAGAGAGAGAGAGAGATTGTACAAGCTCATTATTACCTGCCTAACCTCCTTCATTAATTAACCACGTCAGGTGCGTCTGCTCGTCTCCGTGTACGCCAGCGATACATACAAGAACATTCCTTAAAACATTATACATCGTTAAACATTATAAACATTACGAGTGTGTGCACAACATTACGGGGACATGATGAAAACTCGGCGGCGGGGAAAGAAAAAGAAAAAGATATATAACACGAGACGAGAAGTGAAGTGCTGAGTGTGACATGATTTGTGGATTGCAATTTTGCTTTGAGGAAAAAAAAAAAAATGAAATTGGCAGATAGATGGTTATAGATAGATGGATAGATAGATAAATACTGATGAAGAAATATAAATAGATAAAGAGATAAAAAGATTGATAGATAGACGGATGAAAAGAGAGAGAGAGAGAGAGAGAGAGAGAGAGAGAGAGAGAGAGAGAGAGAGAGAAATGGATCATACATTACTATAATTTAATCAACCAATTTACAAACACTTGATGATAACAGATGGCGATGATTAATTTATAGGCATTTTTTTTTTATCTGCATCAGCTTCATAGCAAAATAGATCGAATAAAAATATGATTTGGATCTGTTTGTTTACTTTTCGCGTATGTAGATAGATATGTCTCGTATATAACAACAGGGAGGTACTGTATACTTAGACCACGACCATATAGGTGATTGTTAGGGAGGTTAAGGGGAAGGGAGGAAGAATTAAAAGACGGGAAGGGAGAGGGGGAAGAGAATACGATTGTTAGGGAGGTTAGGGAAAGGTGAGGAGGAATCAAGGCAGGAAGGGAGAGGGGGAAGAAGATACGATTGTTAGGGAGATTAGGAGAAGGGGAGGAGGAATCAAGGCAGGAAGGGAGAGGGAGAAGAAGATACGATTGTTAGGGAGGTTAGGAAGGGAGAGAAGGAAGGAATCAGGGCAGGAAGGGAGACGGGGAAGATAATACGATCGTTAGGGAGGTTAGGGAAAGGGGAGGAGGAATCAAGGCAGGGAAGGGAGAGAGGGAAGTGAATACTATTGTTAGGGAGGTTAGGAAGGGGTAAAAGGAAGGAGTCAAGGCAGGAAGGGAGAGGGGGAAGATAATAAAAAGGAGAGAAGGAGAGGAAGAAGGGAAAAGGGACACAAAGGGAGGAAGGTTGAAGGGGAAAAATGCTGTACAAGAGGAGGAGGAGGGTGGGAGGGAAGGCTTGGAAGTTGTCAAAGGAAACAAGTTATTAAGAATCGAAGCAGAGGAATAGACAGTGAAACAGATAGAGTGAAAGAAGAGAGACAGAAAGGGACGAACAGGAAGATAAGTAAAAAAAAGAATAAGAAGAAAGACCGAAATAAAAATACAACATAGACCAATAGACGCAAGGCACAGACATACGTCATAGAAAGAAGAGAAAAACAAGAGAGAAGCAACAAGGGAATAGTCAAGTAAAGTCGGAAGAAGCAGATAAAAAAAACAATCACGCGTCCCCCGTCCCTAATGGAGCAGCTTGTAGAGCACGCCGAGCACCAGCACCGTGACCAGGGCCAGCACGACGATGGTGATGATCTTAGCAAAGGTGTTCATGTTGTGCTCCGCCTCCATGTACGGGTCTCGGGGCTTCGGCCGGTCAATCGAGTTCTGCACCAGCGTCGGGAAGGCCAGCTTCTGCGTGAACGACAGCTTCGGCACCGGCTCGGGCAGGTACGGCGTGTAGGGCATCGCGGCGGCCTGAGTGGAGTCGTAGTCGAAGGAGTCATAGTCGTAGTCGATGCTGAAGTAAGGGTTGAGGGAGCGAGCGAGTGAACGAAGGCTGAGCAGGGACGGCCGCCGAGGACGCTTGTCATCCTGACCTGTCGAGGAGAATGTAGAGAAAATTGCTAAGGAACATTACTTGGGAACACCAATTAGGAGATTCTCTATGTAACACTAGACAGAATCATTGTCTCATTAGGACATCCCAAGAGTACATTAATCAGGAATGATGTTTAAGGACACTAAATAGGATCATTACTTAGGAACATCAGGAATACAGCTGCGAAAACATCCCAAGGAATAATGCCACGAGAAATCAATTATCGACAGGAGTATTATGTCGGAGGGCGAGTGGCGTCGCTAACCCTACAAAGGCATTTTCGGAGGTCCTTCCTAGAAACTCTCCATGCAGACAACCTTCCCATTCCAAATAACAACTTTCTCAAGCCACAGGATGCAGTGGATAGCGGAAATCCCCGAGTGCTTCATAATGCACTGAATCAAATGCCTTCTTGAGATAGGCATACCCTGCAAGCGTCCCCTGTTGAAACACGTCGGCGCTCCACCAAAACAAGTAGCGCTACAGGATAAGTCTTTTCATCGTTCACTCCTCCTCCAATCACATTTATAACTTTCCTCTTTCCCTATTCCCTCCTTCACTTACTCTTTCCCTCTGTTTTTTTTTCCTTGTCACTTTATCATTCATTTCTTTTTATCTCTCACTCTATAACTTACAACTTAGTCCCTTCCTAAACCCGTATTTTATCCATTCTCTATATCCTTCCCTCCCCTTCTCTCCACGTATCCATTCCTTTCTCTCTCCAACCATCCCCTCCTCCATCTGTCCACCCATCCCTCCCTCAATCCGTCCCTCTCACCCACCAGGTATCTGGAGCCGGAAACTTGAGCGCTTTTCTGCCGTGATGGAGCCGGAGCGAGGCGGTGGTGGCTGGGAGAGAGAGTGCGTGCGGGAGAGCTCCGAGCGCAGGGAGAGCCGGGAGGAGCCAGGGGAGCCGCTCTCACTGAAGGAACACATGGAGTTGACGGAGAGGGTGACCATCTCGGGCCCGCCATGCTCGCTGTGCAGACTGTCGGAGCGCGAACACTGCAACACACCAACCAGAGTTACATTACTGCTGACCAATGAGATGTGTTGAAGGAAAATACTTAACAATACCTTTAAAATATAACTATAATACATTTGGGTACCCTACTGAGCATATGCCTTTTAACGTTATGGAATTATAGCGAAGTTCCCAGTAGTCACCCGAGAAAGAAAAGAGCAAGAAGAAAAAATAACTAGATAGTAACCATTTATTTGTGATCATACTAGCTTTATGATATGTATCTTTATATAACCATTTGCTGTTTCTTCTTCTTCCTCTTCTCTTCTCTTCTCTTCTCTTCTCTTCTCTCTCTCTCTCTCTCTCTCTCTCAAAGAACTGAAACGCGTTTTTTCTCAGCACGACATGCACACACACACACACACACACACACACACACACACACACACACACACACACACCAAAAAAAACAAAGTATGGCCTTGTCCCGTGACTATAGCGAGGGTGTGGGGGGGAAGGAAGTCGATCGGGCCCGGGCGCGTTTTGTTTGTAAAGTAGAATTTATGATAAAACTGTAAAGAAATATATACCACAATACAACATGTGCCTTTTAAGGTCACCCAGTCAACACAGACCACTGAAGAAAATAAATCTGAATTCGAAAAAAAATGCCAAAGACAATAAGTGATACATAAATAAAGTAAGAGGATAATTACAAAACTAACAAATTTACACATAAATAACAACTGTTGATGAGAGAAATGATAAATATTCTGATGTATACACTAAGAACAACGAACGCACACCTTTACAAACAGCAGTGATTTCAAACGAATAAAAAGTCTTCTCATTTGAGCCTGTCCGTAATGAACCTCTAAGTATTTGCGTCGTTAGAATGTGTATTACGATATGAAACCCTCAAAAAGGTATTATTAATCCCTAATATTCTTTCTAATCGTCACCATTTTCTATTTCTTGTTTTTGTTCTTCTTATTTTTATCCTCCTCCTCCTACTCTACTTCTTAGAGGGTGGACAGGGGTGTAGGGTATCGGAAAAGCCGCCCATTTTTTTCCACTCCCCCGGGAATCGAACCTGTGCTCTCTGGGTTATGAGCCGAGTGTGCTAACCACTGCACCACGAAGCCCCCAGTCTTAATATGAGAAACGCATCAATATTACTACCAACATACATCCTACCAGCTTGAAAAGGATCTTTGCTACAACTGCAGCGCTCTCCACCAATACACAACCAGTTACTGAAGCCATCCCCTCCATGCTACCACACCAATAACCTAACATAAATTACTATAAACATTAGTAAAAAAAAAACTACCCCAGCCCCATCACCGTCACAACAATGGTATATCAGCCACTACTCAGACGAGGGAACAGACGAAGCCCTTTTTAAAAATGCTCCCTACCACCACCACTAAGCGACCATACTCGGCGACCTTTCACACTAATCTAAGCATACTTTTTCATAACTTACAAGTAACCATATCCGCTCTGACCACCACAAGGGTACCACACACAACAATATTCGCTCTGACCACCACAAAGCTACCACACACAACAATATTCGCTCTGACCACCACAAAGGTACCACACACAACAATATTCGCTCTGACCACCACAAAGGTACCACACACAACAATATTCGCTCCGACCACCACAAAGGTACCACACACAACAATATTCGCTCTGACCACCACAAAGGTACCACACACAACAATATTCGCTCTGACCACCACAAAGCTACCACACACAACAATATTCGCTCTGACCACCACAAAGCTACCACACACAACAATATTCGCTCTGACCACCACAAAGGTACCACACACAACAATATTCGCTCTGACCACCACAAAGCTACCACACACAACAAACCAACGCGCGATGACCCAACCAACGAACCTAATCATGCTTACTCACACCTCCGAACGAACCCCCTCGTCTGCAGCCCCTTCACCCGCCAAACCACCAATTATTTGTGGATGGAGCAATCTATTTTCCATCTCGCCCGCCCTTGTATCCATGCATGCAGCACAATTCTTTCTATAGCAAAGGTACCAAGATATCTCGTTCCTGGAAACTTTGTCTCACTACAGTGTCCATCATCTTAAGCTACTCAATTCTTAATGCAAACTTAACAGAGAGAAATATGTTTTAGGTCCCAGAAATAACAGCAAACATTTATCATTACATTAACTTCAAGTGTGGAGTCTACGGCTCTTTGTCTCATTAACTACCCTCCTCTTATTGACAGTCTTTTACCTTTTGAATTCTGCAGCCATTTTGCCTCTCTATTTTCTATCGATATCTTCACGCTGACTGCTCTTCTGAACTTGCTAACTTCATACCTCCCTCCTCCCGCGCCCCCGCTGCACTCGACTTTCTACTCTAGCTCATCCTTATACTATCCAAATCCCTTACGGAAGAGTTAGCAAGTATCTTCATTCGTTCATCCCTTGCACTGGTAAACTCTGGAACAATCTTCCTTCATCTGTATATCCTCCTGCCTACGACTTGAACTCTTTCAAGAGGAGAGTATCGAGACACCTTTCCACTCGAAATTGATCTGTCTTTGGTCATTCTTCTAAACTCTTTTCTTTTATAGGGGCAGAGCTTAGCGGGCTATTTTTTCTCGTTATTTTTGCCCTTTGGTCTGCTTCCTTTGCTGTAAAAAATAAAATCATACAAGCCAGTCCAGTTCACCACCTCTACCACCACCACATTATCAAACAAGAAAAAAAATGGTCACTGTCAGCTTGGTATTGTCTTGTGCAGTTTGTGTATAACTTAAACATTTCATTCCTCCCGAGAACCTTATTAATGCAAGTAAATAGTATTGCCTATGTAACGACATAGACTTCATAAATGATGCCAAAGAGTGTGTGTGTGTGTGTGTGTGTGTGTGTGTGTGTGTGTGTGTGTGTGTGTGTGTGTGTGTGTGTGTGTGTGTGTGTGTGTGTGTGTGTGTGTGTGTGTGTGTGTGTGTGTGTGTGTGTGTGTGTGTGTGTGTGTGTGTGTGTGTGTGTGTGTGTGTGTGTGTTGCCACGCCAATGTGACGCACTGGAAAACAAATCTGGATACCGTCACTACTTTTTGCCGACACGGAGAAAATTGTGGGGCTGGGGAACTTTTCTAACCTCGAGGGGCCAACGAAAGGTAAAGGTTGAGAAACAATGCCTTTGTTCTGGGCTGCCCACCACGTATTATGCAGGGAGAAAGAAAAAGGAAAAAAGGGAGGGAGGGAAGGAGGGAGGGGGAGATGGAGTGAGCGAGAGGAAGAAGTCATATGATCTACACAAGAAGATTTTTAAGAAATGGGCGAGAGAGAGAGAGAGAGAGAGAGAGAGAGAGAGAGAGAGAGAGAGAGAGAGAGAGAGAGAGAGAGAGAGAGAGAGAGAGAGAGAGAGAGAGAGAGAGAGAGAGAGAGAGAGAGAGAGAGAGAGAGAGAGAGAGAGAGAGAGAGAGAGAGAGAGAGAGAGAGAGAGAGAGAAGGGGGAGGGGCACGCACAAAGTCTGACAGAGGGTCGGGAAACGTTTATTTACCACAATTTTTTTCTTTAAGGTAGTGAGAAAAAAAAGAGACAAAGACACGTGAGAGACACTGAAAGACTCGCACAGGGAGGCAAATATATATGAGATGAAGACCACAACCCCTCTACTGTGAATAAACTTGTGGAATCGAGCTCCGAGTCTCGAAGCTTGTAACGTCTGAATTAGCTCTGACACAATGAAATAGAATAAGATAAAAAAGGAAACTTCATGATTTAGATTCGATAAACAGATTTTTGCCTTTACTAAGCTGGTGGTGCAGACGAGTAAGAAAAATCTGCTGTTATGAAACGAAATATTAACACACTTGATTGAAGGCGGAGGCTACAAAGGCGTGATTCTAAAAAAATATAATAAAATAAAAAAGTGCCAAGTAAGAATTGATAAACGAAGAAGCGTCTTTCGTAGCTAAACTGGGTCACACGACAACGACCCAAGCTGCCGTGCATATTTTTACGTTAGACGCCACTCACAGATTCTTAATGACCAACCAAAACCTCATGGACAAAGGGGGTTTGTATGAAATTATAGATAATGAAAGAAATATATTCTTTTGAATTACACGAGTGCTGACGAGGGTTGTATCGCGCGGCGCTTCGGGATGCCTGAAGGGGCTCTTACACTGGGCAAATTTTCCGTGGATCTTCAGTCAAACCACGATTTCCGCTGGCGTGGTTTTCATATTTCCGTGGTTTTCTGACGAGTCCACGATCTTCCAAAGCTGCGGTATAGTTCCTTGAAGGACGGCGGTATTACTCACCATTATCGGCAGCAGCAATAACAAGAAACAAATGAGATCCACGCTAGCGGAAATCGTGGTTTGACTGAATATCCACGGAAAATTTGCCCAGTGTAATAGCCCCTTTACTTGAGCCCTTTCTATGCACTAAAGCAAAGACCTACATTCTGGGGTAGCATGTCATAAAAGTTGATGAGGTTATCAGCTTTGATCGCGATCCCAAAAAATTAGTGATGCTCCATATTGAACGGATAGTCAAACACACAGCATATATATGTCGATTGCAGCGGGTATTGCCAGTTGGGATCTTAAATTTCAGTAAAATATTTAGGGGTTTTCATTGGATAGCATATACACTTATCACAGTCCTAAATAAAATAAAATAAATGCTCTTAACCTGTTTTTTTTTTTTTTTTTTTACCGTAAGAGTAAAATGACACAACAGTACAAGCGATACACAACGCAAACTAACACAGCATCAGAACTCAAACTGATGTAGACCAACTAGAAGAAAACTGATTGAATAATATACTTTTCAGCCGCACCGAGGAGAACGAATGAGGATAAAACTAAATAAGATCACAAAGCACAGTAATTAAGGCTGCCGTCACATTCTCTAACTGTTTCGAAAGTACAGCTCTCGATCCACCATGCACATAGCTATAATCTCGAAGCACTTCCTACCAGAGCTTCAACGACAGCTAATACAGCCTCCACAAAAACTGCGGCTTCCTTTGCTGTAAAAAAAAAAAAAAAAAAAAAAAAAAAAAAAAAAAAAAAAATCGATCCACGGCAGAGCTACAGCAACAAGAACCACCAGTCAGCAACAATCATCATGACCACAAGAATCACTAACACCACTAATATTGCATTACTAACATCACTAATATTACATACCACGTCACCTTATAACTTAAAAGCTTGGTCTATCTTATGTCTGGGGGTTAGTAATTATTGTTCTTATTTCTGAGTCTCCTTTATTGGCTTGCAAGGTAAACTGTGCTTTTTTTTTTACTTTCTGACTATTTTTACTGATTACAACCTTTTCTGAAATTTGAAATAAATGTTTGCTTGTTTGATGGTGTGTGTGTGTGTGTGTGTGTGTGTGTGTGTGTGCTCACCCAAGAACAATAATCACCAACCGTAACTAAATGATAAGGAACATTGCAGCAGATGCATAGCCACCTCCTACCACACCCCCACATACATACACACACCAAAAAAAAAAAAAAAAAAAAAAAAAACTTTCCACTCCACGCCCCCCCCCAAAAAACAACAACAACAACCCTCCCACTCCACACAAACAAAACACACAACAGCACAAGCCACATATCATTTCCCCACAAGCCACAAGCCTTCACTAAGAATCACTCTACAAGTCTTGGGTCATGCGTCTGCCACACATCTAAGGCTCCTCTTGCACCCTCCATCCCTCCCTCTCTCCCTCTGAGTCTATACCTTTGTCCTGGTTGTCTCATCATCGCCTTCACCAACCTCCGAAATGTCGCTCTTCTCGTCCGAATATGACCTTGACGAGGCGGAAAAGCGACGAGGCCACAGATTACCGACACCGAGGCAGTTGGGCGTCTTGAGGAGGCGGGGGCGAAGGGGGCGTGCGGGGGCTTGGGCGGGGGCAGGAAGGTGGTGGTGAGGGGTGTCGGCGCTGGTTATAGCGTCCGATAAGTCCCGATGCACCTCTTCGGGCTGTGGAGGCGAGGGAGGGTCATATGAAGGTCCCCGTGTTGCCCCTGAGGTCGTGTAAAGGGGGGGAGGGGGGGTTATAAGGGACGGGAGGGTGAGTGATTGGGTAGTGAAAGGCATGGTAAGGGTGTGAGAGGGAAGGGATGGCAAGGGAGAGGAGAGAGAAAAGGGATGTGCAAGGGTGTGAGAGGGAAAGGGGTGTGTGTGGAAGGGTGTGAGAGGGAAGGGATGGCAAGGGAGAGGGCAGGTGAAAGGGGTGTGGAAGGGTGTGAGAGGGAAGGGATGGCAAGGGAGAGGGCAGTTGAAAGGGGTGTGGAAGGGTGTGAGAGGGAAGGGATGGCAAGGGAGAGGATAGGTGAAAGGGGTGTGGAAGGGTGTGAGAGGGAAGGGATGGCAAGGGAGAGGGTTGTTGAAAGGGGTGTGGAAGGGAGTGAGAGGGAAGGGATGGCAAGGGAGAGGTCAGGTGAAAGGGGTGTGGAAGGGTGTGAGAGGGAAGGGATGGCGAGGGAGGGGATAGTTGAAAGGGGTGTGGAAGGGTGTGAGAGGGAAGGGATGGCAAGGGAGAGGGCAGTTGAAAGGGGTGTGGAAGGGTGTGAGAGGGAAGGGATGGCAAGGGAGAGGGTTGTTGAAGAGAGGGAAGGGATGGCAAGGGAGAGGGTTGTTGAAAGGGGTGTGGAAGGGTGTGAGAGGGAAGGGATGGCAAGGGAGAGGGCAGGTGAACGGGGTGTGGAAGGGTGTGAGAGGGAAGGGATGGCAAGGGAAAGGGCAGTTGAAAGGGGTGTGGAAGGGTGTGAGAGGGAAGGGATGGCAAGGGAGAGGATAGGTGAAAGGGGTGTGGAAGGGTGTGAGAGGGAAGGGATGGCAAGGGAGAGGGCAGGTGAACGGGGTGTGGAGGGACGTAAAAGGGAAGGGACGGCGAAACAGAGGGAAGGTGAGGGAGTCATGAAGGGGATGTGGAAGAGTGCGAGAAGGAAGGAAGGACAAGGAAAATGGGAAGGTGGCATGAGGGTAGGGTGTGTGTGGAAAGCCGTGAGAGGGAAAGGACAGAGACAGTTAAGGGGAGGGAGTCCTGAGTGGAGTATGGCGGGGAGAGAAAGAAGTAGCGGAAGGGACTGGTCGGGGTGGTACGTGGAACGTGCTGTGCAAACGTTCTTCATTCAGCGTGGGTATAACGATGCGCTAAATTTACATGCAGGCCTACTTAACTTTACACACACACACACACACACACACACACACACACACACACAGCCAGCTACAAAAATATACCTTTTTTGTTTTCACCCTTTTTTCCCAGTGGTCCTCTTACTGAAATCCGCTTCTCTCTCTCTCTCTCTCTCTCTCTCTCTCTCTCTCTCTCTCTCTCTCTTTAACACACACACAGACAGACACACACACACACACACACACACACACACACACACGGGCGTACTGAAGCAAACACACATGCAGTTAACAAACTCAAACACGGCGTAACTATAAAACAAGCGGCCGGACAGACACGTCTATACAAAGACAAACACGGGCAGACAGGCAGGAGGGAGAGCCGGCAAGGCCGTGACAATCAATTTGGAAGCGACGAACCGATTAGTCTTGAGTTTTATTACCAAAGCTCGGCCAAGTTATCAGCCGGGACAGCCCAGTGAGTGCATATGAGTAGTGCTGAGCATGAAGCGAAAGGCTGTGAAAAGTTCTGTTGCGCATAGAATCGTAAAAGCAGAGTTGAGAGGAAGAACTGATGAAAAAAAACTATCGTATACACTATTTTTGGGAGAGAGAGAGAGAGAGAGAGAGAGAGAGAGAGAGAGAGAGAGAGAGAGAGAGAGAGAGAGAGAGAGAGAGAGAGAGAGAGAGAGAGAGAGAGAGAGAGAGAGAGAGAGAGAGAGAGAGAGAGAGAGAGAGAGAGTTGTTTAATTGAACTATAACAATTCTAGTATAATCTCTTGATTTGACACTAATATCACTCTTTTCATATTTAATACGTATAATTATCACACCTTGAACTTTAATTCTAATAACTGTGAGTATTTCTATATCATGTCACTGATCCGCTCCGATCCCCAAGGCGAATATAAGCGACCTAAACGGAACAGCGAAATGATATGTATTTATTTTCTTTGTCCGGGGTGATCAATACTCTGAGTTATTCATTCTAAAAATATGATTTGTTAGTGAGCTGGAGTTTTTTTTTTTTTAATGAGTTCGTTTTTAAAAGAAACTCGTTTATTTACACGATGCTAACATTTTCTAAAGGTTTCTCATTTACTTGTCTCTGCCATGCACGATAACGCTGTGAACTCTAAGCGTGGAATTGATGACCACTGAAAAATAAGCAAAGAAACATTCCATTAAGTAAATGCATGTCATTAGTTTCACAGGATCGTCACATTAGCGCTGCATCGAATAAAAGTTAAGTTAATGAAGCGCCGTGATCATGGAGGCATATAAACTACAGGGTGAGAATTTACGAAAAAAATAGTTTGCAAATATTTACGAGGCATCATACGAAAGAACGGTCTACCATATATGGGATCACGATACGGAAATAAAATGAGGCGAATAGAAAAGGAACAACATAGATAGGTAATGATAAATAACAAAGATTGGTTAATGATTTGGAGAAGATTTAGGACCAGTTTTACAGTCCATTACAGCTAGTTTGTAAGCTCCCCAACCAAACACAAAAAACTATGAACACTCTTTGTCTAGTGTTTGGCGTTGATATAAAAAGAAGAAAACTATAGAAAACCACACAGGAAATCTCTTTAGTATCTGGTATTGAGTAGAAATAACGGATCAGTGTGATGAATATAGTTTTATAGTTTGGTTTCGGTGCTTACAATGACTGTGTTGGACTGTCGAACTGGCCCTTAATCCACACTGGTAGGCGAAAACAACAAAAAAGTAAAGATAGGAAGGGATACGAGCTGTGTGTGTGTGTGTGTGTGTGTGTGTGTGTGTGTGTGAGCCAGTGAAGCAGTGAATCATAACCACACCACACGTTTCACTTCGCCTCTTCACGCTCACCAAAAGGTTCATTCCACTGGTGAGCGCAGCGCCGAAACGGGACGCCTCCGAACATGGCAATGAGGCGTCTTATTAGGGCCATATTCTTAAACATTTCGTCGGCCAAGCACACACATATTTGACTAGGCTTTCGTGGGAGTTTTGGGCATAACCAGGGATAGTTTTATGATCTTTCTGGTAGTTTGAACCTAGAAAAATGCTCCTTAGAACTTCCCGACCTCTGTAAGTACTTGAAGTGAGGGGCGAAAGCGTCTGACAATCCCGCGCTACTGTCGGTTGAAAGAACACTCGCTGAGGGAATTGATTTGGACTGCTTTGTTGATGAATTTGACAGCCAACGCAATAATCGTAGGATCAAGTTGCACTAATTTTATTGATGCTGTGTTAAACTCTGTCTCGCTGCTTCACATCCATCGGCAAGCCCTCGGTTTCTTTCCTCTTTTCCTGCGATCCAGTTATCTAAATCTCACTCTTCTTTTTCGCCATTTTTCTGCTTTATTTGCAGGAGCAGCATATTTCAGGACTTTGTGTGTTTTAGTCAGTACTCTGAATTGTAAAGCATAACTGCATAGTGACTTTTCCTGTGAATTCGTCTTTATATTTCTTTTACATGAACGCTTCAATGCCGGGATATTTTCTTCCAATTATATCTTGCTGTTTCTTTATTTTTCTTATAATTTTATTGATCTATATCGTTCTTTATTGAGTGCAGCGATTTCTCTAGACTTACGGTTTCTATATTAATTTATTTGTTTCCATATTCACTCAGTATTCGATTTTCTATATTTTTTCTCACAACAAACATTTTTTTCTATTTATTCGCTCACTAATATTCGAGTTTCTTATTTTTTCCTACGATAAACATTTTTTTATTTATTCTCTCTCTCTCTCTCTCTCTCTCTCTCTCTCTCTCTCTCTCTCTCTCTCTCTCTCTCTCTCTCTCTCTCTCTCTCTCTCAGCATTTACTTCTCCTGAGTGCTCGTCTCAATGTAAATGAAAGTGGCCATTGAGCGGATAAAATGTGTTCAGCCTGCCAATGAATATATGCACTTTAACTTATTCTGAGAACAAACATGTGAAGCATTTCGTTATGGCCACACACACACACACACACACACACACACACACACACACACACACACACACACACATCTACACTTTTACATTAACTATAACAACTGCACCGAAATCGCACATCCGTCAGACACCGAAAGCTTCACCCGTTGACAAATAGAAACAGCCAACTGGAATGGGTTTGCGCGTGTACGGGTTAAGTGAAGTGGAGTGCGCGAAAGTTTACAGTGTCACCGGGTAATCTATCTGTCTGTCTGTCTGGGTCCTTGTCTGCTCGCTCTCAGGAAATGGAAGTTACGTTATAGTGATATGGGTCGGGGCGAAAGCAAGCACTGGCTGCATATAGAGTGGAGTGGAGTAGGACACTGTAGCGAGTTATGAAGAGGGTCTTGTGCATGTTCGGGGTAGGAGTGAGACCGGGAGGGAAAGGGATAAAAATAAAGTTTGGCTGTGAAGTAAAGGAGGCCCAAAAAAAGGTAAGAAGAGAAGGGGAAGAGGGATAGAGTGAAAATGTGCCTGAAAAATGCATTGTGGAACGTGATGGGAAGAAGGAAAGGAGTACGAAAGAAAATAAAGGAAAGGCAAGAAGAGAAAGAGAGATAAAGGGAAACTGTACAGAGGAAAATACGTCGTGGACAAAGAAGTGTGAGGAAAAAGAGGAAAAGATGTCCAAAGAAAATATAGAAAAAAAGGAGAGGGAAGGAAGGATACAAGAAGGAAAATGTGTGGACCAAATTGTGAATAGGGATACAAAGAAGGAAAAATAGTGATACAGAAAATAATAGAAAAACAGGAAGAAAAGGTGGAGAAGGGAAGATACAGAGAGGAAAAATGTGCTGGGAAAATGCAAAGTGGGCAAACAGGAGTGACGGAAAAGGGTAACTAATTGAAAATACAATAAAGGAAAGATAGGAAGTGAAGAAAAGGGAAGAAAAGAACAGAAAATAAAGGGAAAACGGGATAAGAGGAAGGGAGGGCGAAGGAGAACAAAGGTGGACAATGTGCTGGCGAAATGCGTTGAAGGCAAAGAGGAGTGACAGACAGAAGGTAACCAGAGCAAACGAACATGGAGAAAGGGCGGGAATGGAAGAGAACGAGGGTCGGAAAGGGAAGAGGTGCCGTCAAAATGCGTTGTGTATAAAAAGTGACTTACAGGAAATAAAGAGCAAAAGAAAATAAAGGAAAAAATGAAGGATGGGGAAGAAAAAAGAGAAGAACGAGGGACAAAAAATGCGATTAACAGGAAATAAAGAGCAAAAGAAAATAAAGGAAAAATGAACGATGGGGTTGGAAAAGAGAAGAACGAGGGACAAAAAGAGAAAATGTTCTGACAAAATGAGTTGCGAATAAAAATTGACTTACAGGAAATAAAGAGCAACAGAGAATGAAGGAAAAATGAAGGGTTGGAAAAGAGAAGAAAAAAGGACAAAAAGAGAAAATGTGCTGACAAAATGAGTTGCGAATAAAAATTGACTTACAAGAAATAAAGAGCAATAGAAAATAAAGGAAAAAATGAAGGAAGGGTTTGGAAAAGAGAAGAACGAAGGACGAAAGAGAAAATGTGTTGCCAAAATGCGTTGTGGGCAGAGATAAGTGATGAAAAGGGTAAAAGTTAATAAAGAGTAAAAGAGTAAACGTAAATCAAGGAGAACGGGGAATAGAAAGGAAAATCGTGCTGTCAAAATCCGTTCAAGGCTGAGGAGTGCTCTGAAAAGGAAATTAATGCTAAATAAACTAAAAAAGACATGAATGAAGAGAATAGAAGAACGAGGAACAGAAAGCTAAACTGTGCTGTCAAAACGCGTTCAAAGCTGATGATTAGTGACTGAAGAAGGAAATTAGTGCAAAAGATAACAAAGAAAACGTAAATGAAGAGTGTAGAAAAGAAGAACGAGGAACAGAAAGCTAAACTGTGCTGTCAAAACGCGTTCAAAGCTGATAAGTGACTAAAGAAACGCTTTCAAGGCTGAGGAGTGACTGAAGAAGGAAATTAGTGCAAAAGATAAAAAAGAAAACATAAACGAAGAGTATATAGGAGAAGAACGAGGAACAGAAAGCTAAACTGTGCTGTCAAAATGCGTTCAAGGCTGAGGAGTGCCCGGGAAAGGAATAAGTGCAAAGGAAAGGAATGCAAAAGTCTCGGCTAAGCACCTTGAGCGGGTCCGTCTCGCGGGTATCCGTCTCCTCGGCCACAGCGTCCTGGCGGGGCAGCTCCAGGCGACGACGCTCACCCTCCACGCTCCTCTGCTGTTGCTGTTGTTGTTGTTGCTGCTGTTGTGATTGCTGCTGTTGTTGCTGTTGTTGCTGCTGTTGTTGTTGTTGCTGCTGCTGCTGCTGTTGCTGGAGCTGAAAGGAGACATTCATCAGGACGGGTTGTCTTGTAAATCCTCATAAATCACGCCAGACATTTTTTTTTTTACAGCAAAGGAGACAGTTCAAGGGCGTAAAGAAAAATATTAAAAAAAAGCCCGCTACTTATTGCTTCTGAATAGAGGTTAAAGGAGTGTCACAGCCCTTCCTTCCTCCTTCCGGCTTATTTTTCCGTGTATGGTGACAGGACATTGTGTGCGAAGCTTTCCGCAGCCTACATGGGATGTCCTAATTTTTTTCCATGGGGCAGGGGTCTATAACTTTATATATATTTTTTAAATTTTCTCTCACGTGTGTATTTGAGGAAAGAGGGTGTGTGCATATATTTTCGTATCATTTTAAAGCATTGTGTGTTTGTATGTTATATATATCATATCACAATAAGACTGATGTTTTATGCAGCAGCTAGATGTAAAAAAAAAAAGAAATTCCTTGTTCATAATAATAAATAAAAAAATATATAAACGTAGGCTGCTCATATGTTTTTTGTGTATGATTATTTGCTACGAATGTACTCGCTCATAAAAAATGTTTAAAAAAATTGTTTGCTGTGTATCTGAATTTCTTTCTGACTTTTGTCTTCCTAAAGGGCAGCCTCTCCTACATGCGTCCAAGGCGGCCTGTGCGTTCTGGGACAATATTTATTCTTTTGCATAAACGTTCCTATTTTCTTTATACTAATTTAACTTGATATTCAGTCCGCTCTTCTTTCGTTTAATGTATTTATCTAGTTCGAAAAGGTACATTATTTTTTTCAGAATCAATTAATTTAATAATCACATGAAACAAAAGACTAAATCTCTTGTTGTACAGAACTTCCAACACAAGACTCAGTCCAGCCTTGATTCCCTTCTAAATCTATGGGAAACAAAGGCCTTTAAAATTACATTGGGGTTCGTCCGGACAGAAAGGATTTGTAAATTTTCTAAACCTGCCCCTCTCCCTACTGCACATCCCACCTCCCTATCCTCTGCACATCCCAACCCCCTCCGCTTCCACCTTCCCAAGCCTTTCCGTTCTGGCTACCACCAACCTCCACCCTTCCCACACCCCTCCCCCAGACCTCAAGCCGGTCGACGTAAAAACAAAGGAAACATACGTGTTGTGATATATACAGAAAGAAAAGCATCCACTGACATATAAAGCCTGTCATAAAATGGAAATGGGCAAGATCGATTGATAGATAGACAGACACATAAGAGAGACGGATACCTTGGAAGATGGAAAAAGAGAAAACTGTAGACAATAAGAATGAAAGAAAGATAATGGGAAAATAAATAACAGGTTAGCAAGTACAAAAAAAATATTACCCTGTTCATATGTTTCAAAATCGACAAAAATACAAAGAAAAAATTGGAGCAAAAATTAGAGCAAATGAGAATGAAAGACAGCGAATGCGAGGGAAAAAGAAAATAGATTAGCAAGTAAAAATGACATTGATCTGCTTATAAGTTTCGAAATCGGCACGTAAAAAAGAGAGAAAAGAAAGAAAACGATATACAAACGGTTTTTCACCCAGTAAGAGATCCCTAACCGTGACGAACAGAAGTAAGACAAACTGTTCCAGGCGAGTGTTTCATCCCCTTCAACAATAAATCATGCAAACACACACACACACACACACACACACACACACACACGGGGTAGGCGTTGGCTGAGTGGTTAGCGTGCTGGGCTCTCATTCACCACACCATGGACAACGTCGGTTCGAATCCCCACGCTACCACCTGGGATTTTTCAGTCACCCCCGAGTGGCCTAAGACTACCCACATGCTATCCAGAAGCCCACCCATCAACCCGGACTCAAGAAGAAACCGTCCAGTGAATCAAAAATGAGTTCCGGGGGGCAGCATGAGCCAAGCATCACTGGCGCCACCATAAAACAAAAATGCCTGCGCCACGACGGGCAAGGACCGACCATCTGGCCCCTGAAGCAAGCCTACCAGTGCTATAGGCGGGGATGTAAAACAAAACAAAACAGGTAAGTAATAAAATCACAATAAGCTGATGGCTGCAGGTGTGTGTGTGTGTGTGTGACTGTGTTTTATGTGTGTGTGTGAACGCCGAGTGCACTTCACCAAATAAATATTGAAAACAGCTTTCGAAAATACTTTTACACCGCGTTTATTTATTTATCTATCTAACTGTCCGTTCAATATCACACGACTGACATTCGGTAGTAAAAAAATAAGAACAAAGGGAAAAGACAAACAAAAGACAGGAAAAACAACAAGGATGAAAGATAAATAAAAGGAACCGAAAAGAATGAAGGGAAGGAAAGAGGAAAGAAGAAAGAAAAAAAATAAGAACTGAAAACAAAAACAGAGGAAGAGAAATGGAAATATTGAAAAAGGAAGAACAAAAGTAAAAGACAAAAAACAAAATGGAAGAAAACAAAAATTGACGCAGGCAAACATCCCCCACTGAAGGAACAGCATGAGTTTGGGAGGATCACCTGACCTTTTAGCATCAACTCTGGAGCCGGGCAGAGAGAGGGTGAGCCTGAGATTGGGAGCTACTCGTGTACGCCCGGGATAGGTTTTTTTTTGTGTGTACGGTAAAGGCGAGGTTGGGGCGTTCGTCATAGGTGGGTATGTGAGTTTTATTGGCATTCTAAAGCCACAAAGAGAGACAATATATATATAAAAAAAACGAATAAAGAAAAAAAAAGAACGAATCGATGGATGAATAAATGAGTAAACAAAAGATAGACGGCTGAATAAAAAAAAAGAAATGCGATCGCTAACAGGAAGCCATTCGAACAAACAAACAAACAAACAAACGCTTTATATAGAAAAAAACACGCAGAATTTTGGGAACATTTTTGACGTTTTGAAAATATTGGAAAAGTCAGCTCGTTCTTATAACCTGTTTCACTTTTTTCCTGAGCAACTCTTTTATTTCTCCAAACTACATCAAAGCTTTCCTTCACCGGTTTCCTTTTAGTGCATTCCTAACTCTCCCTTTCCCTCTCTTTTTTTGCTTTATTTTTTTCTCGCTCTCCTCTACAAACTCCCTATTCTAGTTTACCTTTGTCCTGTTTTCTATGACTCTCTTCTATTCTAGTTTACCTTTGTCCTGTTTTCTATGACTCTCTTCTCTTCTAGTTTACCTTTGTCCTGTTTTCTATGACTCTCTTCTATTCTAGTTTACCTTTGTTCTGTTTTCTATGACTCTCTTCTATTCTAGTTTACCTTTGTCCTGTTTTCTATGACTCTCTTCTATTCTAGTTTACCTTTGTCCTGTTTTCTATGACTCTCTTCTATTCTAGTTTACCTTTGTCCTGTTTTCTATGACTCTCTTCTATTCTAGTTTACCTTTGTCCTGTTTTCTATGACTCTCTTCTATTCTAGTTTACCTTTGTCCTGTTTTCTATGACTCTTCGGGCGGTATTACAAGAGACTTTCGCTTCTCACATTATCTATTTCTAAAGGACAAAGAGAGGGTCAATCGGGCTCTAATGAGTGTTTCTACAGGTTCGTGGTACAGAGGAAGGGTCACACTATCACCTGGGTCATAGAACTACTCCTGGAAATGCCCACAACTCCAACGAAAGCCCTGTCAAATTAGTGTTCTTGGGCGATGAAATGTCTTATAATACACCCCCTTCTCTCTTCTTAATTTACCACTACCCTCACCTCTACATCCTCGCTCGTTCGTTTTCACCTTCTTTTTCTTTCCTTCCTTTCCTCTCGGGTTACCTCTCTCCATCCCCTTTTCTCTCCTCCTGGCTCTCCTGTCCTACTCTTTCCATCATCCTCTTCCTTCTCTCTTTCGTGTCCTCTCTCCTGCACGGCTCCCTTCTCTCGCTTGTTCATTCTCTTACGTTTCTTTATATGTTTGTTCTCTTCGCCCCTTCTACGCTTTGTTTGCTTTATGCTATTCTTAACCACCCTTCCCTGTTACCCTCACTTCATCCTCTCCCCTTATTCCTCTCTCCCTCATTTGTCTTCCTCGCTCTCGACCTCTCCCTTGTCCAGTGTGAATAAGTTGAGTTGTGCGAATGCAAACAAATACTCAAGTGCAGATGATGAACAAATGATGAAGTGATTGAATTATAAGAGATACAAGTCACACGATCTTTTACCTCATTGCATCCTCTACGTGCTAAGAACTGTTGAGGCTTCTTGGCATGTCTCAAAGGTCTCAATGTTTTAGTGACGAGGAACCTTCAGTCACACGTCAGGCTCACCACACAACACCTTCAGTCACACGCCAGGCTCACCACACAACACCTTCAGTCACACGCCAGGCTCACCACACAACACCTTCAGTCACACGCCAGGCTCACCGCACACCACCTTCAGTCACACGCCAGCTGGTCATGTGTGAAAGTGAAAATGAAAAGTGAAGGAAAAAGCATAGCAAGTCAAGTACGATTCCCGGTGGACATTACAAACACATAGCAGACTACCTCTCACTACTCAACACCTTGGCACACTATGACATTTGTTTGTACTGTTTGTGATGAAGAGTTAATAATATTGTTGGAAAGCAAAGCAAAACCAAGACGGAGCAAATACTACTGCTAATACAACTGTTAAAATTACTGCTTCTAATAACAACGAAACAAAGAATAATCGTAATAGCAATGTAATAAAAGAAGATACACAACCACTACCACCAACAACAATAACAACAAGTAAAATCACCATCACCATTACCACTTTAATCTCAGGTGAGGGGGGCGGCGCACCCACCTGTATGTTGTCCTGGTGGGTGAGGCGGGGGCGGGGGCTGAAGAAATGGGGCTGGATGATGGGCCACGTGGGCTGCTTCTCGACGGGGCTCTTGGGTCTCTCGTTGCGGGGGTCTGGAGGAGGGAGAGAGGAAATGAAGGTGAGGTAAGGTCAGGGCAACAATAAAAATAAGAGGAGGTAAGTTCAGGAGAGGAGAGAGAGGAACGAGGCGAGACGAAGCGAAGGCGAGAAGAGAGAGAATGGAAAGCATGGTCAGGAGAGAACGAAGACCTGGGACAGTTTTCGACGCTGGGGATGGAAGGAGAGAGAGGAAAGAGGGGTAAGGTAAGGCAAGGATAAGAAGGAAGGAAATGGAAAGCATGATCAGGAGAGGGTAAAGACTTTGAACACTTCTCGCCGCGGGGTTCTGGAGGGAAGAGAGGAAAGAAAGGTAACGTAAGGTCAGGAAAAGAAGATGGAAAGCATGATCAGGAGAGGGTAAAGACTTTGAACACTTCTCGTCGCGGGGTTCTGGAGGGAAGAGAGGAAAGAAGGGTAAGGTAAGGTCAGGAAAAGAAGATGGAAAGCATAGTCAGGAGAGGGTAAAGACTTTGAACACTTCTCGTTGCTGGGTTCTGGAGGGAAGAAAGGAAAGAAAGGTAAGGTAAGGTCAGGAAAAGAAGATGGAAAGCATAGTCAGGAGAGGGTAAAGACTTTGAACACTTCTCGTTGCTGGGTTCTGGAGGGATGAAAGGAAAGAAAGGTAAGGTAAGGTCAGGACAAGAAGAGCGAGAATGGAAGACTTAGAATATGTTTTGATGCGGTGGTCTGCTGGAAAGAGAGGAAAGAAAGGTAAGATAACGTCAAGATGAGAAGAAAAATAGAAGTTAATATCAAAAGATAAAAACTTTGAACACTTCTCATTGAGGGGTCTTGAAGGGAGAGAGAGTGAGAGCGGAGAAAGTGTGAGGCAAGGTCAGGAAAAGAAGAGAAAAGAAGGCAAGGTCAAGAGTGGAGGAGGACCTGGAACACTTTTGGGTCAAGTACTCGTGTCTGAAGTCAGTCTGCTGAGCGTTTTGTTGGTTATTGTTTATTTACTAGAAGCGGTTATTTTTTTTCTTTTGTTTTCCCTCCAAGGTAATGTGAGATTGTATAGAAAACACTTTTGGGATAACAGCGTGTGCTTAATCAGTGTTTTATTAACTTTCTTATTGCGTTTCCATTATCTTTATAAGAGGATGGCTAGGTTCCGTGAGCTTCATTTGTTGATTAAGCTCCAATCTTTTTTCCCCTTCATTTTGTTTTATTGTTCTTATTACGCATGAACATATAATTAGATTTTGGTGCTTTATTATCTAATCGTTTTTTTTCTCTCAAAGTACAATTGCAATGAAATTTTGTGAGCACTTTTATTTCCTCATATGGTTATTTATTTACTTATGTGTGTGTGTGTGCGTGTGTGTGTGTGTGTGTGTGTGTGTGTGTGTGTGTGTGTGTGTGTGTGTGTGTGTGTGTGTGTGTGTGTGTGTGTGATCAGTATTGCGACTCGTTTTATGGAGGAAAAAACAAATGAGATGGAGTGAGGTTGCGAGTTTGAAGATTGATTGAATTTATTTTTAATCTTATTCTCAGAGACGAATTTCCTTACGAAGTGACATTAATTTCACGCCCGCGGCTTAGGAGCGGACGAGGCAGCAGGTAAAGTAATGAACGGTCAGAACAAGTTGCAGTAATTCCACGTTGCATGTCGCGGAGTCGTTACGAGGCAGGGAAGAAAAAGAAAAAGAAAAAAAAAAATCCGATAAGCTCTGTGCCGGGTGAGGTAATTTCAACTAATATAATTTGCAACCAGGTGAAGGCCGAGGTCAATATAAACGCTAATGAAACCCCATGTGATGATTAATAAGATTAGAGTTGCGTAAAGGTCAAGCCACTACAAGGTCTGTTTCTCTTGTTCGATATTCAAAGGTCAGAATAACAAAATGACATATATTACTGTTCCTTATGGAGTCACAAGAACATAATGTTAGATGGTTATATCAAAGTTAGGTTATTCCATGGTCAGTCTACCTGGGCATGTGTTCGTAAATCAACGTCAAAATATATTACTTAGACTGTTCCAGGTGGAGTCAAAGTGATTTTCTATGATTTCGAGTCGAGATGAGAAGAACAAAGACAATAAAAATCAAACACCAAAATAGAAGAATTGCGAGGAATGTTGAAAAAGGAGAAGAAAGAAAAGGAAAAAGAAAAAAACGAGAGAAAAAGAAATAGAAGAAGAAAAGAAGAAGAGAAAGAACACGGACAAGAAGAAGAACATGAGCAAGAATAATAACGGGAAGAAAAAAGAGGAAAAAACAAAGAAAAATTAAAGGAGGAAAAAAAAAGAAAGAAAAGAAAGAAAGAAAGAAGGAAAAAACGAGAAAGAAAGAAAGAAAGAAAGAAAGAAAGAAAGAAGGAAATAACGAGAAAAAGAAAGAAAGAAAGAAAGAAAAACAGAATAACAACACAAAACAGCATTAAGTTTGAATCAAGAGGGTTTTGCGTAAAGTCAAAGCTAAGTTTCAGATCACGGTCTATGTAAGGTGGAGGAGGTCTAGCGGTCAGGTGTACGGTAGGTGGTGAGGGGGGCCAGTGTGGTGGGGGAAGAGACAGCAGGAACACGGCACTGCGGCCACGAGGGACGAGCCGACGAGACACTCCGACAGCCCTGACAGTGAAGTTCTGGTCGCGGAGGAAGAAAATAACGCGGAGGCAGATGGGAGCGAGAACAGAGAAAATGGATGAATGTTAAAGACAGAACAGGAGCGAGAGTGGGGAAAATATATGAGTTTTGAGAAAGAGGAAAAGAAGGTAGAGAAGTACAGAAAGGAGGAGGAGCAGGAGGAGGAGGAGGAGGAGGAGCAGGAGGAGGAGGAGGAGGAGGAGGAGGAGGAGGAGAAAAAAACAAGAAAAAACAAGAAAAAAACATGTATAAATAAAAAATGGAAAATAAAGAAATAGAAGAAAGGAAGATATAAAAAGAAGGAACAAAAAACTAAGAGATACATAAACAGAGAAAAGGAAGAAGAAGTAGAATAAAGAAAGATATAAAAAAAGAAAGAACAAACAATAAATGATAACGATAACAGGGGCAAAAGGAAAAGAATAATGGACGGGTTTCAATATCAACACTCAGTCGTTCGTATATAAAACACTAGTCACCATTTTTCCACAACAACTATTTTTTTTTTCTCTCGGCAGCTTATTTAGTTCTCTGCAGGTTGCTATCTTTGTAGTACGAGGAAACGCTCGCTCGATGCAACCACAGTAATACGCCGCACGTGGGTAGTAATGTCAGAGGTGACGTACGCTTGGCTGTCTGCATGAATGGAAGAAGAAAATTTATGGAAACACTTTAAGATTCGCAATCTCACTTCACACAAAAGAGAAATATCTTAACCCGGTAGCAGCGGGGATCATGATTCTTAATGATCCCTCCAAGCGAGAAAAATGAGAAAAAAATCACCCCTCACACAAACCATTTCATAATATATATCAAAGCATTTGTGATCAGATTATGTATCATCTATTTTGGGGGGTTTATATCATGGCACAAATTTGGCCCGTCGCTGCTACACGGTAAAGCCACAAATTTGGCCCGTCGCTGCTACCCGTGCTGTTAAGTAGACAAAAACATAAGTATGTTGGTACTAACTCCACATTTAGACATTTTTGTCACACCACGGAGGCGCAGATTAATACTTTAACGTTTATGGAAGCACGATTGATATGTAACGAGTTCATGTCAAGGTCAGGTCAAGCAGACTGTGCAGCAGAGTCTGGCCTACGGATGAGGATGTGTCGATGAAGAATCAGCTTACAGTGCAGCTTAACCAACGCTTGAAAACAAACACCGGCAGAGCAAGAAAAACGTCAGTAATCCTGATAAATAAAATATACTGGAAAATATTTATATTGGATTAGTATGTTCTCTTGACGCCACCTCGGAGACTCCATTAATACACAGCAAAATATATCAGCTCAAACAAATAGGTGAAGTATTCGTAATCGGTTTCTTATTCAAATATAGTGTTTAAAGTCTATCCGTATTCGAAGCATATTTTTATTAGAAATCAAAGTATTCTCACCCGTATTCAAATAGAGGAAAGTACTCGCAGTCGTCGACTACTCTAACGAATAATTAGGTTTATTATGAATAATAATTTCATCCATTTGACTGCTAACTTCAGTTTAACATAGAGAGGTATTACGTTTTTTTTTGGGGGGGGGAAGAGCGAAAAAGAAGAGCATTTTAGGGAAGATCCTTAACCCTCAATAGAAAACGAGAGATGAGAGCTCCGAAGACTTCCACCTCAATAAGTTCTAACAGTGATCCTCTCAACCACAGCAGCAAGAAACACGTCAAAAAGTTAGTTCAAAGGATTACACTGAAAGATGGAGTCCTTGCGAAGGTAGTTAGGAAGACAAAAAAATATAAACCTGCCTCTGCGGAGGTGCAAGATGAAGCAGGAACTGACGAATAAAATGTTTACGGCGCCGTTAAGTCTGCCGCGGTAAAAATACACTCCGGCATCAAGCATGGAAAGTGTAAGTTCGGGGCGGTAAAGGCGTCGTAAGCCAACGTGAAAGAGCAATGCACGTTAACAGCGCCCAAGTTACAGCTACTGAAAACTGCGGGAGGTAGAAACTCGGCGACAAACCCTTCGAGGCTCGTCCTGGGACTGGCGAGGCTGCCGGACGGCGAAGGGAAGGCAATAAAGGAAATTGTTTAACGCATGAAGTATGAGAAGTTACAGGACATTACTCTCAGAAAAATTATAGAATACTCCTATAAAAAAAAGTCTTTTCAACAAACTGATATAAAACAAAGCTCAGTAGTCACTAATCTAGCCTAAGAATAACGTTGCTTATAATGCTCGAAAAAAATACAATGATACTACTACTACTACTACTACTACTAATAATAATAATAATAATAATAAGAATGACAATGATATACTATTAGCTTTACGATCATCCACTACTCAGTAACCCACGTAGCCTGTGATGTAGGCGCGTGTCACGGCGGGCTGCTGACGACCTTGAGAGGCGGCAGCGCTCAGACGGTACTGAGAGACTTAAAACGTTTTAAGTCTGCGTGCTTCTTTTGAGTGCTGCTGCTGTGATGGATGGATTTAACAATACTTATCGTTGTAGAACATTATCGTCAGTAGTTGAGGAAGTCTTTCTCTTGCAAATCCCTTCCTCGCGTGACCATTGCCTGCAGGGAGGGACGCTGCCTCCTGAACGTCGTAAACTGTTCGACCTAATAATACACTTGTCACAGGCTACGTTGCTAACACACCACCGAAGCTCATTGATCGCCAAGGCACCTCGTTTCTTTTCTGTTACTTGCTTGCAGTAAACTTTAGCCGATGGAGAGAAAATTAGTGCAAATTAATGCTGGGGAGGTGGGAGGGGACACTGCCATTATAATATGATTCTTCATCATGTTATAATGACATTGGAACCCATGGAAATGAAGAATGTGTAGCCATATACATTAAGATATTCAATAAAGAGGGACTTATAGCTCTGCTTAGAGGAGTTTCTAGCTGAAGACCCAAAATCTTGTAACACGTCCAGTCCGTGAGACTGACATTTATGGGACTGTGAAATATCCATTATGAGTCTAGAACCCTGTGGGAGAGATCACATCCAATAATACTGGCCATATGGGCGACAGCTTCCCTCATCAGCAACGGTGTCTGGACCTCTGATGACAGTGAGGTGAACGATTGTTTCAGTCCTTGTGGCATTATCGCTCTCACAATAATCTCCATAGACAGTACAAAGGGACGGCAGTTATTATAGCAAAACACACACACTCCATGTCTGGCATAAACCTGACCAGCGAGATGGTTTCCTCCCAAGATACTGACTTTGTTAGCACAACTCTGTCTTCTCAGCGGACTTGCAGGGAATTTATAAACTTTGTATCCCCTCTCCGGCCAGTTACTACAGCCGCAAGCCAGACAGCAAGGCATTGCTACATTAAAAAGCAGCCGTGTTCGCTTCAAAAATAGGAGAAATGATGTTTTTGATACCTCAGTTCAAAGGTGGCACAGTGCTCGAGGGGCCAATAATAGCTTCCAGTAGCAGCCTTATACACAGGGCCGCCTATGTCGGTACTCTCTCTATCAAGGAACTCTAGGGGTGAGTGGTGGTAGCGTGAGGGAGTGAGGGAGGGTGGAGTATTAGGAGCGGCAAGTGTTGTAATAATCGTGAAGGAGCTGATAATAGAGGGGAGAAGTGGGCAGAGGAAGAGAGGAGGGGAGAGCGAGAGGACTGGAAGAAAAGGGGGGTTAGTCATTGGTTGTAAGTGGGAGGTGGTGAAAGGGGGGGGGGTGTAAGTGGACAGAGGGGTGAGGGGCGTCGTATGGGGGTTATACTTAAGGGGGGTGAGGGAGGGGAGGTAGTGAGAAGGGGGGCATGAGGATTAAGTAATGTGGGGGTCGTCATAGGTAAGTGGAAAGTATTGGGGAGGAAAGGGGAGTGAGGGGCGTCAGGTAAGGGTGTGAAGGGGGATGAGAGGTAAGAAGATGGTTGAGTGAGGGGGTGTTGGAGAGGTGAGGAGAGAAGAGGGGGGACGTAGACTGGGTGAAAGATAAGGGTCGCCATCGGTGGTAAGTGGAAAGTATTGAGGGATGAAGGGTGAGGAACATCAAAACAATAATTACATCAGAGCAAATAACGAATCTACACCATGCAACTGTACACTCCTTCTGTCTTTCCCTCTCCCCCAGCTGTACCTTCACTACCCCACTTCATCATCTCTCTATACCTCTGATTAAAAAAATGTAATACGTGTCGGGGTTAGGCATGAGGAAGGGTGCGGAAGAGAGAGGGGAATATGAAGCAGTAGCCCAGGTGTATCGTGCTCACCGTAGGCGGCCCCGGGGGTGATGCTGTCCTTGGGGTTTGAGGGGGAGGAGCCGTCCACCACGATCTTCCACTTGGTACCCTCGCTGGCACTCCGGTAGATGGCGCGAGGCTGGTCCAAGTGTACTCTGCGGGGAGGAAGCGAAGGTGGTTAAATTATGGTGATACTGGTTGGAGGAGAAGGAGGAGGAGGAGGAGGAGGAGGAGGAGGTAGAGGTGGTGTCGGTAAAAAGTTGGAGGATTAAGAGACAAGGAAGAAGAGGAGGAGGAGAAGGAGACGGTAAAAAAAGAAGAGGAGGAGGAGGAGACGGCGAAGGAGAAGGAAGATGAGGGTAAGGAGGAGGTGAAAGTGAGATCGGTGGAGAGTTGGAGGGTTAAGAAGACAAAGAGGAGGAGGAGGAGATGGCAAAGAGAAGGAGGAGGAAGAAGGAGGGGGAGAAGAGGAGGTGAAGGTATTGTCGGTGGAGAGTTGGAGGGTTGAGAAGACAAGGAGGAGAAGGAGACAGCGAAGAAGGAGGAGGGAGAAGAGGAGGTAATAAGGGTGTTATTGATAAAGAGTTGGAAGATCAAAAAGACGAGGAGGAGGAGGAGGAGGAGGAAGAGGAGGAGGATAAGGAGGAGGAGGAGAAGGAAGAGGAGGAGGATGGAAGAGAAGGAGGAGGAGGAGGAGGAGGAGGAGGTGAAGCTGGTGTCGGTGAAGAGTAAGAGGATTCAGACACGGAGGAGGAGGAGGAGGAGGAGGTAGGTGAAATAATGGCAGTTAAGAAGCTGATGATGATGATGAGGAAATATGGGTGGTGTTGGTTAGAAATTGAAGAGGGAAGGAAACACATGGAGAGAACATAAGGATATAAGAACGTAGGGAGTCTGCAAGAGGCCGGTAGCCCTGTACAAGGCAGCTCCTGTGAACTTAACCCCACCTAACATCATTGTTCATGAATTCATCTAATCTATTTTTGAATGTGACTATTGTATTGGCACTCGCAACATGACTGCAAAATTATTCATTGTTACACTTTCCTTCCATTCATAAAATTGACATAGTAGAAATGTTGTTGTTTCTTATCTGGTCATGAAGAAAAGTTATAAGCAAAAAACTAGGACGTGTCCAAATCGAGCAAAAGGGCCGAAAAACAGGCTATTTTGTGACGGCTCGACGACAAACATGGAATCGAGCTATCAAAAAGTCCTTCGAGCTGGTCAAACTTCATTGCCAAGAGGGGCTACATGCCAAATTACAGCCTTCTAGAGGCAATAGCAATGCCACACTAGACAAAAACAGCAAAGTATCTGGAGTTCGTCAAAATCGCTCACAAAAGGGTTTACGTTTCGAGCTCTAGCGACGAAACTACTGGGAGTAGGGAACTGTTATGCATCATATTGGAAAGCACATTGATAGGACTAAAGTATTTGTTAAATAAGTTTTTTGAAAGTCTTAAGACATGAGTGGGTTCAAGGTTGGGAACTCAAAAATAGTTTTTTTTCCGAGTCGTTTTTTGCGAATTTATTCGATTGTTTAACCTTTCGAGTCGGTTTTTGAGCCCGGTCGCTTTTAAAAAAAAAGATATAGCCCTTTCATTTTGCCGTCGATAGATACCAAAAACATTTTTGTAGCCTCAGATTTAAGGGAGTTATGGCGATTCGCACCAAAGCGGTTGATTTTCCAAAATTCGCGGCTTAATGACAAGGGCGCCGCAAAATCAAAAGAGTCCGCCGTCCATTACTTGAGATGTCACTGTTCTAACTAAATTATTATAGGTTATTTCTACCTGCTTCTCCTGGCTCTCCACCCCACGGTTCTGTCCCTCATGAATCCCTAAATCTCCCTAATTTACCTCTTCAGGGTGTCTTCTAAGGCCCTTGTAGTTTTCTCTTCTAAAATCTGGCACCACCACTGGGTTTGGGTCGCGAGTTATCGCCCAATCTAAGTTAAAACGAACCGCTTTGTGGTCACCATTTCCTAACTCTCCGCCCACCTACAACTCACGTATCAAGGAGGAGGAGAAAGTGGAGGAGGAAACGAGGAAGGAGGAATGGGAAGAGCGGGTGAAGATTGAGGAGGAGGAGCTACATGAAGAGAAGGCAGTTTACTAAGAAGCGGAGGAGGACTTGGGGAGTGAAGAAGACATATGGAGGAGGGAGATAAAATGGTTAGGGTAGCAAACTGGAGAGCGAGGTGGTGGTGAGGCGCTATGAAAATATAGGAGAGGAGGAAGATATGGGAAGGAAAAAAGAGGGGAGGATTAGTTAGGGTGGTAGAAAACTTGGCGGAAGACGAAGAGAAGAAGGAAAAAAAATGGAGGAAAGAAAGACAAGAAGTTAGGAAGGGAGAAAGGAGGAGGAGAAGGAGAGAGGTCTGAAGTTGGGAAAAGAGGGAAGGAAAAAAATGAATAGAAAAAAAAATGAATAGGTAAGGAAAGGTGGACTTGTTGGCGGCGGCGTTGATGGTGGTAAAAAAGAAAGAGGAAGAGGAAGAGGAAGAGGAAGAGGAAGAGGAAGAGGGTAAGTGATGGTGGTCAGGAGTTAAGTACTTTAGAAGATATATGAGCAGGGGAAGATTCAGGTTAAAAGGAGAGAAAAAAAAGAGGCAGAGAAATGTGGAATGTAGAAGACGAGGAATGTATAAAATAAATGTGTCCACTCTTCAAGGAGGAGGAGGAGGAGGAGGAGGAGGAGGAGGAAGAGGAGGGCGACGAGGAGGATTAAAGTGACGGTGGTTAAGCGATAGTGCCTAAGAGTATTATATAAGAGTGAAGAAATATTAGAAAAGAAAACTAGATAACTGGGATGAGAGAAGTATAAAGAGGAATACGGAAAACAAGAGGAAGATACAGAAGTGTGAAGGAAGGGCAGGAAGTTATAGGAAGAAACGCGAACAAGGAAGAAATAAAGATGCAAAGATAATGACAAAACAACGACGAAGACAAATATAAGGGAGAGATCAAGGAAAACAATAACTGAGCTGAGGAGGAGAAGAAGGAGGAAGATGAGGACGCGAACGAAAATGAGAGCGTAGGCAACGGTGAAGGATAAGATTCTTTTTTGGGGGAGCAGCGAGGAGAGGGCTTTTTTTTTTATTATTGTTTCCTTTTTTTGTGCCATTGAGCTGTCTCCTTTGTTGTAAAAAAAAAGGAAGATGAGGAGGATTAAGAGATGGAAAAAAAATCGAGAGGAGGAAATTAGTGAAGAAAACAGAGATCAAAATAATGAGGAAAAGAGAAGATGAGAAACGAATGGGGAGGAGGAGGAGGAAGAGGAGAAGCAAAGAACTAATAAATGAGAGTCAAGATAAAGAAAGAAAAATAAAACAAAAGATATAAAGTCACCAAGGGGAAAAACATGGAAGGTATAAAACTAACACCTAAGAAAATAGAAAAAATCAAGGAGGAAATAATAAAAAAAAGTGGAAAAAAGGGATAGGCCTATAAGCGTGTACAGGAGAGATAGAGAAGACTGATAAAAGCAAGAATGAAGAGCAAAAAGAAAACATGAAAAAAACACAACAGAAAAAAATTAAAACACAGGACAAAGAAAACAGGCGAGAGAAATTGACAGTGGTGGCAGGAAGGGGAGAGAGGAAAAAAAACCCAGAAGAGAAAGAGAAAAACAGAAAACAAAAAATATATATATAGAAAACCCAACTTTGTTCTTGCCTTAACACCTTCAAATCTCACCACATTTAAAAAAGAAGAAAACAAAGATTCAGTGCATGTATTTCAAAGGAGAGATAAAAGAATCAAGCCAAACAAAAGAAGAAAGAAAAAAGTTATGAAAAATAGAAAAATAAATGACCCCCCCCCCCCCGAAAAAAAAAGAAACGTTCATGGAGGAGGGAAGAAACGTTGAGGTCGGAAAAGAATCAAACCAGAAAGGAGAAGAAAAATACGGCAAGAAAAGAAGAGAAAAAACATAGCTAACTGACCCCCCAAAATACGATTTATATCAGAGGGAAGGAAAAGGTGAGGTCGCAAAAGAATCAAGTCAAAAAGAAAAAAGAAAAAGAAAAAAACACAGTAATAAAGAGAAAAAATAGCACCTCCAAAAACTACGATTCACACAAGAGGAAGAAAAAGTTGGTCGAAAAAAAAAAAAATCAACAAATAAAGGAAAAAACAAGGCAAGAAAAAGAGAAAAAAATAACACCTTCAAAAACTACGATTCACACAAGAGGAAGAAAAAAGCTGAGGACGAAAAAAAAAAAAAAGAAAAAAAAGAAAACGGTAAGAAAAAAAAAAAAAAATACCCTCCCCCCCAAAAAAACTACGATTCACACAAGACGAAGAAAAGATAAAGTCGCAAAATAATCAAGAAATAAAAGAAAACGCTAAGAAAGAGAAAAAGTCCCCCCCCCCCCCCCGAAAGTATACCATTCATATAAGAGGGAAAGAAAAGTCGGTGGGGTGCAAAGGAGTGAAATATTGAATCGAATCTCCATAGTAAGCGGCGTCGGGACGATATAAATTGGCCCCCGTCCCTGAAGTCCTTTTCCTCGACCACTACGATGAATTTAAAATGGAGAGTTTATTGTATTTTCTGTCTTGGGATTATCTTTCTCTTCGCTCCCTCTCTCCTTCCTCCTATCTTCCTCTCTCTCTCTCTCTACACTAATCTCCTTGGTCTTCCCTTCTTTTGCCCGATAACAACGATGAATTTAAAATGGAGAATTTATTGTATTTTCTGTCTTGGGATTATCTTTCTTTTCGCACCCTCTTTCTTACCTCCTATCTTCCTCTCTCTCTCTACACTTATATTCTTGGTCTTTCCTTCTTTTCCCCAACCACTACGATGAATTTAAAATGTGGAGTTTATTGTATTTTCTCTCTTGGGATTATCTTTCTCTTCCCTCCCTTTCTCATTCCTCCTGTCTTCCTCTCTCTCTATACTTATCTCATTGGTCTTCCCTTCTTTTGCCCGACTACTACGATGAATTTAAAATGTGGAGTTTATTGTATTTTCTCTCTTGGGATTATCTTTCTCTTCCCTCTCTTTCTCATTCCTCCTATCTTCCTCTCTCTCTCTCTCTCTCTACACTTATATTCTTGGTCTTCCGTTCTTTTGCCCGATAACTACGATGAATTTAAAATGTGGAGTTTATTGTATTTTCTCTCTTGGGATTATCTTTCTCTTCCCTCCCTTTCTCATTCCTCCTATTTTCTTCCTCTCTCTCTCTCTCTACACTTATATTCTTGGTCTTCCCGTCTTTTTCCCGATAACTACGATGAATTTTCAAAGCTGAGTTCATCGTATTTTCTGTCTTCATTTTCTCTCTCTCTCCCATTCGCTCTCCTCCTCCTTCTCTCTCCCTCCCTTTTTAGACTCATACTTTTCGCCTTTCCTTCTTTTTCCCGAACACTAAGATGAGTTTTCAAAGGTGAGTTCATCGTATTTTCTGTTCATCTTTCTCCTCCCTCCCTCTCTCGCTCCTTCTCTCTCCCTCCCTTTTTAGACTCATACCTTTCCCTGTTCTTTCTTTTTCCCGAACACTACGATGATTTTTTAAAGGTCAGTTCATCGTATTTTCTGTATTGGGTTCATCTTTCTTCCCCTCCCTCTCTCCCTCCCTCCCTCCCTTAACCTCTCACTTTGGACATATCTTTCGCTTTGATTTCTTTTCCCTCTTCCTGTATTCCTGAGTTCATCGTATTTCCGTATTTATTGTATTTTATGTTGTCCTCGGTTTATCTTTTCCTCTCTCTCTGGACTTACATTCTTCGTCATCTCTTATTTTTTCCAAACACCACGATAAATTTTCAAACGTGAGTTCTTCATATTTTCTGTCTTGAGTTTATCTTTCTCCTCCGCCCCCCCCATCTTCTCTCTCTCTCTCTCTCTCTCTCTCTCTCTCTCTCTCTCTCTCTCTCTCTCTCTCTCTCTCCCTTTCTTTGGACTTACACCTTTGCACATTGGGTCCAGGAATAGTAACCACACATACATCATGCATAGAAAACCTCTGCGGGTCGTGCAAGAGGAGTCGAATCTTGGAGTCACCGTTAGCAGTGATCTGTAACAAGCAAAGCACTGCAAAAGAGCAAATAACAAAGCCAATACTATGTTCGGGTTCATAGCGAGGAATTTCGAGTGTAAAACGCCAAAGTAATGTTATCCTTGTATAGTTCAATGGTAAGACCGCACCTTGAGTATGCAGTGCAGTTTTGGTCCCTTGATTACAGGAAAGACATTGAATTATTAGAAAGGGTTCAGTGCCTCGTTACGAAAATGATTCCAGCCTTGAGGGCTCAACCGTACGAGAACGACTCAAGCGACTCATCCTCTTTACGCTGGAAAAGAGACGCCTACGAGGGGATGTGATCCAGATTTTCAAGTACATGAAGAAGTTCAGTAATGTCGACCGCTGCAAGTTTTTTGAGCTACAAACCAATTTAAGAACTAATAATAACGGTCTGCCAATTCCAGCGGGGCGATGTAGTACAGACATTGGCAGGATTTTCTTCTCAAACCAAGTCCTCCGCCATTGGAACAACCTTCCCTCTGAAGTACTAAGTGCGAATACCATCGACTCCTTTGAAAATCGAAATGACCGCTATTTCGCAGCGACAGGAGTGAACTGACTACCGAAGCTCTATTATCTGCTTTGCCGGCATGAAGCGACTGTCGAGAAAATCAAATTACCAGAGCGGGCAGCCACGTAATGAGCCAATAAGCTTTCTGTTGCCTGTATTTCCATGCGTCCATGTTTTCCATGTTTCCCCTTCGTTTCCCTCACCGTGTATTCTTGAGTTCATCGTATATTCTATCTTCAGTCTCTCTTTCTCTTTCTTTATGTCTTCATCTCTTCTCTCTCCCTCTCTGTCTCTGAAATTATGCTATTCTCCTTCCCGTTCTTCCTTCACCATGTATTCCTGAGTTCATCGTATTTTTAATCTTCGGTCTCTTTCTTCCTCTTCCTTCCTTCACCTCTCTACCTCATATTTTGAACCTTCACTCTCTGCCTTCTCTTCTTTTCCCTCATCGTGTATTCTCAAGTTCATCGTATTTTCTATCTTCAGTCTATCTTCCTCTTCCTCTTCCTTCTCTTCCCTTCCTTGAGTTAACCCCTTTTCTGTGTTTTTCCTTTCCCCTCTCTGAGCTTATACCTTTTCTTTTCACTTCTCTTCTCTCGACGTAATTTCCTGAGTCTCCCCTTTCCTTCATTCCCTCTTCCTCCACTTGTCTCTATTTACCCTTCCTCACTTATTGCACCCATTCGTCACTGTCACTGTTCCTCTTCATCGTCCTCGTCCTCGCGTTTCTCTCCTCCTCCTTCTTCCTCCATCTGTACCTTCTCTTACGTGTTTATATTCCTTCTTCCGTTCTTACCTCCCAACCTGCTTCCTCCTCCTCCTCCTCCTTCTCTTCCTTATTACCGCACTTTATCTTCTTTTCCATTATTCTTTATTGCTCCCCTCTATTTTTTGTTTTGTTTCTTCCTTCCCTTCTATTTTGTTTTGTTTTCTGTTACTTCTTTTTCGCTCCCATTCTTTTTTTTCGTGTATACATTTTTTTTTCTGCTCGATTTATTCACCTCTCTCTCTCTCTCTCTCTCTCTCTCTCTCTCTCTCTCTCTCTCTCTCTCTCTCTCTCTCTCTCTCTGTCTCTCTCTCTCTCTCTCTCTCTCTCTCTCTCTCTCTCTCTCTCTCTCTCTCTCTCTCTCTCTCTCTCTCTCTCTCTCTCTCTCTCTCTCTCTCTCTCTCTTTTTTTTTTCTACCTTGTCTCCCATTCCCCTTTTCCCCTTTTCTTATGATTGTTTCACTCATCATCTTCGTCTTTCTGTCGCTTCCCTCCTTTCTAGATCATGTACTCCGACGTTATCCTTTTTTTCGCTATTCTCTATCTCTCTCTGTCTTTCTTTCCCTCCTACACGTGTCTCTATTTTCCTATAGCCCGTCACTCGTCCTCATTTCCTTCATCGTTTTCCTGTTATCACCTCCCTCCCTTATATTCCTTTTCACTCATGTACTGATGCGTGTTCCTTTCCTCCTTCCTATACTCTATCCCTCTCTGTCCCTATTTTCCTCCGGTACCTCCTCCCTATTCTTCCCGTTTCCCATCCTTCCTTTCACTTTTTCCACATTCTATCAATTTTCTACCTTATTCTCTTCTTCAGTCATGTATACTTCTTCCTGCGTGATTCTTTCCTTCCTACACTCTATCCCTCTCTATCTCTCTTTTCCTCCGGTACCTCCTCCCTATTCCTCCCGTTTCCCATCCTCCCTTTCACTTTTTCCACATTTTATCACTTTTCTACCTTATTCTCTTCTGCAATCATGTATACTTCTTCCTGCGTGACCCTTTCCTTCCTACACTCTATCCCTCTCTATCTCTCTTTTCCTCCGGTACCTCCTCCCTATTCCTCCCGTTTCCCATCCTCCCTTTCACTTTTTCCACATTCAATCACTTTTCTACCTTACTCTCTTCTTCAATCATGTATACTTCTTCCTGCGTGATCCTTTCCTTCCTACACTCTATCTCTCTATCCCTCTTTTCCTCCTCCAAAATCTTCCCTTTTCCTATACCCGGCCTCCCCTCCCCTCCTCTCCGCTCTTTCCTCCCTCTCCTCTCTTCCCTTTTCCCCTCTTCCCTCTCCTTCACTCCCCGGGGAAGTCATTATCCCGGGTCTCCCCAGCAAACAGGTCTTACAAAGGATCAGTTTTTCCCCACAATCTCCTTTCCTTAATATGAATTCGTATTTACTAGCGTCTCGGGCGGAGGGAATCTTGGTAATCTTCAGGGCGAGATAAAAGGATGAGAAAAAACTGTATGGATGGAATATACGAGAATAAAAACACTTTTTTTTTTTTTGGTTTATGTTATGGGAGTAGAGTTGGGTGCTTTTTGGGAATGTGTGTGTGTGTGTGTGTGTGTGTGTGTGTGTGTGTGTGTGTGTGTGTTTTCTGTGCTATGCTAATTTGCGTGTGGCTTTGAAACTGCGCCTAATAAATTTCGCTTTCTTTCATAAGTGTGTCTCTCTCTCTCTCTCTCTCTCTCTCTCTCTCTCTCTCTCTCTCTCTCTCTCTCTCTCTCTCTCTCTCTCTCTCTCTCTCTCTCTCTCTCTCTCTCTCTCTCTCTCTCTCTCTCTCTCTCTCTCTCTCTCTCTCTCTCTCTCTCTCTCTCTCTCTCTCTCTGTGTGTGTGTGTGTGTGTGTGTGTGTGAATTATCTTATGCATGCTGGCCGCCGCGAGTAAATTCAGGCAGTGTTGTGTTGTAGGTTAATGTCAGACAGCCTTCCCTTGCCTGCGTTTCTCTTCCTTATGTTTCTGTGTATATAAATGGATGTAAATATTCATGTGTATTTACGAAGAGACAGTATTAACAAGTGCATTAAATCGCATGCAAGTCCCATTAGTGTTATTTTTTCATGTAAAGACAAAAATCATTAAATGTAACACCGTTTCGTGGAATAAACTAAAATATATATGATCTAAATTCTTCTCTCTTCAACACGAGTATAGTTGTGAGTGAATATTGTATGCAAGTGAATAGTGTATGCATGTGGCGTCGGGTTGGGTGTGTTAAGAGGGTGCATAGATGATGAAGTGAAAGCTGGACTCACGTAAAAGTGGACCGCAATGACATGACACGAAACTGAACTTGAGCTTGGAATGACGCAGAGGGACTTAGAGGGTTAAAACGAGACGATTACTCAACTTAGAACATAAGAACATAAGAGCGTAGGAGTCTGCAAGAGGCCATTTGAACCTAAGCTCCCGTGTATCTAACCCGACCTAATATCGCTGTCCATGAATTTATCTAGTCTATTTTTGAATGTGACAATTGTATTGGAACTCACAAGAAAACAAGATCGAACCGATACTACGCTTTGTATAAGGGTCATATTCTTAAAGATTTCGGTTTCAAAGTTTACATATTTGGCAAGGCTTTCGCAGGAGCTTTGATAATATCCATGGGTAGTTGTATGACCCTGGTGATAACTTAACCTTTCTCCGGTACAGTTTCAAAGTTTACATATTTGGCAAGGCTTTCGGAGGAGCTTTGATAATATCCATGGGTAGTTGTATGACCCTGGTGATAACTTAACCCTTCTCCGTTACCCTTTCAAAGTTTACATATTTGACAAGGCTTTCGCAGGAGCCTTGATAATATCCATGGGTAGTTGTATGACCCTGGTGATAACTTAACCCTTCTCCTTTAACCTTTCAAAGTTTACATATTTGACAAGGCTTTCGCAGGAGCTTTGATAATATCCATGGGTAGTTGTATGACCCTGGTGATAACTTAACCCTTCTCCTTTACCCTTTCAAAGTTTACATATTTGGCAAGGCTTTCGGAGGAGCTTTGATAATATCCATGGGTAGTTGTATGACCCTGGTGATAACTTAACCCTTCTCCTTTACCCTTTCAAAGTTTACATATTTGGCAAGGCTTTCGTAGGAGCTTTGATAATATCCATGGGTAGTTGTAAGACCCTGGTGATAACTTAACCTTTCTTCTTTGCCCTGAGCCAACAAAAAACGTTTATTAGAACCCGACTGATCTCCTCATTGGCCTTTTGAAGTAATTGCTATGAGAGGTGGAAGTGTCTGAAAATACCAGCATTGCCAAATTATCGTACTCATCGCATTACATTTTCGTAGTTTCTGACCGATAACTATAGCAAAAACAAACAAACAAGCATCAATAAATAGAAGTTTTAACTTCAATTTTCTATCGTTATTTGTGTAGGGACGAGAGTTTGAGGCTTAAAATTAATAAATACGATGTGGTGAACACGATAATCTGGCAACGCTGGAAAATACCAACCTTTTAATGCCTCGGCGAGTAGGCTGTTTTCGCTACATTGTGTACATCCCTCGAATTCGTACTCACTTTACGAAAAAAAAAAGAAGAAGAAACAACGTACTCTCGAAACTAAGCTAAAGTATACAAATTAAGGCAGGTCGGTCAGTTTTTACTTCGGCACTAGATAATATTTATACTTCTACTCACTTATCCTGATGTTTTTTTTATTTTTTCTATTCAAAGGCAGCGCTTCTCAGCAGCGCTAATCACATGCATCGGTGGAGCTGCTAACGATTGCGCTGCCAACGTGCGTTCGAAGATCTGCTTACGTATCTTGGGAAAATTTACTCTCTCTCTCTCTCTCTCTCTCTCTCTCTCTCTCTCACACACACACACACACACACACACGACGAGAGAGAGAGAGAGAGAGAGAGAGAGAGAGAGAGAGAGAGAGAGAGAGAGGAATGTATCTGTTTGTTTGAATATGTGTATTTACGTATATTTGTTTGTAGGTATGCATGTTTGTTTGTTTGTGTGTTCATGTGCATCAATTTCGAAAGAGATATTCCAACCCTCATTACATCTTCCTCCTCCTTCTCCAATCAAACCTTACGACCCAATTAGCCTAGCTAGGATTAAGTAACTACATCAGACCCCCTCACAAGGATCACTGTTAAGAGGGTAAAGCTAATGATTCTGTACATATAACCTTGAGCCGCCACCTCCTCCTGCTCCTCCTCTTCTTCCTCCTCCCCCTCCTCCTCCTCCTCATAGTCTAAGCTCTCATCACTGCCTCCATCACTGAGTTACACAGAGGAGAAACATCAATATCCATACAATAAAATGGAGTTACGAAAAAAGATATTAAAAAGCTGTTACCACGTATGTATGTATGTATATAAATGCGTGTCTGCGTGTATGTTTCAGTTATGTATGCATTATTATTATTATTATTGTTATCATTATTATTATTATTATTATTATTATTAGTAGTAGTAGTTGTAGTTGTTGTTGTTGATGTTGATGTTGTTATTGTTGTTGTTGTTGTTGTTGTTGTTGTTGTTGTTGTTGTTGTTGTATGTTTTGTTATTGGACCCGCCGCGTTGAAAATCATTTAGTGGTGGAGAAAACACCGTCAGCGAGCGGCCACAAAGGTAATCTGCAGCAGGGGTCATGCTTACCTGTTAGCGATAGTACGTTCACCATGAGCGCAGCAACATCCGACAAACCGGCCAATGCATGAAATACGTTAGGAAGTGAATGTTGACGTTCAGAATTTATTTATAACAATCCTCTATAAAAGTGGCTAAACGCAGAATGATGATTTTCGCTGGTGCATATTGTCAGGAAAGCCACAGCCATGTTATCCAGCCAAAATTATATCGTGTCGGTTTTGAATGTGAATCAGTTCTGCATCATCGTTAAGGTTCAACATGACCAATATTTTACTTTTTGATATGTTTTTTCTCGTCCGTGATGGCTGGCGCTCGTAACTCAGCGTTCCACCTCGGTTGTTGATGCTTAGTCCCTCAGCCTTTCAGTCGCCGCAGGTAACCACAAGGCAGTCACGCAGCTAACATAAATAACATTCGTAGGAGGATCAATCAAGGGGGTTCTTACAGGATCAAGACTTAGTGGAGCTCTGGGGGTGGGGGGTTAGGGGAGGCGGCAGCACAGGACACTTGCAAAACTAACCACGAGTCTCCCTAATGTTCTTCAGCTAAACTCTCTCTTAGGAGGATCAATCAAGGGGGGTCCTACAGAATCAAGTGGAGCTCTGGGGGGCGGGGGGTTAGGGGAGGCGGCAGCACAGGACACTTGCAAAACTAATCCCCCTCCCTAATGTTCTTCAGCTAAACTTTCTCTTAGGAGGATCAATCAAGGGAGGTCTTATTATACTCCAGGGTTACAGTATATTGTTTAGATTTATACAGGGTTATAGTATATTGTTTAGATTTATTATACTACAGGGTTACAGTATATTGTTTAGATTTATTATACTACAGGGTTATAGTATATTGTTTAGATTTATTATACTACAGGGTTACAGTATATTGTTTAAATTTGTTAAACATATGAGGCGTCCGGAGAAGGAGCGCAAGGAACACAGCCACTTGTTTTAGTTTGCACCGGGAGAGACAGGCTACACATACCAGGAAGAACAAGAAACAGGTTGCAGGGGAAAGTGACCTAGCTTGTGTTTGGTGTACCGAGGGTCGCTTTGCGCTTGAAACAGTTGCCTTGCCCAGTGCAAACTAAGAAAAAAAAAAGGTCTCTGTCCCTTACGCCCTTTTCCACCGAACGCCTCCTATATGGTCAGTACTGGCTTTTAAAAGTAAAGGAAACTTTTTAACAGGAAAAATCAAGTACACGAGGATGACAATGAGGTACAGATAATCGCCTGTCAGTCATATCAATCACGTATCTCACTGGAATTCCCCGGGACCGAATTCACCCCCAAAAATCAAAGGAATTGTTTTACTTGTTTGGTTGTCTGCGCTTTGGATAAAAATAGTGTCACATTACTAGTCATATGCAATTCAAACAAGGCCCTTCATTATCATTCTGGAGTTGCAGTTCTGTATTACCCGGTTGACAATTCCTGATCTAGTTATTTTATGCTTGTTTTTTTACCATATCTGTGTTTTCGAATAAAATCGCACTGTATCTCCTCTACGCACTCAGCCGTCTAAATAATTAAGCTCTGCACCTCGCTCGCATTCCACGTCTGCACTTTTGTGTCTTTCAGTGCACGATCTACGAAGTTAGTTTTTTGGTGCAGCGTTTTTTCCCCGCTAGAATATCCGGATCTGTAACGTTTGCTAGACACGAAAGTTATTTTAAGAGCTTTTGTCATATCTCACTTTTACCCTCGCCTCTCAGACACGCACCGTCCTTTACCCTACTTCTGATGCATGTAGCTTTTATAATTCAATCCCTCCTCGCCTCGCATGCTGCCTGGCGATCACACTCTCTAGTTCTCCCTGGCGGTGTTTCAATATTTATAAGTTCGAGTCAGCGATCTCCTAGAATGGTATCATAAGACACGTTCGCTTCTCACATCAGCTATTTCTAAAGATCAAAGAGGGGGTCAGTCGTGTTCTAATGAGTGTTTCTTCAGGTTCACCATACAGAGGAAGGGTCACACTACCACCAGGGTTATAAAACTACTACTGGAAATACCCACAACTCCTACGAAAGCACTGTCAAATATGTATTCTTGGGCGGCGAATTGTCTTATAATATGACCCATAGTTTTTCCATTAGCTATCCTCGTTCTTTAACATATTTCTTTTCTCGGTTCTTGCCTTTTTTTCATTCTTCTCCATATCTGGTTCCAATTATCTCCCTTTCCTCCTCTAGTTCTTCCTGGCTGTGTTACAATATTTAGAAGTTCGAGTTAACAAATTCCTTTTTTCCTGTTAGCTTCCCTCTTATCATGTTTCTTTTCTCGGTTCTTGCCTTTTTTTCATTCTTCTCCACATTTGGTTCCAATTATCTCCCTTTCCTCCTCTAGTTTTTCCTGGCTGTGTTACAATATTTATAAGTTCGAGTTAACGAATTCCTTTTTCCTATTAGCTTCCCTTTTTCTTTATCATGTTTCTTTTCTCGGTTCTTGCCTTTTTTTCATTCTTCTCCACATTTGGTTCCAATTGTCTCCCTTTCCTCCTCTAGTTCTTCCTGGCTGTGTTACAATATTTATAAGTTCGAGTTAACAAATTCCTTTTTTCCTATTACCTTCCTTCTTCCTTTAACATGTTTCTTTTCTCAGTTCTTGCCTTCTTTTCATTCGTCTACATTCCCTCTTCCCTTTAATTAAATCATTATCCTCCTTATTCTCGGCTCCCTCATATTTTTTCTTCTTGTGTTACAATATTACGGTAGCAGCCGTTCTACCGTCTCCGCCATTTCTTCTCCCCTGGAAAGGCTCTTCCTCTCTCATCAGCTCCCTCTCTCCTCCTGATAGTCTTCTACCTTTTAAATTCCGCAATGTTGTTTCTCTCTTTCTATCTCTATCGATATTTCCACGCTGATTTGATCTTGCTTTGCTTTTTTTTTTTTTTTTTTTTTAGGGCAGCTAGTTTTTTTTTTTATTTATGTTTTTTGTTTTGTTTGCCTTGAGCTGCCTCCTTTGTTGTAAAAAAAAAAAAAAAAAAAAAAGCGTGGATCATGTTTCTTAATGGTCCCTCTAAGAGGGAATAATGAGAAAAAATCATCACTCAGACAAACCATCTCATAATATATATCAACGCATTTGTGATCAGTTTAAGCATCATCTATTTTTTGGGGTTTATATCAAGGCAAAAATTTGACCCGTCGCTGGTACACGGTAAACCCACAAATTTGGCCCTTCGCTGGTACACGGTAAACCCACAAATTTGGCCAGTCGTTGGTACACGGTAAACCCACAAATTTGGCCCTTCGCTGGTACACGGTAAGGCCACAAAATTGGCCCGTCGCTGGTACACGGTAAACCCATAAATTTGGCCCTTCGCTGGTACACGGTAAAGCCACAAATTTGGCCTGTCGTTGGTACACGGTAAAGCCACAAATTTGCCCCTTCGCTGGTACACGGTAAAGCCACAAATTTGGCCCGTCGCTGGTACACGGTAAAGCCACAAATTTGGCCCGTCGCTGGTACACGGTAAAGCCACAAATTTGGCCCGTCGCTGGTACACGGTAAAGCCACAAATTTGACCCGTCGCTGGTACACGGTAAAGCCACAAACTTGACCCGTCGCTGGTACACGGTAAAGCCACAAATTTGGCCCGTCGCTGGTACACGGTAAAGCCACAAATTTGGCCCTTCGCTGGTACACGGTAAAGCTGCAAACTTGACCCGTCGCTGTTACCGGGTTTTAAGAGGAAAGAGTCTGCAAAGTCTTTTTTTCCCCATTAGCTTCCCTTTCTATAACATTTTTTCCTCGGTTCACGCTTTTCCTTTCTTCCCATTCGTCTCTATATCTGCTTCTCTTTACCTCTCTATCTCTCTCTCTCTCTCTCTCTCTCTCTCTCTCTCTCTCTCTCTCTCTCTCTCTCTCTCTCTCTCTCTCTCTCTCTCTCTCTCTCTCTCTCTCTCTCTCTCTCTCTCTCTCTCTCTCTCTCTCTCTCTCTCTCTCTCTCTCTCTCTCTTGACGTAGATAAGGGAAAGTAGTGCAAAGGACGAGAGAGAGAGAGGAAGCATTTATCTTTACTCGACAGACCATTACGTCATTAACTATGGTGCCTTGCTCTCCCTAAGCTTCTATTGATGGTGGTGGTAGTGGCAATGGTGGTAGTGGTGGAGGGGTAATGGTCAAGAAAGTAATGGTGGTGGTGGTGGTAGTGGTGGAGGGGTAATGGTCAAGAAAGTAATGGTGGTGGTGGTGGTAGTGGGGAAGGCGGTAATAGTCGTGGTGGTGGTGGTGGTTGTGGTCGTGGTGGTAGTTGTGAGGATGGAGGAAATGATGATGGTGATAATTCGGTGGTAATGTTGGTGGTATTAAAGGTGCTGGTAGAAGTAGAGGTGGTGGCAACACTGCAAGGGCCAAGCGACCACACCTGAGATCCTGGCCAGCCCTCACCTCGATATGGCAGGTGTGAGCAGCCAGGTGTATGCTCGGGGCGCACGCCAGAGCACGTTTATACGGGTCACATTCAGACTTACTTCGGTTTTCTCGCTCCCGCCGCGCCTCTCGCAACAAGGTGAACACATGACTGCGAAGAAAATTGTGCCAGGCGGGTGCTTGTGTGCGTGTGTTGGTATGTGACGTCTCGCGATATACAATGCACAAAAATTTAGAGCAGGGAAATCGTTCTCAGGAGTGGCCAGAGCACGCAGGGCGGTACACACAAAGCGAGTGAACTCCGCTGTAATTATCTCAGGAATACATTTATAACTTAGTAAGCTGATTTGAAGTGCTGGTGTTAGTAGACGATTCACTTATCCAAACGTAAAATTATTGCCTTGTTTAAGAGAGGAAGAGGTAAGGAAACGAAGAGGTAACGGATAATGATTAAACAAACTGTAACGTAGAAGAAACGATAGTATTATGTTAAAAAATATAAAGGTAAATAAAAGCGGAATTATTGCTTTGTTTAAGAGAGGAAGAGGTAAGGTAACGAAGAGGTAATGGAACGTAGAAGAAACTATAGTATTATGTACAAAAATATAAAGGTAAATAAAAGCTGAAGGTATAAGATAATGAAGAAAAACAAAGGAAAAACGCAGAAAAAGTAAGGCACGGTTATGTAAAGCAGGAGAAATGGAGAAATAATTAAACGCAGATCAAAGTTGGCAGAGAAGAGTAACAACAAGCTCGTATGACGCCAAAGAAAAGTCGAGCAAAATTAAGAGACGCAGAAGAAGAGAAAAGCAGGATTATATAACGCAGAAAAGAAAGCGGGAAGACGTAATGAAGGCGAACACTCAAACAAATTTATGCAATGGAAATCAACGTCGGCAAACAAAAAGTAAAACGAGATTATATAACGCAGAGGAAAAGCAGCGCAAGATTATGTAACTCAAAAAGAAAGTAAAAATATGTATTACACAACGTCCCGCCACCAGGTAAGAATGGACCTCAACCCTCGCTATTGTAAGTCCACGTCTTCCCCCAGAGCTGTCACCTCGGCCACAATACATTAACGGACCAAAGGATTCTTTTTTCCTATCGTTTGGCCGCCGCCGCCGCCCACACGCTGAGCAAACGTCGCGCTACCGACCACTGCTCCGGAATCTTAAGTTGAAAGAATCGACGGTACAGCGAGATGGCGAGGTGAAGGTGAAGGGGAAGGTGTGTGTGTGTGTGTGTGTGTGTGTGAGATAGATATATAGATGGATCGATGGTTAAATAGACAGATAAGTAGATAGGTTTACTAGAAAGATAGATAGATAAGTAGATAGGTAGGTATAGACATATATAGAAAGATAGATATAGATAGATCGATGGATAAATAGATAGATACATAGATGTATTCAATAGAAAGATAGATAGATAAGTAGATAGGTAGGTAAGTCATATATAGAAAGATAGATAGATAGTCAGATAGATAGATACAGATAGATACAGAGAGAGACATATACATCACTTGTTGATATATACTGCATGACTGCATGACCGCGTTTGTTGTAGCATACGAACACCCTTGCAATGTTTTATGTGCCTTCCAATATTCACCCGCTGCCTTGCTATCTGGCCCACGATATATAACAACACACAACCCACCCACGTACAGCCCCGCCTCGCCCCCACAACATAACTCTCCTAAACATATACATTTTGGGAAATTCGCTGTCTGTCCCGCTCTCTGTCCCCATTTCATCTATGTATAACCTATCTATAGCTCGTTCCCCGCATCAGAAGCTCGTAATGTACTCTCCTGACGGTAAGAATGTTGCATTATGTCTGTTGCCTCTACTGTGTACTCTTGGATACTGTCAGTCAGTAATGATAGCAAGAGGCGCGGCGAGGCGACACGCAAGGCACATGAACATCAAAGGCGGTGGTTGGCGTATACGGAAGGGTCAGGTAGAGATCCTTCAGAGAGACACGCAATAACCCGTTGTATTATGATCCTTGGTTGTGACATTTGAGTTGCGAGACTTTACCGGATGACAGTTTGGTTTACAGATTTCCCCAAACACATCCACTTCTCCTTTGAAATTGTCTTGATATGTTGTGCATCTTTCATTTAACTGTCTAGAAACAATTTGCAAAACTTGAAAACAATGGTCGTGTCCAATACAAATCACAGGCGAAACAAAATCCGTTCCAATGTTCTCATTTAACACTGCTAATATCTTTACCGACATGACGCCTACCCCCACCTTCCATTAACTGAATTAGATGCAATTATACCAGATAGGAAAAAACTAATGGTAAATTAACACTTACTTGACAAATCAGTGAGTTATGCGATGTCTACCGAGCTTTCTTTTGAGTTTATCTTTTCATTCCATCTTTTTTCAGGCTCACGGGGTAACATAAACAATTTCATATCCTTCCTTAAGTTAGTGTTGCACCCCACCACCACACACACCATAACAATCCCATAGAAGATGGCGCCACTATAAACACCTAACTGCGCCAATACGGGATGGGGCCGACTACCATCCAGGCCCCTCAAGCAAGCCTACCGGCGCTATAGGCGTAGACGTAAAAAATAAATAAATAAATAAATAAATAATAACGAGATCCGATCACTATCACTGTTTACGCCGACGAGAAAACTGATTTCGGGACCGATACATTTCGGCTATCAAGTCCCGAAATATACCAAAATAATTAATTAGTCTCACTTTGCTACTGTAATATTATAACATTAAGGTATGACAGTTACGTAACCTCTAGCTCCTCTCTGCAGTCATTAACGTATACAGAAGTGACAATTTTTGAAAGTACCGAATAGGACACCACAAACAGCCTCTCACCACCACGAATACTTCACTAACGTCCATTTCCCGCCTTCTCACGCCGAACTGTTTCGAGGCTTCGCTGATTCGGACGCCTGGACTCACGCACGCTCGACTCCCAGACAGTGAAGCAAGTCTGATTCTCTACCTTCCACGTCTTCTTTCCTCCCGCTACCAATGCAACATATGACCTCCTCTTGCCTCTCCTTTTGAATACGTCACAACATGGTGCCAATATGAACCGATCAATCACAGGTCATTTCCGATAGAAGTAATGATCGCTTGGGTCAGGGAATACACAGGTGCTCGGAGCGTGAGGGGGGACACGGCCAGCACCAGGCAGAAAACAACGTGATGGGAGGCAGCGGTACAGTAGCGTCAAGGAGACAGAGACAAACAACAAGAAAGGGCAGGAGGCACAGAATAGTGTCGAAAATAACACTCACGTAGTAGACAAGGCGAAGGAAGGCATTCAGCAGGACCTGCCATAATGCAAAGGAAAGGAAGCTTACAATACGGGCAGGGGCAACAGAGAGGCAGACAACAAGGAAGAGGGAGGCATGTGAGGGATGAGATACAATACATGTCAAAGCGGGTTGATGGACACTACTATCGGGCTAAAAAAAACAGAGAGCAGACAACCGGCAGACAACAAGGAAGAGGGAGGCATGTGAGGGATGAGATACAATACATGTCAGACAAAGAGGGTTGATGGACACTATCGGGCCGCTAAACAACAGAGAAGCAGACAACCGGGGCTAGATGCTTCTGACAACAACAAGGAAGAGGGAGGCATGTGAGGGATAAGATACATGTCAGACGAAGAGGGCTGATGGATACTTTTGGGCCGCTAAACAACAGAGAATCAAACAACCGGGGCTAGATGCTTCTGACAAGACACGGCACACCACAGACAACAAGGGTGGGAGGTATACAACAGCAGACACACCGCAATGACAGACAACAAGGGTGAGAGATATACGAGTGTAGGATATAAACACCCCTGACTAACTCACCGTACAACCCCCTCCCCCCCCCACCCCACCCCGATTAAATCCCAAGGAGAACAAAAACACTAAAATAATACGAAACCTAACCTAACCTACTCTAGCCTAACCAAACCTAACCCAACCTAGCCTAAAGGTGAGTTTTTGTTCCCCTTTGCATTTAATCAGTGAGTTTATGGCCGGTGAATTTCTGTCCTGTGATGTTATGTCCGGTAATTTTTTGTCCGCGCCCCGAGGCATACAACAGTGCAGAGACAACACAGGCAGACAGCAGGGGCGGATGAAGCAAAAAAGGGGTCAGGGCCAGCAAAGAGGCAGACATCAAGGGGAGGTGAGGCATACAACAGGGTGACGGGCAACACAAAGGGAGACAGTACAAAGGTTCACGTATGGACAAGACTGCGGTAGCGGCAGGATCGGTCAGCGTGGACAGGCCATTATCTATCATTGTTATCTATTATTATTATATATTATCCTGCTGGTTTCTGAACAGGGTCATATAATTAAACGCATTTTTCTATACATCTCATTATTAAATAGTCATCCTCAGAAAATGGAAGTAATAATAATCTCTCAACAGGATCATTATGATATATTTTTACCTGAAACTTAAAAAGAAGATATTTAATTATGCACGAATATCAGTTTTCAGCTCCGGCCGGCTTGGCGGATGATACGTTCCCCGATTCATTTTTAAATATGAAACTTTTTACACTAATTTGTGCGCCGCTGTCTCGCCTCAGAGCGAAGATATGTTTACCAATTATCAACTGCTTAACCCAGTAGCTGCGGGGATCATGTTTCTTAAAGGCCGCTCTAAGTGATACAGATGAGAAAAAAAAATCATCACTCACGCAAGCCATTTCATAATATATATCAACGCATTTGTGATCAGTTTATGTATCATTTATTTTGGGGGGTTTGTATCATGGCAGAAATTTGGCCCGTCGCTGCTACCGGGTTAATTCGTCCATAACACACGTTTCTACACTTGCGCTTCTAACTCCTGCATTGGTTGTCAAGGATACTGGCAATAGTCCATTTCGGTTCCTCAAAGCAAAACCAACATAATGTAACGTCTACACTAACACTGGATCAAAGAAACAAAAATTGAGGGCCGTTAACCACACCATCACTGTGTCTGTGCAGCACCAGGGATAAAGAACAGCAGACAAGAGTACACAGACACGGGAACACAGGTGCAGGTGCGGATACAAAACATGAGGTTGAGCAAACAAGCAGGTGAGGTAAGTAGAAAAAAAAATGTGATTGTTACAACTTTCCGTCAATCAAGTGGCAAAGAGAGCGCGTGGCGAAATAAATGTTCCTTTTATCCAGAGGTGAACTAGTGAAAGCATTATAAACAGCCGATTGGCATTTCGAAACTCGTTCAGTGTTTTGCTTTTTTTCGGTTTCAGGTTTGCCCTTGAACTGCTTCCTTAATTAACAAAAATAAACGGAATGTTTGGAAATGGTTTCGAGAAAAAAACAGAAAAAAAGTGGAAAAGAGCGTGGCAGGTGTAATTAACTTGGTCGGTTTTTCGCCTAATTGGCGGATCACAGTGACGGCAGATTGATTTAGTGCCAACAATGCCTCACCAAACGATTATTCACGCACCGAACCGAGGCCATAATCGAGCAATACTGAGGTGTGACGTGGCGCGGCGGGGAATGCGAGGGAGGGAGGCACAGACCCAAATGTTTCAGTGATTTTGTCTTTGCAGCGTGGGAAGTGTCCTTGCTTCCACGTTGATATCTTTTGTATTCTCTTGTATTTTCTTCCTCTAGTTTTCAAAATCCTTCTTGGTAAGCCACCCACACGTATGGCGAGAGATGTTTCCTTGTTTCCTCTTGAATCTTTTACGGTATGCTCTGGTATTTTCTTCCTTCCATTTTCACAATCCCTCTAAGTAAGACTGATGTACTCTTTTATTTCTTTCTCAGATGTATGGCGTGGGATGTGCCCCTGTACCCTCTCGCATTTCTTTGGTATTCTCTCGTATTTTCTTTGTCAGTTTTCTTCGTCTTTGGTAAGTCAGGAACTCTTTTATTTCTTTCTCAAATGCATGGCGTGGGATGTGCCCCTGTACCCTCTCGCATTTCTTTGGTATTCTCTCGCATTTCTTTGGTATTCTCTCGTATTTTCTTTGTCAGTTTTCTTCGTCTTTGGTAAGTCAGGTACTCTTTTATTTCTTTCTCAGATGTATGGCGTGGGATGTGCCCTTGTTCCTTCTTGCATCTCTTTGATATTTTCTCGTATTTTCTTCGTTAATTTTCTCAGTCCTTGGTAAGTCAAGTACTCTTTTATTTCTTTCCCAGCTGTACAGTGTGAGGACGACGTTGCTGATGTTGTAGTGTGTCCTTCCCTCTTTCATTTCTTTGGTATTTTTGGGGTGTTTTCTTCTCTTACCTTTCCCAGTCATTCTAAGATATCCAGGTCCTTATTTCTTTTTTATTTCTCAGATGTATAGTAATGTTGCTAATGTTGTAGTAATGGCGTAGAAATGATGTAGTAGGAATGGTGTTGATGTAATGACGTTGAAAATGTAGTAATGTGGTAGTGATGATAATGTTGGAAAAGATAACGTCACCTACTGTCTCATGTATTTCTTTCACCTCTTTTAGTCCGCGTTTTATGATAGCGTTTTTTTGTAGGTTGATAATATGACACTTTCGCTTCTCACATTAACAATTTCTAAAGGTTAAAGAGGGGGTCAGTCGGGTTCTAATGAGTGTTTCCTTAGATTCACGGTATAGAAGAAGGGTCAAACTACCACCAGGATCATAAAACTACCCCTGGAAATGCCCACAACTCCTGCGAAAGCCTTGTCAAATAGGTGTTCTTGGGCGGCGAAATGTCTTATGATACGGCCCTCAGTGTTTCCTCCCCGCCAAGCGAACGAGGTGAGGCGGAGGTAGTAAAATCCTGCAGCGTTGACGATGAGAAAGGTAAGCAGGTGAGGCAAGGTTCGAGCCCTCTTCAGCGCCCTCAAGAGTGTGGCGTCCCTATAATACAGCACACGAGGAGGGTCATCTTCATCTTCTCGCTCAGTCTTCATTTGGACGGCAGGAAAAATACGGGTGTTCGGTGCTTGAGGTGCAGTGAAGGTCTCCTATTTCGACGTCAAGAGAACCGCGATGATGAGAGGCGTGAGGGACAGGTAGGGAGGGTGTGCCGAAGGTGCTGCGCCTCTCAACCCTTCTTCCTCTTTTTCTGTTTCTTTTTCTTTTTTCTTCTTTGTTTTCGTTTTCGTCTTCTTCCTTCTTTTCTTTTTCTTTTTCTTCTTCATCTTCTTTTTCTTCTTTTTAATCTTCTTTTATTTCTTTTTTTACTTCTTTTTCTTCTTTTTTTCGCATCCTTTCTTCTTTTTCTTCTTTTTCTTTTTCTTTTCTTCTTCTTCTTCTTCTTCTTCTTCTTCTTCTTCTTCTTCTTCTTCTTCTTCTTCTTCTTCTTCTTCTCCTCCTCCTCCTCCTCCTTCTCTTCCTCCACCTCCACCTCCACCTCCACCTCCTCCTCCTCCTCCTCCTCCTCCTCCGACTCTTTTCTTTATGCTTTCCCGTCACACAACACGTCAAAGAAACTACCGTCCCTCCTTATTACGTAGTTCCACCAAAAGAAAACTCCTGTGAAGCTCGTCAGTTTCATGCGATGGAAAGAAAAGAAAGGGATTAAACAGGGACTCAAAGGCCGCCCACTACATACCTACATTTACATTTTCTTTGCTATAGCTCTTCGTTTCAGGATGGAAAATCACGCTATGCAACAAGTGATGGAAAAAGGGATGAAGGATGGCTGTTGCTTCTTCCTCTCCTCTATATATGCTGTCCACACCACCCACGCCACCAGTAACTCACCCTGCATCCCTTCCCACACACCTCCCACGCTCACAATCCATCTTTTTTTTAATCAAGGGTATAGTAAGACAAGGGAATGGGTTAGTGGAGAAGGTACAGGCGGAGAAGAAGGGGAGACAGTAGGAGCTTGTAGTTATATGTTGTTTGTTTTTTGTTTTGATGTAGCTATTGTTTATCAGGCGCCTTATTTGTTTACCTGGCGTACTGGGGGAGTGAAAACAAACACGGGAGTATGGCCGCACTCGAGAGGAAAAACAACAACAAAAAAACAAAGACAGGGTAACATCATCTCCCACCCAAAACAAAACACCCGATATCACTGCACCCATGCCTCCCACGACACCCACCCACGCTTTGCCTACACCCACACGCAACCAAACCTAACCTAACCTAACCTAACCTACTTCTTGTACAACGCAAGTCTACACAGGAGGAAGTGAACAGCATAAGGCGTGAGCTCGGAAAAAAACAGGAGAGACACATCGAACAGCCGCCACCACACACGAAAATACAAAGAACATCGAAGAGAAGGAGGCCGATGGAGAGGCATTCTTTCCGACCCTCACTGAACTGACCTGAACCAACCTCTGCCTGTTACCTGTGGCCGGAGCAGAACACCACCAAGACTTTGCCTCCGCCTCGCCCCCCAGACAGCAACTTTAAGCTAGCCGCCGCACTCCCCGCACCGGCTCCCTCTCTGAAGTCAACAAGTGGTTCCGGACACGAGCGCTTACCGAGTGTTTTAATAGTAAATGATTTAAAAGCCGCCATTTATTGTGTATTATTCAGCTTAGTCACACTCAGACACGGATTATCCTGCGGGTCAACACTGTGATATTGATATGTAAAATGATAATAGTGCACTTGTTATCATAAAAAAATATATATAATGATTGTAAAGCTAAAAAAAACAAAGATCTCACGCTACGATATTGTCAGTGAAATTATAATAATGCAACTGTTGATATCATAAAGAAAAAATATATAAAAAGATTGGAAAGCTAAAAGAAAGAAAAAAATATCTATAGAAGTGTAAATCTGCAGCTGGTATATTTAAAGAGAGGAGAGGAAAGGAAAGTTAAACAAAAGAGATATGTAGTTTAATGGACCACAACGCAGCGATAAGGAAGGCAAGGATTGGAATGGAAGGCGAGGAAAGATAAAACGCTGATAACGCGGGGCCGTGTATATATAAAGAAAGGAGAGAAAAGGAAAGTTAAACAAAGGAGATACGTAGTTAAATGGACCACAACGCAGCGATAAGGAAGGCAAGGATTGGAAAGATAAAACGCTGATAACGCGGGGCCGTGGCGGAGTGGTCAGGGCGGGACGTTTTAGTTGTGCCCGGCTCAGCCTCTCCCAGCCACTTAGTCTGAGTGCAAAGCCGTTCCCCTTTGCGTCAACACTTTCTACAGACATCGCCTGGCTGTGTATCTACCTGGCTGTTTCTCTACCTATGTACCTGTCTATCTGTGTTTCTATGCTATCTATTTATCAATCTATCGATAATGCCTCGTTCTATCCATCTATCTAATTATCCAAGTAAATTTATGGTTATAATTATTTTAATTAATAAAAATTGTATATAGTTCTCATCTCTGCAGCTTTCTCTCTCTCTCTCTCTCTCTCTCTCTCTCTCTCTCTCTCTCTCTCTCTCTCTCTCTCTCTCTCTCTCTCTCTCTCTCTCTCTCTCTCTCTCTCTCTCTCTCTCTCTCTCTCTCTCTCTCTCTCTCTCTCTCTCTCTCTCTCTCTCTCTCTCTCCTTTGTCTCCCTGTGTGTGTGTGTGTGTGTGTGTGTGTGTGTGTGTGTTTCTAATAAATCTTTAAAACTGAAGATAAAAAAAAATTACACCAGGCACTCTTTAAAACGTGTAATAAAAAGAATGAACACATATTACTTTTTTACTCTTGGGAATTTAGAACCATTTTTTCATTGACGGCTCCAAGGTACTTTTTTCTCATTGACAGATTAGAGGTAATGTAAAATATATACAATTAAGCAGACACAGATCAGATGCATGACGGTGTGAGGATCGGGGTCAGAGCCAAAAATACACGCACAGTGGGAGGCGGGGCGAGATGATTACTCTTCCTTCACGCCTTCACTCACACTCACTGCCCATCACTCTTACCTCACCGCGCCGTCTCTTCGCTCAGGGACACGACGAAAGCATGGAATCAAAATCGAAGTGCAGGAGACGCGCGGAAGATTATTACAGTCACTAGAAGAGCGGTTAGGTAAGGGGAGCAAACGCTATAGCTGCGCGTGGCGGCGGTGCTCATCTTCGTCCCCTTTGCCCTTTGCGTCGAGGAAAAACCGTGTCGATGTAAAACTACCAACATGTTTGATCAGTGTTAAAAGGCAGTTATCGAGCTCAGTGAACTAGACCTGGAATTGTAATTAAAGCAGCAATAAAAATCAGATTATCAGAATATTTTTACATCGGATTTAACTACTTCTAAGACAAGTAAAGGGAAGACAGGTTTGAGAGAGAGAGAGAGAGAGAGAGAGAAATACCAAAAAATCGTTCTCCCTTATATGAAAGAGTTGCTCAGATTCACGAAAATAAGAACTAGCGACGTGTTTAATCTTTTCAGGCAAATCTTCGACACAACTTTGATCTCTCATTTCGCATACTTCATAAACCCTTCCATCCATCCATCCATCCATTCATCGATACAAACATACAAACACACACACATGCATACACACATACATATATACATTCCCTTCATACATACATACATACATAGCCACAATGATAAGCAGTATGCGTGGGAACATTAACACCTGCAGAAGTCTGGGCCGCGGGAAAGGCAAGGCTGGTGTGGCGGAAATGAGATGAAGGGGGGAAGGGGGAAGGAAGGGTAGAGATCGGGGTGTTCTTATCCGTGATCTCTCTCATCTCTTTCTCCCCAACGCCTCGCCACCACCAGGCCGCAGCAACCCAATACCACGTTCGTTCCCACACTGCCTGAAGCGACGGAGTTTGTCTTGTGATGAAAAAAGTTGGATGTAAGGAAGGAAATGGAGTTACGCTGATGGAGTGACGCGATGGATTTTAAGCATCTTTGAGGTGATTGGTGGAATGCATGAAGTTAGATCTGATAATTTTTTTGGATCTGTTTTCTGAAAGTTACCATGGGGACTTAGGCTATAACTTAGTGGGGAATAAATGGATTTGCAGGAATGGAAATTGAAGTTACTGGTGTGCCGGCAAGTGAGGAAAATCATAAAAACATAACATACTGAACATCGATAAAGTTGACTAAGGTGGAGTGTGTCAAGGATCAATCAGCATTAATCTCAACTTTTATTTCAATGTTTGTAAAAAGAACTGCCAAAAGGTTACATGTGAAGGCAAATATAATTACTGAAGAAGGGGAATGAGGAAATTAGTCGAGTAAGGCAGATGTAGGTCATAGCTAACGAACCAATCAAAAGTTATAGATGGATAAACGCGTTATTTTAAAGGTGTGTGGGGAGTTACGAGGAAAGATACCCTGTCCAATGGGGCGCTTTGTTGGAAGTGTAGTATTGATGTAAATGTGTTATCGAGTATGCGAATGAACGCTTAAAGATGCTTGGGTCATATAGAGAGGAAGCATGACACGATATCGAGAGTGTGTGACCGATACGTGGGTGAAGGGTGAAGGGCGAGTGAAGACCAGGAATGATATGGATAGATGGAGTGAAAATAAGTGAGAGTTGTGAAGATATGTTGACTTTTCAGCGAATGAAGAGGGACAGAGTGAGTGGGAGGAATTTTGCTCGTGTCTACCCCGTATGGGAAGAGAATGACCACAAAGAAGAAAACTAAGAAAATGATTAAGAACAAGAAAAAAAATATAAAAAACGAAGAGGAAAAGAAGAAGAAGAAGAAGAAGAAGAAGAAGAAGAAGAAGAAGAAGAAGAAGAAGAAGAAGAAGAAGAAGAAGAAGAAGAAGAAGAAGTAGAAAACGAAGAAGAAAACGAAGAAGAAGAACAAGAAAAACAAGAATAAAAAGAACAAGAATAAAAAGAAGAGGAATAAAAAGAAGAAAACAAAGATGAAGAAGAGGAACAAAAATAACAAAAAAAGAACAAGAACAAGAAAAAGAATAAAACAGGAGAAAAGAAAAATGAAATATTAAAAAAAACAAGAATGTAAAAAAAAAAAAAGAGCTCGATAAAAAGAAACGCGATGATAAGTATGATTGTATATAGTTATGGAAAACACTATAATTGCCCTTTCCTTACACCCATGACTCTTCTACTTAATCAGAGCCTATTGTACCATTTCTATAGGAAGTACGAGGCCGGCAACACTTCAGACCCGAGGCGCGCAAGTTTCTGAATACCCAAAATAATAAAAAAAAATGTCATGCAGGAAATGCCCCAAAAAAGTCATTTCACAACTGTCTTCCTTCACTTATTCCGTATTTTGCAAAGCTGTCAGAGTCCACGACGGTGCCATGGAAATATAACGAAAATAAATGATGAGAAGTTATGCGTGTAAGGAAAGGGCAATTATGGTATTTTCCAAAACTACATACAATCATATTTATCATCGCGTTTCTTTTTTATCGACCTCTTGTTTTTTCTCGCTACATTCTGGTTTTTTTAATATTTCTTTTTTTTTCTCCTGTTTTTTTCTCATTTTTTTCTTCTTTTTCTTGTTCTTTTTGTTCGTTTTCATCTTTGTTTTCTTTTTCTTCTTCTTCTTCTTCTTCTTTTTCTTCTTCTTCTTCTTCTTATTATTATTATTATTATTTTTGTTCTTTTTCTTGTTCTTTTTGTTCTTCTTTTTGTTCTTCTTCTTCTTCTTCTTCTTCTTCTTCTTCTTCTTCTTATTATTATTATTATTACTATTGCCGAGTAATTAATGCAAATGCTACATTCCCCTTGCGCTGGTTGCAATATTGTATACCCTGAAAACCACGTTAATTACAGAAAACGACTCCACGATGACAGTACAATATGGTACACACACCGCGTAATTAAATGACAACAGCACAATGTAGAATAATATCACGAGTTAAATGAAGCAAAACTACAAACTACACATTGCATATTACACTTCAACCTATTTTGTATTTTGATTATTATACAAAAGTCTTAGTCTCTCTCTCTCTCTCTCTCTCTCTCTCTCTCTCTCTCTCTCTCTCTCTCTCTCTCTCTCTCTCTCTCTCTCTCTCCCCCCCACCCCCACCCCCACCCTGTCAGTCAGTCTCAGGCCGGACACATTAAACATTCAAGCCACGTTTCAAAACTCCAACAACTGTTAACACATTTTCACATTTGCAAGTTGCTGTAAGAGCCACGTCACAAAATTCTCTCATTGAACTCCCCAAAAACTTTCAATAACAAGGAAAGAATTTGAATGGGCTGAAAAGGGCGATTTCACTCTCCGCCCCTGCTCTTCCCTGCACCTAATTCTCTTTTTTCAATTTCCTCATCTCGTTACCGCTGCTGTCCTCCCTTCCTTCCGATGAACTCCACAGCTCCTTGCCATCCATCCCTGTACACTCTTCTTCGTTTATCTCTCCACCTCATCTATTCCCTTCTTAGTTTCAGACATCCCATCTTCCACCTTTACTTCAGCCACTCCCTGCAACTCTCTGCCAGTCCCAACTCCGCTATTTCCCACGCTTCCTTTCCTTGTACTCAAAGCTTCGTATATCTCTCGCTTCACTTCTCTTTTGTTCAGTTCTACACGTACAGCAATACTCTATAACTCTCTGCCAATTCCAACTCCGCTCACTCTTTTCTCCTTTCAGCTCCTTACCGGTTATCTTCCCATAGCCTATCGCCCTATCACAACCTCCTTTTCAGTTCCACCTCAAAACCCTCCGTCAATCTCAATTCCACCCCCTGCGAGTCGTCTATCTCCCCTCTGTCAGGCTAGTTACTATACTTTTCCTCTCCTATCCTTCAGTTTTCCTTATTTGTGGTAAGACCCAAAACAATGTCCCGTCTCTCTCTCCTTCAAATCCTATACGTATATCAAAGACTGTCCCCTCTCAAGATATTCTACCCAAGACTTTGAGCCTATTAACGTCATCCTATCCTTGAAATTCGTCAGTACACGTCCAAGGCTTTGTCATATGCGTCCCCCAAGGCGGCTTTTCTCCCTTTCTTCTTTATTTTCATACTTCGTTGATCTTATTTTTCTTTCTCTCTTTTTTTATTCCTACATATACTTCCATTTCTTCTCGTTTTTCTTTTCTTTCTTCTTCTTCTTCTTCTTCTTCTTCTTCATCTTCATCATCATCATCATCTTCTTCTTCTTCTTCTTCTCCTTCTTCTTCATCTTTTCTTTCTTCTTCTTCTTCTTCCTCCTCCTCCTCCTCCTCCTCCTCCTCCTCCTCCTCCTCTTCCTACTTCCCACCATTGTCTTTCAAGCAGGTTCACAATCGCAGGAATTTTTTTTTGGTTGTGTGTGTGTGTGTGTGTGTGTGTGTGTGTGTGTGTGTGTGTGTGTGTGTGTGTGTGTGTGTGTGTGTGTGTGTGTGTGTGTGTAAGAGGGAGACTATTTCCTATTTCTTTTATTCTTGTTTCGCCTGGGACACTGCCCTTTTTTTTTTATAGGTCTCACTGCAATTTTTAACGTAATTCGCAGCCAATCAACGCATGGCACGTGTGTGTGTCCCGGCTCTCTCTGTCCTTTTTACTCGTTTTCCAATCACAATACATGAGCGCGAAATAGAATTGTGACCCGCGGAGAGGCTGGAGCGCAATCTTTTTTTTTTTTTTTTTTTTTTTTTTTTGGGTGTGCCTGAAATAAAGGTTCAATTTACGGCACATCCTTGGCAGCTCCAGGTGGGCGTTCTGTGCATTATACTAAAGATGTGCTGTAAGGTCTCGATTACACTGGATTTGATTCTTAAAAGTTCGTATAGGATAGATGAAGGTCACTCCTCCTTTTTTTCGACTGTCCAGTTTCCTATTTTCTTCTTCTTTTTTCTTTTTTCTTTTTTCTTTTTCTTTTTCTTCTTCTTCTTTTTTTTCCTTTTCTTTTTCTTCCTCTTCTTTTTCTTCTTCTTCTTCTGCTTCTTCTTCTGCTTATTTCTCTTCTTCTTGTTTTTTTTTTTCGTTTCGACCTATGGCGCCGGTATGCTTTTTGGTGGGGCCTGATGGTCGGTCCAGCCCGTTATGGCGCAGGCAAGTGTTTATAGTGGCGCCATCTTGCTTGGCTCATTCTGCCGCAAAGAGGTCATCTGTGATCCTCTCTTTAGGGAGAGAATCTAGTGTCCCGGTTGATAGGTTATTGTTATTATTATCATTATCCTAATTAATTATTATTATTATCATTATTAATGCTTATTTTCCTCCTCCTGCTACTACTACTATTATTATTTCAACTACAACAACAACGGAAACTACTACTTCTGCTATTACTACTACTACTACTACTACCAGCATAATGATAATAATAATAATAATAATAATAATAATAATAATAATAATAATAATAATAATAATAATAATAATAATAATAATAATAATAATAATAATAATAATAATAATGATAAGAACAAGAAGAAAAAGAAAAAATGCTGTTCATCTCATCCTCTCTTTCTTATCCTTGTTGTTATGTAAGTACTCACACCTATGCCTTCTCTTCGCCTTCTATACACAACATTCACGTCGTCACCCTGGACAGACAGACAACATTATTCCCTTTCTCATGCTGCGAAAGGGAAGGCGGTACCCATGAGTCTCGCCCAGGTGCTTCTTTCGCCAGGACGCGAGCAATTTAAGTCACACGGAGAGACAAGCATTCCTCGATACCTGTTTTCTTAGGCTTTGCAGTGAAGATACATTTCCCTTCCTCTTTTGCTCCGGTTCCTTCTTGCTTTCCTGTTTTCCATCTTTCTTTCTCTGTCACTGTTATTCTTTCCTATGTCTGTTTGCCTCCTTTTCTGTCTGTATTTAAACTATGTCATTATCTCTTACACCCCCCTCCCCATTCTCTCTCTCTCTCTCTCTCTCTCTCTCTCTCTCTCTCTCTCTCTCTCTCTCTCTCTCTCTCTCTCTCTCTCTCTCTCTCTCTCTCTCTCTCTCTCTCTCTCTCTCTCTCTCTCTCTCTCTCTCTCTCTCTCTCTCTCTCTCTCTCTCTCTCTCTCTCTCTCTCTCTCTCTCTCTCTTCCTCCACCTCATCCTTGTCCTAGTTCTCGTTCTCCTCCTCTTCCTCCTCCACACACCCTCGTAGGCTGACAAAGCACGCTGCCGAAATACTGACTCAATTTCCATCTGTTTCTTCGCCAAAGCTTCAATAGCCGCCACTCTCCCTCAAGACAGAGACAACGACCTTCTATTTATCTTCCTTCTTCCCATCTCCTTCACTCTTGCTCAGTTTCCCGTCCTCCTCCATCCTCTTTCCTCCACCTCCTCCTCCCCTTGGTGAGTCTTCTGTCTTCCAACTAACTCAGCTTGCTCGCTTTTCTCTTTCCCGCTTCCATCTTCCCTGTGTTTTTTGTTCAGGGTTTTTCTTTTCCCGTCTCTCTCCTTCCCTCCCGCTGCGTCTTTGTTGTTCCTCCCTTCTTCCCTCCAATGAAAACCTCTTCGTTGTTGTTCTTTTTTTCAGCTTGTGTCATTCTCCCTCACGCCCTCCGTCTTCCAGCCAACTTTTCTTTCCTTTCCTCCATCGTTACTGTCACTATTTTTTCTTTCTTTTCATCTTTCCGGTGACATTTTGCGTTTTGCCTTCTCTCTCTTTTCTTTCTGAGATGTATGTCTTTCTCACAATGTTTTCCCTGCTTTCTCCTTCCGCCTTGCCAATTTTTCATTTTTCCTCTTTTATTCCCTCTTGCTGAAGCTTCATTCTTCTTTCCTTCCTCCTTCTTCTAAGTCTTTCCTCTTCCCGTCATAATGCGACGTTTCTCTCTTTCCATCTTCTCTTTCTTTCTTCTCTTTTTTTTTTCTTTTTTACCCTTCACCTTCCCTGGTTTCGTCGTTACGGTGACGCCCTCAAGTGACAGTGGCGGCACTGGCTGGAGCTCTTAACTTTTCTCAGTATTTTATTTCACTATTTCACTCCTATTTTGTTGTTTATGAACTAGCGGTGCATGTGCTGGTGCAGCCACTGACCACTTTCCGAGTGTGAGAACTGTGATAATAGGTCTTCGTGATGAAGAGGCACAGTTTGTGGAAGATATCGTTTGCGCGCACAAGAAACGATAGAAATTCATGAATAAGCGCCACAAATTTGTCTGTGAGGGAATGAGACTTTAAACTGTTAGTATCTATAATTTTCCGGCTCTGGCTATTGCAGTGTGTTTATAGTAATTGCGGAGGGAGCGACGCGCGCTGAGCAGTTCTATTATTTCATTTTTGGCACTTTCTCCAGGGGTGCCCGGCTCAAGAAATTTCGAATAGTTTGCTTTGTATAGTCGTATAAGACCTACGAGACTTGACAGATTGCCACTCCAGTTATTCTGCCACTGTTCCTTTATTTTAAGGACTGCAACACAATATCGCTGGTACTATACAACTTGTCAATCTGTCAAAAAAATACAATATCCAAACAAGTGCATGCGACCGGCATTGTACCCTGCAGCCTGGATAGGGTTCGACAGTTCGTTCCTCACCCTTCATTGACAGTTGCACTATTTTCCAAACATTATATATATGAACGTCTGGACGATTATTATTACTTTATTACCTTTTTTCGCGAGCTTACTAACTCAAGAACTTCCCAATGGTACGCTTGGCAGGGTCGTATCAGGTGAAACTAAATTGTCGAGTCCGTTTTGGCGTTGGCTCCCGCGGGTCTATTTCTCCCCTCTGCTCTGCCACACAGTCCCAACACCTATTTTTTCTTCTCATATGTTACCTATAGCTTACATATGAGAGGAAGAGATAGGTGTTGGGACTGTGTGGCAGAGCAGAGGAGAGTAAGGGATCCGCGGGAGCCAACGCCAGACCTGCCTCGACTTATTTGGAAGACTTTAGTTAAGCTGAAACGCTGTACACGTCAGCACACATGTACTAACTCACAACCACTCGATATGATGCAGCAGTAGGGGTACGCACCTCTTGTTTTTGCTCAGCTTTCCCTCATCCTTTCTCTTCCCTTTCTTCTAAGCCTTCCTTCTTCTATCAACCTTATTATTCTTTCCTCCCTTCTTCACTCGGCGTCTTTTTTACCCTCTCACTCCTATTTTGTTGTGTCTTCCATTCTATGCATTTCTTCTTTTCTGCTATTCCTCCGTTTTACACCGCAAGTCTGTCTTCCTTGCTTCCTCTTTCCCTCTTTCCTCCTGCTGAATATTTCTTGTCTTCCATCCACAACTTTCCCCTTGCTTCCTCCTGTAACTCAAATCCTTCCTCCTTTACTTCCCTCTCTAACAACTACGTCCGCCTCGACACCTGAATGACATTGAGGTAAAGTAAAGATAGACGTGGTGGCGAAAAAAAACAGGAGTAACATAACTTTTGCTCTTTCCCTTTTCAAGTCCTTTTTTTTATCTGACCGCGGGCAGCTTGGGAGACCTGCGTGAAATTCAAATAGGGTAAGGGTAGATATAGAGGGGAAAAAATATGAGTAATATGATATTTCCTCTTTCCTTTTTCATTTCATATCTTCCTTTTTTATTATTTTTGTTACTGAGAGGGGACAGCTTGGGACACCGGAGTGATATTCAAGTGAGGTAAAGGCAGAAGCCGAGGTGAAGGAATAAATATAGCTAAGATAAGGTAAAAGAAAAACCCATATATACAAATGTTCAATACAAATATAAGGTAAAGATGAAGAGGAAGGAAAGGGTTGAACAAGAAACCTAACCTAACCTAAGCTAACCTAATCTAACCTAACCTAACCTCATGTAGCCAAACCTAACCTAACCGAACGTAGCTTTGCCTAACCTAACCTAACCTAACGAAAGCCGAGGTGAAGCTTAAAAATATAGCTAAAGTAAGGTAGAAGAAAGACCCGTAGACACACAAATGTTAATACGAATCGAAAATAAAGGTGAAAGATAAGGAAAAAGTAAGAAAGGTACTCAAAACTCAAACGCTATTACCGCTACTGTTCTCTGTGGATTACGGGTAAAGGTGAACGCCAGGGTAAGTGGAGGTAGGCCCGTAAACACTCCTGTATGGATTTCGGATAAGGCCGAGGGTGGGGCGACACGTATAAACAGGCGGAGATAAAGATGACGGTGGGAGCGACGCGTGCGAAGGGGCGTGAGGCATGGAACCCCCCCCTTGTTGCTCCTAGTAGTAATAGTAGTAGTAGTAGTAGTAGTAGTATCAGTAGTAGTAGTAGCAGCAGTAGCAGTAGTAGTAGTAGTAGTAGTAGTAGTAGTAGTAGTAGTAGTAGTAGTAGTAGTCGGTCGGGAGTTTTGCCTTTGTAACGGCACTCCCGATCGTCTTTGCTGTCTGGGTCTATTATTTTCCTCTTTTTCTTTCGTTCTGTTTTCTCTTATTGTCCAAAACTTATGTATTGCTTTTGTTTCCTCCTCTTCATCATACTGGGTCTATTATTTTCCTCTTTTTCTTTCGTTCTGTTTTCTCTTATCCTTCAAAACTTATGTACTTTTGCGTGTTTCCTTCTCTTCCATTCAAAGTCTCGGTCTCGGTCTGGGAGTCGAGGCGCCGCGGGTTGTTATTAATCTGCCAATAAAGGGAATTTTGTAGGATTTACGGTACCTCAGACTTCTGTTGATGTTTTTCTTATTTCTCTTTTTGTAATTGTTATTTTTTGTGTTTTTTCTCATTCTTCTTTTCTTCTTTTAAATCTTTTTTTCTGCTTTTTTTTTACTCATTTGCTCTTGATTCACGGTACCTCAGACTCTGTTGTTGTTGTTGTTGTTATTTTTCTTCTTATTCATCTTTCTTTCTATTTCTTCTAATGTTCTTCTTCTTCATCTTTTATATCTTTCATCTGCATTTCTTCTCCTTTTACTCTTGTTTATTGTTGATTTTCTACTGCACTTTCAAAACTTAATAAAAGTTTATGTTCCTTACCATGAGCTCCATTGTTGTTGTTGTTGTTGTTGTTGTTGTTGTTGTTGCTCTAATTATTTTCTTCTTGTCCTTTCATTCTCGTTTTTTTTTCCTCATTTTTTTCCTCTGCATTTCCTCTCCTTTTAAAAGGTAAGGTAAAGTTGGGGGCATACGCTGTAGCAGCGCGTGGCCTCGGTGCTCATCTCCGTAACATTGGCCCTTGAGCTTGTGGTGGGACGGAGCCCATTACCCCGGGACACAGGGCCAGTGTGACATTTGGGTTACCACAGTTTACCTTCCCCAGGTTTCCCCAGGTACCCATTTATCGACCAGCCCGAGAGGGAGGATGAACAGCTGGGTGAGCTGCACGCCGATTGCCCGGGTCGGGATTCGAACCCAGGCACGCGGAGTAGAAGCCAGACATGCTGACTACTAGACCACGGAGGCGTCCTCTCCTTTTGCTCTGGTTTATTTTGCTTTTTTTTTCCCTTCCGTACTTTTAAAACTTCCTATATATGGGTTTTCTGTTCCTCACTGGCTCTCTCCACTTTCCTATGCTCTTAACATAGGTACTCGTTTACACGCTTTTTCTTTCTGGGTATCATCAACTTCACCATATGTACAGTCGGTAAAGAAATTCAACACCACCCTCGCGTATGAAGTAAAATCAAAATGGTCCCAAGCACACGCTAGTATTTGGATCTATCACCATTAATCTTCTCTGCATTACGTTCATTCTCCTTTACATCGTTCACGAGGACGATGAAACATTTTGGCAAGCTGTGCACGAACCTTTTTTTTCTTTCTTTCTTAGGGTACATTTCCCTCCCAGTATATTAACCTGCTAATGATGCGAAAATGTCGTTTAGGTCATTACGTTACTCCTCCATCCATTAATTCCAGGTAATCATTTGCTGATAAGTATTTGGAAAGAGGTGCAGATTGAGGGTGGCTAATTTATAGCTTCCCTTTACCTCCACTGCAGCTAATTACTCTAGTTTATTGACAAAAGAAGATTGGAAAGGTGGACAGACAGATACAGCCGTTGGGTGATCAGCTGACGGATTTTATCACTTTTTACTCTTTTACATGTGGCCTGTAGCGCCGGTAGGCTATTCCTTAGGGGCCTGACGGTCGGCCCGAGCCCGTCATGGCGCAGGCAATTGTTTATAGTGGCGCCATTATTCTTTGGCTCATGGTGTCCCCCCCGGAGCTCATTCTTGATTTCACTTGGACAGTTTCTTCTAGAGTCCGGGTTGATACGTAGTCTTCATGACAGCATGTGGGTAGTCTTAGGCCACTCGGCGGTGACTAAAAAATCCCAGGTGGTAGAGGCGGATTAGAACCCGCATTATTCACAACGCGGCGAATGCGGGGCCAGCACGCTAACCACTCAGCCACCGCCACACTAGTGTATCGTTTTATACAGATTCCGAACCCATGTCAGTGTGCACACAACACTGAGTTGCTACATTCCCTCAGCATACCAACACAGGCGTGCCGTGTTTGTGAGATTTCTCCGGCATTTCAATTTTCGAAACACAATAGCTTGTGGAGACTAACGATGATAGTCCAAGTGAATGTTACGCTTGACACTAACAACGATAGTGTTAGAACTGACTTTAGTGGTGATGATGGAAGTAAAAGCCGTATGGACGGAAGAATTTTTCTGGTGACGGTGATGGTGATGGTGATGGTGATGAGCATGCCACGGCGCGTCAGCAACCAAACAGCTTACAAAGGAGGATAAAACAAAGGTCGGGTGCAGAATGCATTAAGAAGGCCCGATTTATTCATGGGGAGAAACATGATGGCAAACACTTAGCTGATACCAGCCGAGGCACCAGCGCCGCCCCGCAGCCAGCCCGCCCGGCAGCCACCTGTGCCGCGCGTTCAAGCTGACGGGCGAGCAGGTGAGGCGCCAGGTGCGAGGGACCACATGAGGCTTTTGCTCTCGACTCGATCGAAGGCCTCGTGCGCAAGTTACAATTCTCTCTTCATATTTACTTAACCTATTTTTTCAATCAATGTATTAATTAGCAAATCAATGTAATGTATCATGAATTTCTTGTTTTCTAAATCGAACGAGAACACGTAAATTTAAGTCTCTGCCTAAATTTTTGAACGGGATGACTGAAACTAGCATATGCTAATTCAAAATGGTTTAAAAAAAAAGTATACAGAAGTCACTTTATTCCTGGAAGGCTGAACGCAGAGCACGAGACTCACTTATCAGGAAGGAACGGACGTCACCTCCCGCGGGTGTGGGTACGCCTCGCCGGTGACGGAGGGACTCTTCTACCTAAAGCTGAACACCTACCTCTTTGAAATTAAAACTGGAAGTAATTCGTCAAATGAATGATGTATATGTGATTGTGGCCAAATACCGCATATCTACAAAATATATTGAAATCGCGACAAAGGTGCTCAAAATTTACTCCTGGTTCCCGAGCTGCGGTGGCTTATTGGCGTCCACAATGGATTCCTATAAGCATGAGTATTCCTTGAAGATTTCCAGAGCTTACATTTGCACTGCGCTGCTGAGATAGTTTTCTTGGTCACAATTGTTGCTTCCACTGATTCCTAAAAATTTTCATTCGTGGTGATGGTGATGTGTGTGCCGGTGCTCCACGCCGGACGCCAGTGTCGGAGTCAAGGAACAGCCATGAAAGCAAACATGAAGGGCAGCCGCGCGACTTTGAACTCCACACACAGCCGGCGGCCAAAATTACTTGTTTTTTCCGTTTCATCAAAGAAGCGCGGACCGGCGGCGAGTCGAATAGAAGTGAGGAAGGATAAATCGGTAATCAAATCATATAAAAGTATTGTTATCTATGGAGGGCGGCTCGGTTCCCCTCTATACACATACACACACTTCCCCATACGTGATAAATACGCCGAGGCAAATTTTTGTGGTGTCAGTTAAAGTTGTGAGATGAGTCTGCCGTGTTTGTCAGGGGTGTGGGTCATGGCGTGTGTGGGATGCGCTGTGCTTCGTTCCATAATATCAGACGCTTTCGGCTCAACAACTATTTTCAAAGGCCATAAGGAAGACTAGTCGGGTCCCCATGAGTATTTTTTCACGTTCATGGTACAGAAGCTTTGTCATTAACCTCATAAAATTACCCATGGAAATTATAACACAACCTCTTCATTATCAAGTGTGGGTGTATAAGCGCCGAAATGTTTGCTAATATTGGACTTAATGTTTTTTTTTCTTTTTTTTTTTTACAGCAAAGGAGACGGTACAAGAGCAAAAAAAAAGGAAACAATAATGAAAGAAAAGCCCGCTATACTCACTGCTCCTAAAAAGAGTCCAGAGGAGTGGCCGAAAGATAGGTCAGTTTCGGGAGGAGAGGTGTCCTGATACCCTGATACCCTTGTTGCTGAAGTTCATGTTGTCGTTATTTATTATTTCATCCGTTTTCTTCTTCATCTTCTATTGTTATCATTATTTTTACTACTATTATCATTATTTTCTTTATCATCATCATTCCTCTCGTCACCCGTGGCCGCCCCTCTCGCCGCGAGCATCACAAAGCGCGGCGCAACACAGCTTTAAGTTTTGTGTCGCCCTGTGGCCGCGCATACTGAGGGACGTTAAAACCCTTCCCGGCTCGTTATTAAGCCAAAGAAAACACCGCAGAGAAAGAACGCAAAAAAAAGCTCAGTAGACAAATGATGACGATGGTTAGAAATTTAAGCCAAAGAAAACACCGCAGAGAAAGAACGCATAAAAAAGGTCAGTAGAAAATTTTGACGACGGTTAGAAATTTAAACCAAAGAAAACACCGTAGAGAAAGTACGCATAAAAAAGCTCAGTAGACAAATGTTGACGACGGTTAGAAATTTAAGCCAAAAAAAAACACTGCAGAGAAAGAACGCATAAAAAAGCTCAGTAGAGAAATGTTGACGATGGTTAGAAATTTAAACCAAAGAAAACACTGCAGAGAAAGAACGCATAAAAAAGCTCAGTAGAGAAATGTTGACGATGGTTAGAAATTTAAACCAAAAAAAAAACACTGCAGAGAAAGAACGCATAAAAAAGCTCAGTAGAGAAATGTTGACGATGGTTAGAAATTTAAACCAAAGAAAACACTGCAGAGAAAGATCGCATAAAAAAGCTCAGTAGAGAAATGTTGACGATGGTTAGAAATTTAAGCCAAAGAAAACACTGCAGAGAAAGAACGCATAAAAAAGCTCAGTAGACAAATGTTGACGATGGTTAGAAATTTAAACCAAAGAAAACACTGCAGAGAAAGAACGCATAAAAAAGCTCAGTAGACAAATGTTGACGATGGTTAGAAATTTAAGCCAAAGAAAACACCGCAGAGAAAGAACGCATAAAAAAGCTCAGTAGACAAATGTTGACGATGGTTAGAAATTTAGGCCAAAGAAAACACCGCAGAGAAAGATCGCATAAAAAAGCTCAGTAGAAAATTTTGATGACGGTTAGAAATTTAAACCAAAAAAAACACTGCAGAGAAAATACGCATAAAAAAGCTCGGTAGACAAATGTTGACGACGGTTAGAAATTTACTTACTATAAAAACGTTAATGGTCCACACTAAGCAAACATTAAATAGGACAATAAAATATAACACAGCGTGAATAAATTATAGAAAAAGAAGTAATAAGTAAAGAGTTCGCTGATAGAAAACAAGGAAAGAAAAATAAAACCAACAAGGCAACGAAAATAAAATCGAAATGAAAAACAAAATAAAATGACGATCTTGAGAAAAATATCAAAACGAGAAGTAAGAAAAAAAACCTAGGTAAATAAAAATAACGAAGCAAGAATCCCAAGCATGTGAAGATATACAACAAATATTTCATCTTTTCGATCAGGCACTAATGTAAATCGGCGAAAAGGAAAACAAAATAAATATGAAAAGAAAAAAAATGAAGTAAAATGGTAAGAGAGAGATTTGGACGGTTGCAATACACCTACGATGAAGCAAAACAACAACAACAACAACAACAACAACAACAAGAAACAATACCAACAACAAGAACTAAAGCAACGAAGGCAAAGATATATAATTAATGGTCTCTTCTGCTTAATGAAACAAAACACCCGGGGCGGGGAATGCCTGAGAATGGAGGAGAATTAGGAGGAGGAGGAGGAGGAGGAGAGGAAGAAGAGGAGGAGTCTTTTCGGGCAGTGGATCGAGGCCTCAGGCGAGCATTATTCTGAAGCTCCACAGTCACTCTCTCTCTCTCTCTCTCTCTCTCTCTCTCTCTCTCTCTCTCTCTCTCTCTCTCTCTCTCTCTCTCTCTCTCTCTCTCTCTCTCTCTCTCTCTCTCTCTCTCTCATTTTCCTTTTCCCTTCTTTTATTTCCTTTTCTTTCACATTCCTTTTCTCTCCTTTAGCTTACCTCATCTTCTCTTCTCTTTTATTCCTTTTCTCTCCTCACCTTTCCCATCTTTTCTTCCCTTTTTACATCTCCTTTTGTTTCCTTCTCTTTGCTTTCCTTTCTTTCATTTCAACCAACTCTTACGTTTTTTTTCTTACTCATCCATAAAAAACGCCTCCGCAACAAACACGGAGTATGGCAAACACTCCTAACTTAACTTATCGGTCTCGTTCAACATTTTCTTCCTTATTACCTCCGCAAATTGTCGTTAAATTAATGGCTCATCGTGTATAACTCCTCATATAATTAGATCTACAAATTATCGTGGCCTTGTTCTCCATAGTTGACATTGTCCTCGAGTTTACGATCTGATATTATTTTTATCGTCAATTTATCCATTTCTTCCGCCTTTTTCCCCTTAAGAGTTATATTTCCACGGTGAAAGTAAAAATAAATACCGCGCGTCCATTCCCTCTTGTTTCGTTATTTGCGGCGTGAAAATATTATTCCATTCTGAAAACACGACAATTTTAGGCCATGAATTACAAGCAATGGAGGTGACAGGAGCAGGCGAGCGTTGCCACATTACACACACACACACACACACGCGCACACACACACACACACACACACACACGCGCACACACACACACACACACACACACACACACACACACACACACACACACACAGTATTTGTAATGAAGTAGTAGTAACAGTAGTAGTAGTTGTAGTAGTAGTAGTAGTAGTACTATATAGTAGGGGGAACACAAAAGCAGAACAAAAAACAGCAAACCTGATGGTCCTTACGAGGCTGTTTGTGACAAGCTACACTAACTATCTACTCAAAGGTGGAAGAAGAAAGACAGCAAGGGCGAAGGCTCCTCCCCCCACACCCCCATCGCTCCAGCCAAAGGTGGCAGGAAAGGAAAAAGAACCATGCAGCATGGAAAAAACTGCATGGAAATTATGTAGGAAAGAGGAATGAACAACCATCACTACTACCACTAACCGGGCGATAAAAACGGACAAGGACACCAGTACATTAAAGAACTGAACGTTATTACGATAATGAGTAATATCTTAGTTGCTGTTGGATTCAAAATACTTGTCTAATCTATTCTTGAAGGCCGTAACTGTTGTACTATCAACGACATCACAGGGTAAAGAATTCCAAACATTAACGACTCGATTGAGGAGGAGGAGGAGGAAGAGCAGGAAGAGGAAACATGGAAACATGGAAACATGGACTAGCAGGCAGCAGAAAGCCTGTTGGCTCATTACTAGGCTGCCTGCGTTCAGTGATTTAATCAATCCGTTTGCCACAGAAGTGGCTTGCAGGGAAGGATTAAAGCACTTGTGTACCTACTCTTGGGAACGTTCAGTTCACTCCTGTTGCAGCAAAGTGGCGATCAATGCGTTTCTTGAAGGAGTTGATGGTCTCTGCGCTAACCACTTCTGCAGGAAGGCTGTTCCAGTGGCGAACAACTCTATTCGAGAAGTAACTCCTGCCGATGTCGGTATTGCATCGCTTTGCTTGAATTGTTTTTCCGTTGTTTCTTGTTCTCAGGTTAGTTTGTAGCGTGAAGAGTTTGGAGTGATCAACGTTGCTGAGCTTGTTCAGGTACTTAAAGACTTGTATCATGTCTCCCCGCAGTCGTCTCTTTTCCAACGTGAAGAGGTTGAAGAGGAGGAGGGCGAGGACGAGGACGAGGAGGACAAGGAAGACAAAAAAAGAATAAGAATGAAAATTGAAAAACGAAAAACAAGTCAGGGAATAGCGTGAAATTGAAGAGAAGCAAAAAAGGATTTGTGAGGTGGTGGTGTATAGCCTATGAGAGCAATTCAGTGAGTCAGGACGGACAGAGTGGTCATTTGCCCTCCACGAGCAATCCATCTCGCCCTCACGCCCGACCAAAGGAGTCCTGTTGAGAGAGTGCAAAGGCGACAGAGGAAAGCAAAGAGAGAAAGAGATAAATCGTGAGGGAAGGAAATAAGATTAAATGAAGGAAGAAAAGGAAAAGTGCGGAGAGAAAGGAAGGAGAGATGAGAAGGTGTAAAGGGAGAGAAAAGGAGAGGTAAGAAAAGGTGGAAAAGGAGAGAAAGAGAGAGAGAGAGAGAGAGAAGAAGAGGAGAGAGAGAGAGAGAGAGAGAGAGAGAGAGAGAGAGAGAGAGAGAGAGAGAGAGAGAGAGAGAGAGAGAGAGAGAGAGAGAGAGAGAGAGAGAGAGAGAGAGAGAGAGAGAGAGAGAGAGAGAGAGAGAGAGAGAGAGAGAGAGAGAGAGAGAGAGAACCGGTAAAGTCTTGTGTGTGTTTGGTCTTATTTTCTTTCCTATTTTTGTCTGTCCTGCTTTTCTCAGCCGGCCAGAAAGACGCAAGAGTGGGAAAGGCT
>NC_066534.1:10683433-10693433 GCF_024679095.1 Eriocheir sinensis | reverse complement strand
GAGAAGAAAGGGAAAGGAAACAGATGGGAAGGGATGTACAGGCAGAGCTGGGAGCACGCGATATTAGCTGTGCGTGACCGCCTTGCTCGCCTCCTTACCATTGAGCCTTGAGCCTGTGGTGGGCGAGAACCCATCACCCCGGGACACAGGCCGAGTGCAACATCCGGGTTACCATAGTTTATCTTCCTCCGATTTCCCCAGGTACCCATTTATCGACCATCACGAGAGGAAGGATGAACAGCTGGGTGGGTAAGACGCCGGCACGCTAACCTCTGCACTGGGGAGACGAAGAAAACGAAGAGAGGAAAGGAAAAGAAAGAGAAGAGAAGGAGGGATAGGAAGGAAAAGAAAGGAAAGGGATGAAAGGGTAGTCTGATGAAGGGAAAGGCAGGGAACGGAAATGAAGAAAAGGAGAGGGAGAGGAAGAGAACGATAGGGAAGGGAAGGGAAGGGAAGGGAAGGAAAGGGAAGGGAAAGGAAGGGAAGAGAAGGGAAGGGAAAGAGGGAAGGAAAAGGAAGTGGAAGAGAATGATAGGGAAGGGAAGGCTAGGGAAGGGAAAGGAAGGGAAGGGAAGGAAAGGCTAGGGAAGGGAAAGGAAGGGAAGGGAAGGCTAGGGAAGGTATGTAAAGGCTACGGAAGGGAAAGAAAGGGAAGGGAAGGGAAGGGAAGGGAATGGTAGGGAAGGGTAGGGAAGGGAACGGAAAGAAAAGGAAGGGAAGAGAAGGGAAGGGAAAGAAGGAAGGAAAAGGAAGTGGAAGAGAATGATAGGAAAGGGAAGGCTAGGGAAGGGAAAGGAAGGGAAGGAAAGGCTAGGGTAGAGAAAGTATGGGAGGGGAAGGCCAGGAAGGGAAAGGAAGGGATAGGAAGGCTACGGAAGAGAAAGGAAGGAAAGGGAAGGAAAAAGAGTGAAAGGAAGGGAGGGAAAGGAAGGAAAGGGAAGGGAGTGAAAGGAAGGGAGGGAAAGGAAGGAAATGGAAGGGAGTGAAAGGAAGGGAGGGAAAGGAAGGGAAGGGAAGGGAAGTGTAGGGAAGGGAAGGGAAGGGAAGGGAAGGAAGGGACAGGGAAGGGAAGGAAATGAAAGGAAGGAAAGGGAAGTGAAGAGAAGATTCGGGAAGGGAGGGCTCGGGAAGGGAAGGGACAGGAAGGGGAGGGGAGAGGAGAGGCATTCGATAAGTTCGTTCGATGGTGTTCAAGATGAAGGTTGCCCCTCATCTCTCCCCTCTCCCTCCCTCCCCCTCACCCCCCCCCCTCCTCACGGTCATGTTAAAGGGGCACCCACGTCGTTCCTCTTCCCTCCCTCCGCAGGCCAATTCGTCCCTCTCCCCTTGCACCCACTTTTCCTCCTTACCTCCAATTTTCCTCTTCATAAGCTACCTTTCCTCCTCCCCTCTCAGGTACTTTCTTCTCTCCCTCTCGCAAACTTTCCTTCCTCCTCACTTTTCTCTCCCTCTCGCCAAATTCTCTTCCCTCTCATCTATTATTTCTTCTTCAAACTTACTCTCTTTTCTCCGGTCATTTTTTTCTCTCCTTCTTGTTAACCTTTCCTCCATATCTTTCTTCCTTCCTCCCGTCAACTTTTCTTTCCTCTCGTCTACTTGTTTTCCTTCCCGCCCACTTTTCCCTCCCGCGTGTGTCTTTCCTCCTTTTTCCATCCCTCTCTTCCGTGTCTTTCATCTACCTTCTCTCCCTCCCGTCAACTTTTCTTCCCTCTCACCTACTTTTCTCTCTCCCAGCCACCTACCTCTCCCTCGTTTGTCTTCCCTCCTTTTCGCCAACCTTTCCTTTATTTATTTCCTCCTGCTCTCTCACCTGTCTTCTCTCGCTCTTAGACTTTCCTTCTCTCGCATCTATCATTTCTTTATCCCCACTTACTTTCCTCTCCTCTGTCTATCTTTCTCCCCTCTCGTTAACTTTTCCTCAATCCCTCTCTTCCTTCTCTTTCATCTACCTTCTTTTCTCCTACCCGCAAAATTTTCTTCATCCTCATCTGCCTTCTCTCCTTCCAACTCACTTTCCTCTCTCCGACTTTCTTTCCTCCCTCCCTCTCGCCTTTTTATTCTCCCTCGTTTGGCTCATTTCTCTTCCTCCTCTACGTCCATTTTTTTTTCTCTCTCTCGCCCGCTTCACCCTCCCGCCCAGTTTTCCTCCGTCCGGTCCACACTTTTTCACGTCACCTTGCCAGTTTCTCCATCAACTTCCCTCCTTTCCGCCCACCGAGTTACCTGTCTTCTCGCCCACCTTACCAGTTTCCGTTCCCTCCTCCCCGCCCTCCCTCCCTCCCTTCCTCTCCTCGCCCGAAGCCCTGGCAGCCAAAAGTTTAAAAGTCAGCAGCAGGGGGGGGGGTCTCTCTCTCTCTCTCCTCTTACATCATTTCATACCACGACAACCAACCCCATTCCTTCTCCTCCTCCTCTTCCTCCTCCAGTAATGTTGATCACTCCAATTCATTCGTCATTCGCCACCGAAACAGCCTTCCTGCAAAAGTAGTTAGTGCTAGAACGATCAATTTCTTTAAGAATCCCATTGACCGTCACTTTGTTGCGTCACCTGTGCCCGCGCGCAGGTGTAAAAGTGCCTTAATCTTTTTCTTAGGTCAGTCAAGTGGCTGAAGAATAGATCAGATCACTATAGCAGACAGCCTCTTAATGAGTCAACAGGCTTTCTGCCGTCTGCTCATTCGTGTTTCCATGTTTCCACCTCGATCCACAAAAGCAGCGCTCACTACCTTTCATCATCACCACCACCAAAAACACCACCACCACCTACAGCATGGGGCTTGCAGCAACGCGTAGGTGGACAACGGAACCCCGAGCACATAACACTGCCATCACCGCCTCCACTACCCCCGCCAGCACCACCGTCACCATAACAACAACACGGAAGCCCAATTATCACACACACACACACACACACACACACACACACACACACACACACACACACAAAAGAGCAGAGGGATTTCGAAGCATTATAAAATCATTCAGCGCCATGAGAAGAGATCAGATACATTACACCCGACCGACCCAACGGTAACTTTACTTTTTTTTCGTATGTTCTGTATTTTGGTATCCGTTCCTTTCCCCTCCCTTCCTTGTGGCTCCTCCCAACTTTTCTGTAAATAAAATCTGAAATATGAAATCCCAACCTATCGAGAAAAAGGTTCAGGTAATATTCAGTGTTGATGTTCAGGGTACTTGTCATCCGCTGCATCCAGGTCATCCAGGCGTCATCACACTTATCAAAATCATCGATCGACTGAAGTTTAAGTAGTATCATTTTTGCTTCGTTCCCTGGAGGTCTACTTTTGATGGGTGACAACTTTTAATTCCTAATGTAACATGATACAATTTTCGTGCACCCAAAGACTCCTCGTATACCGCCAAGCGCCTGAGCTGAAGAGTGTCACAAGGAAAAGCGACTTCAAAGCAAAACGGTGTACATGTGCAGCAGGTGATGAAGTAGGTGTGTTGTTTTCAATAAATATACTTGTTTTATGCCAAACATCAAGGCACAAAACAGTCTATCTAGCTATCTATTCCTCTACTCATTTCCTTATCTGTCTATCTAATCAATGTATATCATCTAATTTCCATGAAACACGACAGCTGCCGTTTCCGTGCTACCCACTCGTCGTAGAGGAGCACTAAAATTAGCAGGTGTGGAGGCTGCAGGAAACACCTTTATGGAAATGTAGTTTATGAGACAAAGTTGGCCTAGACACTGACAAGGCGCAGCAGGTGTGGGAGTGCAGGGAACTCCTTCGTGGAAATGTAATCGCGTGGGACAAGGTTGAAGTGGACGTTTTCATCTCTTATTGCTTTCAGGTTTTCGTTTTAGACTGGGATAATAGCACTGACGTGACCCTCTTCTATCTGTCTATGACTGGACCACACGCTATAGTTGTGCGTGGCCTCAGAGCTCATCTCCGGCGCATCAGCCCTGGAGCCTGTGGTAGGTAAGAACCCATTACCCCGTGACATTGGGCGGGATAAACTCTGCCACCCTCATCAGCGGTTTTCCCCACTTCTAAAATGTGTGAAGATTCAGTGAGAGATGACAATCTTTTCCAAATACGCTCGGATATCCCCTCTCCCCTTCCCCCCCATGACCTCCACTATTCCTGCCATCTCCGCCCACAGCACCGCCACCAATAACAACAACAACGTCACTACCGCCACTGTCACCAGATCCATCAGAATTACACCATCTCGTCCATCACCTCCCATCCTCACCGCCGCCATTACCCCCCACCCCCCACCCCCACCGCCACCATCACCCCCCACCCGCCGCTACCACCATCGACCCCCCTTCAACCACAACTGCCCCACCAAGTTCCTATCTGTGTCAACACTCTTTATGATGGTTTTCAAATGTAACTCATTCATTCACACACACACACACACACACACACACACACACACACACACACACAAAGAAACAGAAAAAGTAAATGAAGATTCATGAAAACTAATATATTTCGAGACTCTCTCTCTCTCTCTCTCTCTCTCTCTCTCTCTCTCTCTCTCTCTCTCTCTCTCTCTCTCTCTCTCTCTCTCAACTTCATGACAGTATTAGCATATAATTTAAACAGCAGCGGTAGTATCAATATCATGAGTATCAAGAGTATTAGTAGTAATATTAATAAGATAATTTAAGCAAAGTAGTAGAAGTAGTTGTAGTAGTAATAGTAGTGGTAGTAGTAGTAGTAGTAGTAGTAGTAGTAGTAACATTGCAGTAGTGGTGGTGGTGGTGTTGGTGTGGTGGTGGTGGTGGTAGTAGTAGTAGTAGTGGTGGTGGTGGTGGTGGTGGTGGTAGTAGTAGTAGTGGTGGTGGTGGTATAACTAAACATCATTATGTCCAGCTTTAGATTTATGAAAAAAATATATATTCTCGAACTGACAATCATAAAATTTGTGAGCAAGTTTTTGCGAGCAGGTATTACTGAACCACACTTTTTCCCATAACTTTTTGTCTCGATTCACTCATTCATAAAAATACATACTGACGCCAAACATTAATATACATAATGGCGCCATAGATAAATAAATATACATACTGACGCCAAAGATAAATACACATAATGACGCCAGTTAATATACATAATGACCCCAAAGATAAATATACATACTGATTCAGAAGTTAATATACATACTGACACCAAAGATAAATATACACGGTGACGCCAGAGATTAGTATACATAATGGCTCCTACGTTAATATACATAATGACCCCAAAGGTAATATTCATACTGACACTACAGATTAGTATACATAATGGCGCCAAAGATTAATAAACATACTGACGCCAAAGACATATTTTTAGCACAACTTCCACCGCCCAGACTCACACCCATGAACAACCTTCTTATCCTTCCTTCACCCAAACGGTAATGGAGGTAAACGGGACCAACCATGCTAAGAGGAAGCTTCGTAAACAAAAGCACAAAAACAAACAAACAAAAAACAAACATAAAACAAAACAAAATATCCTTGTCTCAAATCGTGTGAGGAGTTTTGACCACGAAGATCGAGAATTAGTTTTTTCTTGACCACGGTGGACAGTGTAACATACTAACACACGAACAAACAAATAAATCGCTGTTTCTAAATTGGTGGGAGGATTTGCCCACGAAGATTAGAAAGTATTTTTTTGTTTTGTTTTTGCCGCGGAAGACGATGTAACACACTAACACACGGACACACACAAAAAAAATCGTTCTTTCTAAAATGGTGAAGGATTTTGACCGCACAGATCGATAAGTTGTGTTTTTTCTTCGACCACAGAGGATTTTGTGACATACTAACACACTTACAAAAATAACTAAATCGCTGTTTCTAAAATGATGATGACTTTTGACCACGAAGATCGATTAGTATAGTTTTCCTTGACCACAGAAGATATGGTAACCTACTAACACACTATTTTTTTTACGGGAAGGGAGGCAGCTCAAGGGCAAAAAATAAAAATAACAATAAAAACAAAGCCCAATAGACGCGGCCCCGACAAAAGAAAGAACGAGAGACCAATACCACTCGACTAAAAAAAAAAAAAAAAAAAAAAAAAAAATCACGGTTTCTAAGATAGGGAAGCAGTTTTGACCACGAAGATCGGTAAGTAGTTGTGTTTTTCCGACCACAGATGATATTGCAACCTAATAACACACAGGCACACGCTTTACCTTCTCCCCCGTCACCTGCACACCACCTGGGCTAATGTAAAGCAACTGCGGAGGAGGAGGTGTGTGCCGGGCCGCAGGATGGACGGGAGGTGAGGCTGCCTGCGTCACGGCCCACCAATAATTGATGACCTAAAGGAGACCAGCGACTGACTCTCTTTTGATGCAGCGGCTTAGTAATTCGCGAGGAGTTGTCGTGGTGGTGATGGTGGTGGTGGTGGTGGGGGTTGTGGGGGTTGTGATGGTGGTGGTGGTGGTGGTGGTGGGGGTTGTGATGGTGGTGGTGGTGGTGGTGGTGGTGGTGGTTGTGGAGGTGGTGGTGGAGGTGGTGTTGATGGTAGTGAATGCGGAAAGCTCTTCTATTTACGGCCAGTTGTGGTCTCTCTCTCTCTCTTCCTCTCTCTCTCTCTCTCTCTCTCTCTCTCTCTCTCTCTCTCTCTCTCTCTCTCTCTCTCTCTCTCTCTCTCTCTCTCTCTCTTTTTTTTTTTTTATTTAAACATGTTCAGTACATTAGTACATGGCAGTATTATTTGTCTATGCTAAAGTTCCCCCGACCGTTGGGGAACTATTTAAAAGCTTCTGCCGATTATATCATACAATTATATACATGTTTACGGTGGGTGTAGGAGTAGCCACCTGTGGGACACAACCTTCATCTGCTGAGTGGACAGTTGTGTCACATCCACATCAGCAGTGAGGTTGTTCCACCACACCACCGCTGCGATGGAGAAGGCACGTTGGTGGGTGCTGGGCGGGCCATTGGCACTTCCAGGAGGGAGGCGTTGCTCAGCACCGTTCTCGTGCTGCGCTCAGACCTCCTCCAGGTAGCCCTCAGGTCCGTCAGGTGGGGCACTAGGCCCACTTGTGCCTTTGTAGCACCGTCAGGGCAGCGACGCGGCGACGGTGCTCCAGGCTATTCAGCTGGTTCGTGGCTGGTCTTGCCCTTCCTTCGTGTGGGTGTTGTTGTTGTTGTTGTCGCTGTGTCTCCCACTGGCTCGGTCGGTGGTGCTGGGTGCCGTTGATGAGGCGTTCGGCCCTCCTCTGCACCTTGTCTAGCAGGTTGAGGTGGCAGCGGGCGCTGGCCATCCAGGTGAGCGGTGCATACTCCATCACTGGACGGACTTGTGCCTTATAGAGGGTGTTCAGGCCTTCAGCATCGAGGAGGTTCTTCATGCGGCGCAGGAGGTTCACCTTCTGGGAGGCTTTGTGCGCCACCCTTTCAAGGTGACGGTCAAACCGCAGCTGGGAGTCCACCTCCACGCCCAGGATGTCGACGCTGGCCTGCAGAGGGATGGTGTCATTCCCGAATCTCAGTCTGCCGTGGAGTTGCCTCGCGTCCTCCCGAGAACGTGATATTACCATGGCCTGGGTTTTGTCAGGGGCAAACCTGACTTGCCACCTCTTTCCCCAGGCCATTATGTCTGCCAACTGTCTGTTGACGGACTCTATCACGTCCTGGGCTTCCTCCTCTTGTATGTTCTGGAGAGGGTGCAGTCGTCGGCGTAAGCGCTTGCTGCCGGGATGGTTTGCAGGAGGTCGTTAAAGTATATGTTCCACAGAATAGGTCCAAGGACGGACCCCTGTGGAACGGAGGCCTCCACCGGGAAGCTGGTCGAGGTGCTTCCGTTGACTGCTACGCTGAGGCTCCGGCCTAACAGGTAGTTTGAGAGCAGGCGCAGGTCCACCGTGATGGCTAGTTGCTGTAGCTTCGCCGTCAGACCGCGGTGCCACACGGAGTCGATCGCGCCAGCTATATCCCGCTCTCTCTCTCTCTCTCTCTCTCTCTCTCTCTCTCTCTCTCTCTCTCTCTCTCTCTCTCTCTCTCTCTCTCTCTCTCTCTCTCTCTCTCTCTCTCTCTCTCTCTCTCTCTCTCTCTCTCTCTCTCTCTCTCTCTCTCTCTCTCTCTCTCTCTCTCTCTCTCTCTCTCTCTCTCTCTCTCTCTCTCTCTCTCTCTCTCTCTCATGACGTCAATCGAGTAGTTAATAAATCATAACAACATCCAGCCGGAAGGAAAGAGTATTAACAGAAGGAAGGCCAGCAAAAACAACAACAATAACGGAAAAAACAACAACAACAATTACATCTATTACATCTATTACACTCCTACATTCCCTTCCTCTGAGCACTTGATCTCTTTGCGCTTCTTTCAACTCTAATTTCCTTTCTCTCTTTACTTTACTTCATTCTTGTCGCCCATTATAGTTGCATCTCCTTAAACTCCATATTACTGCACCTTTATGTCCACGTATATATATATTTTTCTGATTCCTCAACTCTTACCTTACAGAACACCTTTACTCCACTCATCATCACATCATAATCGTCATCATGTTAAACCCATGGGCCTATTTGCGTACTTGTCACGTAATCAATATCCCGGTAACAGCGACGGGCCAAATTTGTGGCTTTACCGTGTAGCAGCGACGGGCCAAATTTGTGGCTTTACCGTGTAGCAGCGACGGGCCAAATTTGTGGCTTTACCGTGTAGCAGCGACGGGCCAAATTTGTGGCTTTACCGTGTAGCAGCGACGGGCCAAATTTGTAGCTTTACCGTGTAGCAGCGACGGGCCAAATTTGTGGCTTTACCGTGTAGCAGCGACGGGCCAGATTTGTGCCATGATTTTAACCCCCCAAAATAGATGCTACATAAACTGATCACAAATGCTTTGATATATATTATGAAATGGTTTGTGTGAGAGGTGATTTTTTCTCATTATTCTCGCTTAGAGGGACCATTAAGAATCATGATCCCCGCTGCTACCGGGGATATACATTATGATCGCCGATAGCCATTTTCCTCAGTAAAGTAGATGCAGTTGTAAAATGAGCAAAAGGATTCATGGGGCCGCAAAACACACAAAGCAGCATGTTGACCTTTATCACTTCGTCTATCTGGTTTTGTTTACTTATTCAACTAAACCGTAAATGTTAATATTTACCCAATCGTAAGGGATAGCTTTATAAGAAATGTGAACAAACAAAATAGGTAATATAAAGTACTGGTCTGTTAGTCCAACGTTGCCAGATTGTCTTACTCAGCCTCTTATATTTACCGACTTCCAACCCAAAAACTGTCTCGTGGACCCCAATAAGGAGAGTCACTTATAATTATCGTTAAAATAGTTAATTGTCAATAGTTAGGCGTCAGAAACCGGTAAATACTCTGCTCTGAGTACGATAATCTGGCAACGGTAGCAGTCGTACCCGTAAGAATTGTATAATGATAAAATTTCCGCTTCAGACTTCCAAATGATATTTCAAAAATGTATTTCCATATATTCAAAACAGCACGTTATTCGCATGAAAATCTGAATAATTTATTATAATATATTTAACGACTCACGTTCTCTATTATTTCGCATTATTTCGTAATGAAAATTAAATTCGCATTATAATAATATCTGGTTATTATTTTATTATTTTATTTCTTTTATTCTTTTTTATTCACAAAGACAATCGGAAAGGTCATCATGATATACTTCCGTCAATATCCTGCAACATCGTACACTATAATTGAGTCAGTGCCATATTATCAATTCTTTGTACACTAATTACATAATGAACAAATAATAAAGGTAACCACTTTCCTATATTTCTTCCTCCTTTTCCCTCTTTCTCTCCACCTTCAAAAGCATGAACGGAAAACAGATCTATATGTATATCCTCAAAGTAGTCAGGGTTAATGTAGTTGCTCTCTCTCTCTCTCTCTCTCTCTCTCTCTCTCTCTCTCTCTCTCTCTCTCTCTCTCTCTCTCTCTCTCTCTCTCTCTCTCTCTCTCTCTCTCTCTCTCTCTCTCTCTCTCTCTCTCTCTCTCTCTCTCTCT
>NC_066534.1:10608433-10675933 GCF_024679095.1 Eriocheir sinensis | reverse complement strand
TCTTATTTTCTTTTCTTTTCTTTTCTTTTCTTTTCTTTTCTCTTTTTTTTCTCTTGTCTTCACTTGTCTTCTCTTCTCTTCTCTTCTCTTCTCTCTCTCTCTCTCTCTCTCTCTCTCTCTCTCTCTCTCTCTCTCTCTCTCTCTCTCTCTCTCTCTCTCTCTCTCTCTCTCTCTCTCGATTCGTATGGAAATCTGCTTTTTTTACCATTCCTTCCTCCTCTCTCTTTTTTTTCCTCCCATCATTTCCTCCATTCATAATCTCTGCATAAAATCCTCCTTCATCTCACTGGCTTCATCTCCTTTCATTTCCTCCTTTCTCGCCCCTCTTTCCTTGCTCATCTTCCTTCCATTGTTACCTTCATCTCCTCCTTTCATCCCCTTGCTTTCCTGCGTTCTCCTAATTACGTTTTCCTTCCTACGCTATGTCCAGTTTTTCCCATGATTTCAACGCTCCCTCTTATTCATCCATTACTTCATTTTCGTTTCTTTGGTTGTTCGTAATTCTCCTTTCTCGGCTGCATTACCTTCCATTATTCATCTTTTAGTCGCTTATGTCCTTTACACTCTGTCTGTCCGTCTACCTGTCTCTTATTGATTTTCTTATTTTCTCCCTAATCTCATCCCTCACGGCGTAATACCTCCTCCTTCTTCTCTTCCGCAATCCACTCTGCCTCGTCTTCCTCTCCTTCCTTTGACTCTCCAATATCCACCTGCCATTTATCATTCCCTTCCCTTCCCTTTCCTCGCTCCCTCCCTGCCGCTCCCTATTACGGCCAGGGTCTTCACAGGGGTTGAATTACGTTACATAAGGAAGTCGAGCCGTGTGCTGATTGATCTTTCCTCTCCGTCTCCGTCTCACCACCTCTACATCCTAGTTGCTGTCTCTTGCCTCACCTTGGAGCTCTCCTCGGCGTCTCTTCTCATCATGTCGGCGTCTTTCTGAGATGGCATTGAGTTAGCATGGTTTTATTTTTATTTTTAGCTCAAGGGCACAAAAAAAGGAAACAATAAAAAAAAGCCCGCTACTCGCTGCTCCTAAAAAAAAAAATCAAAAGAGGTGGCCGAAAGAGAGGTCAATTTCGGGAGGAGAAAGGGAAAAGGGGAGCGATAGATGATAGATAGATACAGATAGATAGAGAGATAGGTATAAAGACCGTTAATTAGGGCAAGTTACAGGTATGAGGATAAAGTTAATGCTCGTTCTTCGCCTTGAGAGGTTGATACTATACAACGGTACAATATGTATGAACTGTCCATTGTGAAAGATGACTGAATGATGACAACGATGCTGATGCTGATGATGATAATGAAAGTGAAAAATGAGGAAGAGGAAGAGGAGCAAGAGGGGAACGAGAAAGAAGAGGAGGAGGCGGAGGAGGAGGAAAGGGCGATGGAAACATGAGACCAAACAAAGTCAACAGAAACCCTGGTGGCTTTTAACGAGGCTGCCATTTTAAGATGTAATATTTTTCAGATACGCTCTTGACCTGCAGAACAGACTATCACGAGTTGTACGGAGATATACCGACGCGATTGTTATTTGAGTAGAGTGTTTTTTTGCACTGATTAACTCAAAACATTATATTTTTGTCCCAATTACAGATGAAAAGATTCGGGGTAAGTCCTCCCAAAATGTGTTGCATCGCCTCGCTTGAATCTGGAGGCCGTTTTTACCTGTAAATTCTCTATTTTCTCTCTCTCCTCTCTTTGCTTACCTGTTCCTTCTCACTCCTAACCCCACATTTTCCTCTCTCCCTTCTGTCCCTTTTAACCCTTACTTCTCCTCTCCTGTGCCTCTCCTGCTGTTCTCACATATCACCACAGGCCGTAACCTTCACCATAGGGTTATCATGGAGCTCAAAAACTAGGGTGGCTGTCAAAATGGTTGTTCAAATGCTTAACCATCATCACGTCTCCTCGTAGTCGCCTCCATTTGAGGATAAAGAAAAGGAGAAGGGAGGAAGAGGGGAGGAAGATGAGGGTGGAGGAAGGTGAGGGGAGGAGTAGGAGGAGGAGGAGGTGGAGGAGGAGGAGGAGGACGAGAAGGACAAGGAAGAGGAGAAGGAGAGGTCTGGATATATAACAGAGGAGGAGGAGGAGGACTAGGAGGAGGACGAGGAGGAGGACGAGGACGAAGACAAAGAGGAAGAGAAGGAGGATGAAGAGGAGGTGGAAGAGAAGAATTAAGGAAAGGGAGGAGGGAGAGTCCTCAAAAGAGAAAAATAAGTAAAGAACACAAGAATAAGGAAGTAGGAAAAAAAAGTGAATAATGTCGACAACAAGAAATTACCACAACAAAATGATGACAAATTAGACAATGATGACAATAACGAGAGTAACACACAAAGCTGATGACACGTAGCCGCCCACATATTCCTTAGCAGAGTTCAGCGCCCGGCCTTGTTTGAATTAGGTTAGTTAAGCAAGGATGCGACAATTCCAGGCAGGTACTTCGGGCCGGGAAATACACTGGGAATAATTAGAGGAAGGTAAAGTGGTTAGTTTGGAAGCTACAAGGGGCGCTTACATACACTGAGAATAACTATGATTTGATGGTTAGTTTGAGAGTTACAAGGCGCGCATCAATACACAAAGAATAATTAAAAGAGGGTTACTTTTTTTAAATTTTGGGAGCTACGAGGCGAGCATAATTACACCGAGAATAATTACAGGAGGAATACGTGGTTAGTTTGTGAGCCACGACCCGCGCGTCACCCACGGTTCAGCGGCTTGGGGCGGTGTCAATCACGCAGACACTTCAGAGTATGCTGCCGCCCAACACCTTGCCGCTGCGGCCTGGCGGAGGGGAAGGCGGCGCCACTAACACCTTAATTACATTCCGCAGCGTCCTGGCAAGACTTGAGGCCACGACAACGCCGCCCCTCACACAGGCCTGTCGAAGACTGACACGTGTTCCCACCCCAAACTTCTGCACTAACTGAGCGGTTCCCGTCCTCCACCTCCTCCTTCTCCGTTTCTCCCTGCACGTCTTCCTCCTTTACCTTCTCCCTCTGCTCTTCCTCTCTCCTTGCTCTACGCCTTTTGTTTTTATTCTTGTTCATAGTTTTGTTGTTGTTGTTGTTGTTGTTTTGATGATGTTACTGTTGTTTCCTTCTTCTTCTTCTTCTTCTTCTTCTTTTTTCTTTTTTTCCTTCTTTTTCTTCTTTCTTCTTTTCCGTAGTCCTCCTCCTCCTCCTCCCTTTCCTTTTCTTTCTCCTTTTCTTCTTTCTTCTACTTCTTCGTTCACTCCTCTTCCATCTCCACCTCCTCTCCCTCCTCTTCCACCACCATCACCACCACTATTCCCCCCCTCCTCCTCCTCATACCCTTCCTCTTCCATCCCCCTGTCATGGAGCGCTGCGTGACCGTCTTGTTAAGGGAAGTGAACCCAGCAGCCTTCTAACGAGCGGCACAAAGCTCTTTAGGCTCCTGATGGCCGGCGTGCAGGAGACCCTTTCAGCATCATATACAGTTTCAATCATCGCCTCTCGTGAACAGACTACTACGGCCTGACCAATATTTCCTTCTGCAATGCGAATTCAGCCTTACATTCACTACTACTACTATTATTATTATTATTATTATTATTATTATTATTATTATTATTATTATTATTATTATTATTATTATTATTATTATTATTATACGGATCAGGTAGAGAGGAAGGAGTGTAGCCAATATCAGCCGCCTGTCCAGCTGCTCCCAAACACCTGAGACGCAGCGAAAGAGGAAATGAAAGTGAAAGTAACGAGAGAAGTAGAACGAGGACAAGATAATAGAGAAGATTCAGTTAAGATAAAGATAATGATGGGTAGGTAAAGATTAAGAAAAAGGCATTAGGTTTGCTTTTAGTTCGGGTTTTCTTCTTTAAGTTTAGGTTCTCACGAGCGTTACCAAATTATCGTACTCAGCCACACAGCATATTGTATATTCCGGTTTCTGACTCACAGCTATCGCAAACAAACACCAGTAAGTAACGCTTTTAACGATAACTTTAACTGGAATCTCGTTATCTGTGTGGGTATAGGAGAGTTTTGAGGCCTGGAACTGATAAATGCGATGTTTTGAGTACGATAATATGGTAACGCTGGTTCTCACGCTCTCTGGGTCCAGCTTTTGCTCCGTTAGTCTTGCCCGCAGTTTTCGCACTTGGCAAGGATTTAAGATTTCTGCCATAACCTGAAATGACGTCTTGCTCCAGAAACGACCCCATTCATACTCTCTCTCTCTCTCTCTCTCTCTCTCTCTCTCTCTCTCTCTCTCTCTCTCTCTCTCTCTCTCTCTCTATCTCTCTATCTCTCTCTCTCTCTCTCTCTCTCTCTCTCTCTCTCTCTCTCTCTCTCTCTCTCTCTCTCTCTCTCTCTCTCTCTCTCTCTCTCTCTCTCTCTCTCTCTCTCTCTCTCTCTCTCTCTCTTCAATCAAGGGTACAGTACGAAGAGGAAGTGGGTTAGTGGTGAAGGTACTGTACAGGTGGGTAATAGGAAAGACAGTAGGAGTGTACAGTTGTTTGGTGTAGGTTCGTTAGTTGTTCTGGTGTAGTTATTGTTTATCGGGCACCTTATTTGTATACCCCTGGCGTGTTGGGGGAGGGGGGGGTGAATTGTTTGCGCTCTCTCTCTCTCTCTCTCTCTCTCTCTCTCTCTCTCTCTCTCTCTCTCTCTCTCTCTAAATTGTTTAAACAGGACAGACGTTTGGCAGCTGGATTACGGCTAAACTCTTTTCATTAATATTGTTTTATGGCCGTGATGTTTTATACCAGGAGTCAGGGAGCACATGCACATTAGTTCTGCCCTTCGTAATCATACTCCGTGCCTCTCATTTTGCTCCCCTTTCACTTTTCTTTAGAACTCCATGACCCTACTCCTATAATAATGAGCCTAAATGTTTGAGTTCAGTATGGTCAAAAAGCCTTGTTCTGGCTTTAAGGAACTGCATACCGGATTTTCGGGTTTGAGAGAAATTACGGCTCAAATAGAAAGACAACTTAGGCGAAAATCATTGCTATATGAAATAAGTAGTTTTGTTATTCCCAATTTTAATTTTTATATAATATATTTGAAAAAAAATTGTATTATTATTTGACAGACCTTGGAGATTCATGTCTTCTTCACCCATTTCAGTCAAAAGAATGAGGAGTTGCAGCGGAAATGTCTACATGTTATACTTTGATATGGAAAATTATAGTTTTCACAAACCATATCATTTACTCTCAACCCATAGTAATTTATTTCGTGCAAGTGACGTTTTCTTTTTTGTATTACGTTCCTGATAATTCACAACACATCCAGCAGTATTTTTTTTTCACATACAATCAGAATTATTGAAATACATCATTCATCATATCGTCTTGGCCCTGGTACCCCCCAAACATGAGGCAAAGTATTATCTTGCTTGAGAAGTTATCATATATGGCCAAGCTACTCACTCAAGGGAGATTCGTTGATTAAATTTCTCAGGGGTATGATCTTTACTTCTTTTTGTCTTCACTTTTTTTTACTTTTGTATATTCTTCACTTTTCTTCTCTCATCCTGCATGCATCATCATTCGGTATTGCTATTCTATACCGGCCACTACTTTAAAAACAATCTACAAATCAGTGTATACAGTCACTACTAATCATTATATATACGTCTAAATACTGATATAGTTATAAAAAAAAACTACTAAATACATACCAAGGGCTCTCGAGTGTATACACAAAACATATATAAAAAATGCCTCCTGATAACAACAATAGTGGTCTGGGATGGCTGTATTGGCAACACATTAAATTTCTGAAGCCCCAGCAAATTTCATCAAGTGAGTTCCATCCCAGAACTTGAATGGGAGTTTTCACCGAAGTTTTAGATTGGCCCCAAACGCATCGCTCCAATAACTACTTCGTCGGGAGTGCCTCGTATACAGGACTGATCCATTTTTCAATTTTTTTTTTTTATCATGAGTGATGATTGTGGACGACTGTTTGTTCTTGTTGCCTTACTGTGTTTTTCCATCTGCAAATTATTTCTGGAGATGGCACTGCCAGTCTAATAATCCTTTTGGGCAAACTCAATGCCGTTGATGTCTTTTGGTGCTGAATATGTGGAGCAAATAAAAGTGGCAAATACTTCTTTCTTCACATCTTTCTAAGAAAAAAGCATTATATTGTAACGACTTACATGTATTATGGAATCACGTTTGGGGTAGAGGGGATTGGTTAACAACCCATTGCAAGTAAAGTAGAGCAAATCTCGATTAAATTCTGCAAGAGGGTTTACACATCTGCAGAATTTTTCTTCACAATTTTCGATATTGCTATTCTATACCGGCCACTACTTTTAAAACAATCTACAACTCAGTGTATACAGTCACTACTAATCATTATATATACTTTTAAATACTGATGTAGATATAAAAAAACTACTGAATATACGATCAAAATAATTTGTGATAAAGTCAACGAGGGAGGGAGGGAGAGAAAGAAGGGGAGAGAGAAAGAGAAACCGTATCAGTGGAGAAAGGGAAGATAGAGATATGAAAGAGAGGTGAGAGCAAGTGCAAAGATGGAGGAGGAGGGGGAAGAAAATAATAGAGCTGGAGGGGAAGAGGGGAGGCATATCAGTGGTGAGAAGAAGAAAGAGAGAGGGAGAATATGGAAAGGTAAGGATGAAGGCAAAAATTAGTGGATCGGCGTAACCAAATAAACGGAGGAAGAGAGAGAGAGAGAGAGAGAGAGAGAGAGAGAGAGAGAGAGAGAGAGAGAGAGAGAGAGAGAGAGAGAGAGAGAGAGAGAGAGAGAGAGAGAGAGAGAGAGAGAGAGAGAGAGAGAGAGAGAGAGAGAGAGAAAAACCTACTTGAACATAATGAACACAATATGATCAACAGAACTACGCAATCACTTTCCCTATATAAAAAAAAAAACTTACCATAATATAAACGAGTCAGGTTAAAATTACACGGATTCAAACACGAGCATCAGAATCCTATATCGACACGCAGCCGCTAATTATAACTCTCTTAGAAAATGACGAGGAAAAAAGATTCGGCTCAGCCCCACCTTCACTAAACTCACATTTCCTCGACATCAGACGCGGGCAGCAACACTCTAAGAAATAAGTCGTTCTTGCCTCGCGGAGCTGAAAGCCTTGCAGTCCATTACCAAATATTTCCTGACATCGCGTCCACCTCCACAAATCCTCAGAAAACCCTCTTACGTGAGTCCCTGTCCTCCCGCCGCGTGTCCTACCGGCCTTTAGCTTTCCTTCTGGGGCGACGCTTTACTATTCAGAGGTATAAAGAGACCTAAGAGTGGAGATAGAATTACAACGCCGCTACAGGAGAGAAAACGGTGTATTTTTTTTTACAACAAAGGAGACAGCTCAAGGGTATAAAAAAAGGAAACAATAATAGAAAAAAAGCCCGCTACTCGCTGCTCCTAAAAAGAATCAAAGGAGGTGGCCGAAAGAGGGGTCAATTTTGGGAGGAGAGGTGCCCTGAAATACAAGAAGGCCTGGAATCGACACTCACCATTATACAATACATAGAAGAGGCCTTAGATTCCAGACTGTATAAGACTGGAGCTAAAATTAGAAAGCCGGATCAAGAAGAAAACTGAACAAGAGAATTAGGACCGTCGCACGCCATTGTTCAGTATCTAGAAAAAGGCCTAAGATAAGAGATTGCATAAAACTGGAGATAAAATTCGAAAACCGCTTCAATAACAAAACTGCACAAGAAGATCAGGAAACATCACACGTCATCATTCAGTGGCTAGAGAAAGGCCAAAGATCAGACTGCAAAAGGAGCAATATTTTCTAGACGCTGCCTCGATGTAAAATATATAGCAGGAAATAATGGAACGCTCTCTCGCTCCAATATATTTATGGGGCAATAAACATTTATTAAACAGGAGGCGGCACTTCTGGCGCGACTTCGAGAGAGAAACTGCACAAGAAAATGAGAAAAAAAAAATCGATATATTCACCAAGTGCCGCAGAAGGAGAAAACGAGATTATAGTAAAGCTGTTTGAAAATTTGGTTCAACAATATTATGACACACTTTTCAATTTCTGATGTCTAAAATGAGTATGTCGTAGAGGTAGATTCTTCTTTTTTTACACTAACCAGGCTGAGTAGCGGGCTTTTTTTTTACATTTGTTGCCTTTTTTATGCCCTTGAACTGACTCCTCCGCTGTACAAAAAAACACACACAAAAAAATCTCACCTAAGGAATCCAATTGTTATACACCGACACACCGACAAACAGCTATCACGCTTTAATCTTTGTCCTTTGAATATTCAGTTGGTTCTCAGCATCGAAAGAAAAGTCCAAAGGTGACATTCTGGGCAATACACAAAAAAAAGCAAAAAACTTAAATAACAATAACAAAAAATGCGTGGGCCCAAAAACATACAATAATTACTTTGCTTCGAGAATCTATTAAATGGTTGCGCTATTTGTAAAGTCTCGTTTCAGCAGGACACGACTGCCCCAGTTTAGAAAAGTCTCAGCGATGTTTGGAAGGCGGAAAGTTTCGCTCTGTACGCTGTCCTTCAGCTGGAGAATTAAATCAGCTGCGTCAGGAAGGCAGTCAGGCAGCGGCACCACAGCTCCCTACCAAGGCCCTGCACACACACACACACACACACACACACACACACACACACACACACACACACACACAGACAGACAGACAGAGACAGGCACAGACACACACACACACACACACACACACACACACACACACACACACACACACACAGACAGACAGACAGAGACAGGCACAGACACACACACACACACACACACACACACACACACACACACACACACACACACACACACACACACACACACACACACACACACAGACAGGCAGACAGAGACAGGCACACACACACACACACACACACACACACACACACACACACACACACACACACACACACACACACACACACACACACACACACACACACACACACACACACACACACACACACACACACACACAGACAGACAGAGAGACAGACACGTCGGCCCGCCATGCCGCCCGCTCGCCCACACCCACACACGCCCACACACCCACCTACACACACACACACACACACACACACACACACACACACACACACACATACACACATATATATTCCGACCCCCACATGGCCATCAAACACATGATCACATTGGCAGAAAACGTGTCACCAACAAGTCAGAAATCTTCCGCCTGTCGCCTCCGCAGACCAAGATTAATGAGACTTTCAACGCAGTGGTGGCGACGAAATCTTCTCCCCGCCTGGCATGAAGGTATTGGACACTCTTGCTGTGATGAAGAAATAAATCGTCACCCTCATAAAATAATCGCCTAAGTCATTTTTCAGTGATTTCCAGGTTTTTGTCTACATCAATTTTTTTAACACGTGACGTCCATTTTTGTATAGTTGCCTTCGTCATTCAGAGCTTGAGTGTTCTAGAATTGGCCTTTTCATTTCTGCCTAAATCTTAAGCCAAAGGAGATAATGACAGTTCTTTTCTTATTTCCTGTAAAGTAGAAAATATTGACTTAGGCGGTTTGCTTACGAAGGTGACGAAATATTATCTGCCAGCACTTCTCATTACCTGGATCACCGCCAGGAATCACTCGTCATTTCCACACATAAAAAGAAGTTGCATATAAAACGCTTCAAGTGATTATATTGAAATTTCTGCATATTTCAACGCCTTCTCTTTTGTGTTTATGTATTATTTGTCATACCCCTCTCAAAACACGGTACCTTTAAAATTTCAGTATATATCAATTTTCCTCATGTATTTTTTTGTCTTACCCCTCTCAGAATATTATACACATTTCCGAGTTATCTTCCAATTGATACTTGTTTACATCTTACAAGAGGATTAGCCAAACTTAAAGCCGTGAATTCAACATTTACCTCCCTCGCCCCTGCCCCGCTTGTCTTTGCCTAGCCCTCAAAAAGTAAATAAATGGAGCGTTGACAAATTGAACCTGGAAAATCTCAGTAAATAAAGCTACAATTCGCTCAAATGATAAAAGGAAGTCATTTCACAAGATTTGTCCGTCCACCGCAGCTCTCTCTTTGCCTATCCTCCGACACCATACATGATCACATAATGTCTGTATCTTCATTTTAATTAACCAGAAGTAAAGTCTCATCAACCACTCTGCGCTCATTAGGTCAAGGAGGCGGAGGTGGGCGCCGAGAAAACGAGCATCTGCGGCATGCCCCCGATTTTATTACATAAGTGTATTAGCATTTTTTTTACGGAATAAGGAGACAACGAAAAATTACAAAACAGAATAACAGAACATGATGCTCCCGGAAACAAAAGCTGCCAAGTGAAAAGTAAAATTTGCGCCCATACTTTTAAAACTTCCCTCTCGAAAGAGTTTAAGTCACAGGAAGGAGAAAAAAAACTGGAAAAAAATATAAAATAGACTGGGCTCGGCAGGACAAATTGGCGTTTCTGCAAATCGCCCAAATATCCAGGAATCAACCACAATCCAACCCTTCATCTCCATCCTCATGCCCGACCCTTCCCAGCCACTCCATCCCTATCCCCGACCCACCACCCCTATCCCTGCCCCCCCTCCCCATCCCCGACCCTTCCCAGCCACTCCATCCCTATCCCCGACTCACAACCACTATCCCTGCTCCCCCCCCTCCCCGGTCCACCCTAACCCACCTCTTCCCTTCCTCGCCATCTGCCACCCCGCTGAGAAAGAGAAAATTGCCCCAGCCTCAACACCAGACATTTTTATTCTTTTTCTGACACACGCACACGCACACACACACACACACACACACACACACACACACACACGGTTCATAGTCGGCTTAGGTCTCGCCTCGTCTGACTTCCCTTGAATCACACCGAGGGGCAACAGTTTCCCTTCCTCGATTCCCGACTAAATCTTGTGTATTCGCGGCGTTGAAAATAAATCTAAAGGTGAAAGATCTGTACAGGTGAGAACAGGTACAAAGATGGAGGGTAGGAGGGAGAGAAAGAGGGGGAGAGAAAGAGGAACCGTATCAGTGGAGAAAGGGAAGGCAGAGATATGAAAGAGAGGTGAGAACAGGTGCACAGATGGAGGAGGAGGAGGAGGAAGAAAATAACAGAGAGGGAGAAGAGAAGAGAAGAGAGAGAGAAGAGAGAGAGAGAAGAGAGAGAGAGAGAGAGAGAGAGAGAGAGAGAGAGAGAGAGAGAGAGAGAGAGAGAGAGAGAGAGAGAGAGAGAGAGAGAGAGAGAGAGAGAGAGAGAGAGAGAGAGAGAGAGAGAGAGAGATAGAGAGAGAGAGAGAGAGAGAGAGAGAGAGAGAGAGAGAGAGAGAGAGAGAGAGAGAGAGAGAGAGAGAGAGAGAGAGAGAGAGAGAGAGGGTGGGGGGGGGGACTTAGAAGACAAAAGAAAGAATGGAAGAAAAGATATTAAAAGAATGGGTAAGCACAAAAATATGCAAAGATATTAATGAGACGACTAAACATAAAACAAAAACAGGAAGAATAAACGAAAATGCGTGTAAACATAGAGAACGTAAGGAAGGGAGGAAGGAAAGAAGGAGGAAAGGAAGGAAGGAAGGAAGGAAGGAAAGAAGACTGGAAGGAAAGTAGAAAGAGAAAAACAAAGAAAGACAAAAAGATAAAAGAACAAATAAAATAAAAAAAGGAAGAAAGAAAGGAAGGAGGGGGCAAGAAAAGAAATAAGGAGCAGAAAGGAAGGAAGAAAGAAAAAATAACAAAGAAAAAGACAAAAGAAAAGAGGGACGGAAGAAAAAAAAGGAAAGAACGAGGAAAGAAAGACAAAACAGATGATAAAAAGGAAGTCTGAAGAAAAAGCAAGTAAAGGGAAAAATATGTAAAGAGGAAGACAGGTGCGGAAGAAGTAAATGAGGAAGGGGCCGGGAAACAGGTGTGGCAAGGAGGGAGGACAGGTGAATGACACGACGGGAGGGAGGAAGGGAGGGAGGGAGGGAAGGGAAGGAGGGAGACAGAAAATGAGGTGGGAGAAAGGGAGGAAGGAATAATTGGAGGAAGTAATGAGAGAAAGAAAGGAAGAATGGGTGGACTAGAGAGAGGAAAGTAGGGAGGAAGGGAGAAAGGAATGAAAAAGGAAGGAAGGAAGGAAGGAAAGGAAGGAAGGGAGGAAAGGAAGGGAAGGAGGGAGACAGAAAATGAGGTGGGAGAAGGGAAGGAAGGAATGATGGAAGGAAGGAGCGAGGGAAAGGAGCGGAAAGTAGGAAGGAGGAAAGAAAGGAATGAAAAAGGAAGGAAGGAAGGAAGGAAAAGAGGCAGAGAGGGAGGGAGGGAGAGAAAGGAAGTAGAATGGTGAGAAAAAGACAATGGGGGAAGGAAAGCAGAAATAATTAACGGACGAAAGGGAAAGGAGGTAAAAGGAAAGGTATTAGAAAGAGGGGAATGATGGAGGAAGGAAGGAAGAAGGGAGGGAGGGAAAGGAAGAAAAGAAAGTGGAATGGTATGACGAAAAGAGGATGGAAGGAAGAAAGGGTGGGAAAGGTATTAGAAAGAGGGGAATGATGGATGAAGGAAGGAAGAAGGGAGGGAGGGAAAGGAAGAAAAGAAAGTGGAATGGTATGACGAAAAGAGAATGGAAGGAAGAAAGGGTGGGAAAGAAAAGTGGGAAATAGAAAATGAGATTGGAATGACATATATACCTAAGGAGTCTGCAATAGGCCTAACTCAACCTTCCCTCACTGTCCATGAATTTTTCCAACCTCTTCTTGAATGCATCTATGGTAATGGCACTCACAACATAACTGCCAAGCCTGTTCCACTCATCTACGACCCAGATTCCTCTCAGAACTACTTATAGGAATGTCATTTAAGGAATAATTGTATGAGAGGAGAAAAATTGCAACATATTGATGAAGAAAGTGGACGAGGAAAGTCAATTCTTGCCTGTGTCTTCATTGAATCTGAATTTATCTAACTTTACCCCATGGATACGTGTCCAACCCGGCTCCTTTACGATTAGAGTTTTATTAACATTTCCGTTATTAAAACCCTTCAATCATGTATAAACCTCAATCAAGTTTCCTGGCAACCTTCGCCTTTCCAGAGAATGTAGATTTAGATGCTTAAGTCTATCCTCACAGGGCAAGCTTCTCACCCTTTGAATCATTTTTGTCATCCTCCTCTGTTCAGATGCTGACATTCTGATATCGAGATGAGGTCTGACAAGAGTATAGGTCTAACTAATGCTGACTAAGGCTTGAGGATGGCTTCAGTGCTTCTATTACTTACGCTCCTTGAAATGAAACCCAGTGTTCTGTTTGCACGATTTCTGACCTGAATCCACTGAGCCCCAGGACGGAGATCAGAGTTCACTAAGACTCCAGAATTCCTCACAGAACTACTTATAGGAATGTCATTTAAGGAATAATTGTGTGACAGGAGAAAAATTGCAACATATTGATGAAGAAAGAAGAAGCGGACGAGGAAAATTGATTCTTCTGGCATTCCCACGTGTCTGGCGCTCCCTCGCCCGCCCCGTCAATCAGTGGGTCAGGTTCCCGGTGGCGCCACGCGATGTAGAGGCGGCCCCTGCAGGTTTATTGTTCGTAAAGGCTTGTCGGCGGCTCGCTCTGGCCGGGTGATAACTGAACGCAGCCCGAACGGATTGCTTAAGGAACTACACGTCCAGAAAATCGTCTATTAGTGCAGAAACCCAACCCCTTACACTCCCCTCTCTCTTCCCCCTCTTCTTCTCCCTTCTTCCCCTTCCTATATTTTTCCTCCGGAGCTTAAGTTCTCTGGATATGCTGCGACGCCACCAACATCTCAGCGCACCGAAGTACTAAAGAAACAGGCGGCTTAAACATTTCAGCGAAGGATTTGTGGGGCATTTCCAGGGGTAGTTTCATGACCCTGGTCCATAGTAGTTTGATCCCTCCTCCGTACTGTGAACTTAAAAAAACGCTCATTAAAACCCGATTTATCTCCTTTTTGGCCTTTGGAAATAACTGATGTGAGAGGCGAAAGCGTCTGGCAATACCGACCAGGGTTAATAATATCTTTTAAATTCTTTCGTTTCGCTGCTATATACGTTCTTTATCCCGGTAGCAGCGACGGGCCAAATTTGTGCCATGATTTAAACCCCCCAAAATAGATGATACATAAACTGATCACAAATGGTTCGATATATATTATGAAATGGTTTGTGTGAATGATGATTTTTTCTCACTTTTCTCGCTTAGAGGGACCATTATGAAACATGATCCCCGGACGAGGTAATGCACGTAAGATTCCTTCATAATGCTAAGCTAGAGAGTTGACGCCTACATAAGTACATTCATCAACCGCTGTGCAGAAGGGTGACGCATCGCAACGCTACCACACCGCCCAGCCTATAATTTACGCCCCTTGAAACGTCCACGGCTCAAGGTTTTCAGAGAGGACACCTATATTAACTTCGGAGTCAGTATGTATATTATTCTTTGAGGTCATTATGTATATTAACTCTGGCGTGATTATGTATATTTATCTTTGGCGTCAGTATGTATATTTATCTATGGCGCCATTATGTATATTAATGTTTGTTTGATTAAGAGAGGCCACCAAATACGAAGGAGGCGATGTAGTTTGTAGCTACGTTGCGTGTCTCCTCTTCTTTATAACAAGGTCCTTCCGCTTCCTGAGGCACTGTAACACGGAACGACAGCGTAAAGAAACGTTTGTTATTTAATAGTGGAAAAAAAAGAAGGTATTTGTTTCAAGAGTATCAAGGAATCAAAGAATCAAGACAACTTTCCACCCAAAATTGACCTCACTTTTGGCGACTCTTTACTTCAGTGATTAGCGGGCTTTTTTTTTTGACCCCTTGGATGCGGATTTCCTACAAGAAGACATCACCAAGCTACAGGAATGGAACAAAAAGTGGCTGCTACAATTCAATGAAGTAAAAATGTAAAGTCATGCACCTTAGGAGGGGAAATCCAGCACACCAATACCACATGGGAAACTCTCCACTATCCACCACAGAGGCAGAGAAGGACCTGGGACTGTATGTTACCAGGCTACCAGTGAAAGCCAAATTCGGGCCTGTCGCAGCGGAGGGGTTAAGACACTTTTTTCCTAGTTGCCCTTGAGCTGCTTCCTTTGCTGTAAAAAAAAAAGTATATTCGGTATTCTCAAACGCTCCCGCCTCTCACGTCAACTGCTTTCAAAGGCCAAAAAGTAGATGACTGGGGTTCTCGTGAGTGTTTTATTAGGTCCATGGCAGAGAAGAAGGGTCAAACTACCAGAGGGGTCATTAGCGTACTACTGGCAATACCTAAAACTCCTATTATACGAACACCGTGTCAGATATGTGTGCTTGGGGAGCCGCAATGTTTAAGAATAAGACGTTATGAGTTAGATACATTGGTCGTCTCCTCTTAACTTCCTTATAACAAGTCCCTTTCGCTTCCGAGGCATTGCAACACTAAAAAAGGCCAATAGTGTATAGAAGGAATGGATGGTTGGGTGGATGTAATGAGGAAGAAGGTGAAAAAGATGGTAAAAACGATGGAAGGAGTGCAGAAAGGAAGGAATAAAGAGGGCTGCATAAATTAACAAAAGGAGAAAAGGAACGAAATATGGAAGGTGAAAAAAGAAGATGTAATGAAGGAACGGATAAAGAAGGAGAGTGAGGGAGGGAAAGGGAAAGGAAGAGTGAGAAAGGTGGAATGAAGGGGAGGAGCAGGGCAGGTGAATCGGGCAGGTAGGCAGGTAGGCAGGTAGGCGGCGGGTGGTGGGAGACAGGTAGGTGGGTGGGTAGGTTGTGGTGGTGGTGGTGGTGGTGGATGCGGGGCTAGCGGTCGATATTAAGGTGGCCGGCACTTCACTAACGCTCACCTGACGTCACTTCCCACCTGCCCACAGTTCCTCTTCTTTTCATTTTTGTCTCATTTCACTTTGCTAGCTGGCGGTTTTTCTTTTCATTTCTTTTTTCATTCACTTTTCTAACAGGTGATTTTAGTTTTCAGGTCTCAATTTTTTTCAATGCGTTCACTTTTCATTGTTTTCCTCTGTTTTTTTTCTTTTATCCCTTTTCTCTTTCTGCTATTATGTTCACTTTTCTTTCTGTTCCTCTATTTCTCTTTTATCCCTTTTCCCTTTCTTCTAATATGTTCAGTTTTTGTTATATTCCTCAGTTTTTCTTTTATCCCTTTTCCCTTTCTTCTAATATTTTCAGTTTTCTTTCTGTTCCTCTGTTTTTCTTTTAGGCTCTCATATTTTTGACAAGTCCTTCTTTCCTTTACTTTTTTTCCTTTCTTCCTGCCTTCCTTCATTCTTTAGTTCCTTCCTTCCTCACTCGCTCCGCCCATCCTCCCTTCTTCCCTCCGTCTAACATATCCAAGTTCCTCCCTTCCTCTCTTCAGTTTTTGTTTTGCTTCTGTATGTATTTCACTTTCAAACATTCAAACCTTTCTAATGTGTCCAAATTTTGTTTTTTGTTTCTCTATTTAATTTTAGGGCCTTCTCTTTTTTTTTTCTTCTCTTAAATCTTTTGGGAGTTTCTTTACATTTTCTAGCTTCATTTTCCTAACATTTCCCCTTTTTTCCTCGGCGTCACTGCCATGTCTCCCCTCCTCCACCTGTCGTGTCTCGGGTCAGGTGGCGGTGCACAGGTAAGGCCGCCTCGCCACACCTGTCGATGAGGGGACACGGCGAGCCTCCTACAGGTGTGCTGACTACGCTATCCTCTTTACGGCCGAACCCATAATGTGGCGTATCAGTTTATAGGTGTGCGATTATGGCGAAGGACTTCAATGATACTATAAAGGCTGTGCTAACTGACTTTTTGCTTGAGGCGTATGATAGCGATAAAAAGGGAATAACATGAAAGGGCACAGATGGACTACTGACTTTAATTCATTTTTTTTTCTTCAGAACTAATAATTTAAGGTGCAGTGTAGGCCGAGTGGCATGGCGAGAGGCTTACATGATGCTAATTTTGATAAATAAAAAAAATACTGACTGAAAGCCTTCTGAAAATGTGTAAAAAAAGGTGAATAGTAGGTGCACTTTGATGGCAAAAGGCTTTACACTATGCTGCTAATGAGGTAATGATGAAACCATTTTTTTTTTTTTTAATGACAGATCAAACGCAGTGAATCTTCCATACGTGTGATGACCAGACTGCAATCATCAGACTCAAAATAATAACAATGCCCGTTTACAGTGATTCAGCCACTTATTTATTTTTTTATTTTTTACGTCCGAAACTTAAGCGCCTGTAGGCTTGCTTGAGGGGTATGGACGGTAGTCGGCCCCAGCCCGTCATGGCACAGGCAAGTTTTTATAGTGGCGCCATCTTCTCTTGGCTCATGCTGCCCCCCGGAACTCGTTCTTGATTCACTTGGACGGTTTCCTCTAGAATCCGGGTTGATGGGTGTTCTTCAGGACAGCATGTGGGTAGTTTCAAGCCACTCGGCGGTGAATGAAAATCCGAGGTGGTGGCGTGGGGATTCGAACTCGCGTCGTCCATCATGCGGTGAATGTGGGCCCAGCACGCTACCACTCAGCCACCGCCTACCCTAATACTGCTTCTCATTATAAGACTCATAAGTGTAATGATGCTAATAACTTATTTTCCTCACAGCAGCTGTTTTATTTCTCAAGTCATTTTTTTCACAGTAAATTCACCTGCCCTGCTTCTCCCCTTTATTCCACCTCTCTCTCTCTCTCTCTCTCTCTCTTCCTTCCTTCTCTTCCTTTCCCTTCCCCTCCCTCATCCCTTCTTTATTCGTTCTTTCATCCCTCATTCTCCTCGGTACTCCTACTATTTCGCGGCATGTCTAGAAACTGACGAGTGTACCTACACATAAAAGAGGCAACTGTTCCCTTTCTAAGCAACAGTAAGCCTTGATAACTAAGATGACCTGACAGAGTAACACTATCCTGAGTCGTCCTAATGAAACCAGGACCCACGACTCTCAGGCTCAGATTAACACTGCTGGAGGCGGAGAGAAACCGACACCTGGCTCAGACGTGAAGCAGTACAGGTAACCCTAGTCAAGGTGGGCTGAAAGAGACGGCTCACCTGGAGGAAACGGGCGGTGTGCGGGAAGGGAGGAAGGCAGGAATAAGGGATGAGCGGGGAGGAAGGTAAAGGTGTGGGGTGGAGCAGAAGGCAGGAGTGAAAGTGGGTGAGTGGAGCGACACGCGGAGGAAATGAGACGTGATTGGGAAAGTAGGAGAGTGGGAAGGAAGGGAAGGAAGGGAGTGGCAGTGAAAAAGAAGGGAGGAAGGAAGGGAAGGAAAGGGAGTGTAGGCGAAGAAAGTGGAAAGGAAGGGAAGGAAAGAGGTACTGATGAAAACAAAAAAGGCGGGAAGGAAGGAAAGGAAGGGAGTGGAAGTGAAGAAGGTAGGAAGGAAGGGAAGGAACGGGGCGCCAAAGAAAAAGAAGGTAGGACGGAAGGGAAAGAAAGATATGCAGTTAAAAAGAGGCTGGGAAGGAAGGGAAGGAAGGGAGCGCCAGAGAAAACGAAGGTAGGAAGGAAGGGAAGGAACGGGGTGCCAAAGAAAAAGAAGGTAGGACGGAAGGGAAAGAAAGATATGCAGTTAAAAAGAGGCTGGGAAGGAAGGGAAGGAAGGGAGTGACAGTGAAAACGAAGGTAGGAAGGAAGGGAAGGAACGGGGTGCCAAAGAAAAAGAAGGTAGGAAGGAAGGGAAAGAAAGATATGCAGTTAAAAAGAGGCTGGGAAGGAAGGGAAGGAAGGGAGCGCCAGAGAAAAGGAAGGTAGGAAGGAAGGGAAAAACGGGAGTGCAGTTGAAAAATAAGGTAAAAATGAAAGTCGAATAAAGAAAACTACAAGAAGGTATAAAATAAGAGAGTAAAATTATGAGAGTATGAGGAGGGTAACCAGGTCGCAAAAAAAAAAAAGATTAGGATAAACGGATTAAGTAAGAGAGCAAGGGAAGAGGAGAAGAAGGGACTGTGCAAGCGAAAGAGAGGGAGAAGACGGAAACGAGAGGAAGGACAGCAACAGGAATATAAGAAACGAAGGGTGACGAGAGGAGGGAAAGCAACCGTTCAAAAGATGATGGTTGGATGCAGGTGAGGAATATGGCAACGAGAAAAGAAAGGAGAGAAAAGAGAATAAAGTGATGGAGAAGGCGGAAACGATAGGAAGGACAGCAACAGGAATATAAGAAACGAAGGGTGACGAGAGGAGGGAAAGCAACCGTTGAAAAGATGAAGATGGTTGGATGTAGGTAAGAAAAATGGCAACAAGAAAAGAAAGGAGAGAAAAGAGAACGGGCCAGGAGAAAGAAAGTGTGGGGGAAAACAGGTAAAAAGCTAAATGTGGAAAAGAGAGGGAAAATGGAAATACGAAAGAGTTAAGAGAGGAAAATGGCAACAAGAAAAGAAAGGAGAGAAAAGAGAACGGGCCCGGAAAAAGAAAGTGTGGGGTAAACAGGTAAAAAGCTAAATGCGGAAAAGAGATGGAAAATGGAAAAACGAAAGAGTAAAGCGAGGAAAACGAAAGAGATAATAAGCAAATGGTGAATAAATGACGGTGGAAATGACATGTGTGAAAAGGAAATGAAAGAAAGAAGATAAAGGTCCAGGTGGAAAAGGGTGTAAAGATGAAGGTGAATAGGTAGATGGTAAAAAAAAGAAAGGGGAAATATATGAACGTGAAGGAGGGGAGTAGGTGTTGCAATAGAAGTGAAAAAAGACGGAGGGAAGAAAGGGAAGATAGAAAGGACGTAGGACACAGAATAGGAAGGGAATAAAGATGTTAAATAATGAGGGCGGGGGGGGGGGGGGGAAGAGAAGAAAGGAAGGGAGGAAGGACAGTGGTAATAAAATATGGTGAAGCGCAACAAGAAGGAAAATAAAAAAAAGAAGGAAGAATGAGGCCAAAAGGGATAAGGAAAGGGAAACTAAGGGAAGGAAGATAGGAAACATGGAAACATGGAAATGCAGGCAACAGAAAGCCTATTGGGTCATTACGAGGTCGCCCGCTTTGGTGATTTAATCTGCTCGACAGCCACTTGGGGTTTGAGGAGCAGATGAAAGCACCTCGATATTGAGGAGCAGATGAAAGCCCCTCGTTATTCAGTTTACTCCCGACGCAGTGAAATGACGGTCGATTCTATATTTGAAGGAGTTGATGGTATTCGCAGTTACTACTTCTGAGGGAAGATTGTTCCAGTGGCGGATGACTCGGTTTGAAAAGAAACTCCTTCCAATGTCTGTGTTACATCGACTCGACTGAATGGATAAACCATTATTTTTAGTTCTTGAGTTGATTTGCAGTTCAAAGAATTTGGAGTAATCGACGTTACTGAGCTTTTTCAGGTACTTGAAGACTTGAATCATATCCCCTCGCAGGCGTCTTTTCTCCAATGTAAAGAGATTGAGTTGCTTGAGTCGTTCCTCGTACGGTTGAGCCCTTAAGGCTGGAATCATCTTCGTTGCGCGTCGCTAAATCCTTTCCAGTAAATAAATGTCCTTTCTGTATTTAGGAGACCAGAATTGTACTGCATACTCGAGGTGCGGTCTTACCATGGAATTATATAAGGATAGCATCACGTCTGGCGTTTTACAGTCGAAGTTCCTCGCTATGAACCCGAGCATAGAGTTCGCTTTGTTATATGTTTTTTTTACAGTGATTCGCGTGTTTCAGGTCACTGCTGATAGTGACTCCCAAGATCCTTTTCCTCCTGCATCGCCTGCAGAGGTTTCCCATTCATGATGTATGTGTGGTTACTATTTTGGGACCCAACGTGCATGACTTTGCATTTGTCAACATTAAAGGACATTTGCCATCTTTCCGACCATTCGATAATGTGATTGAGGTCTTTCTGAATGATATCGCAGTCGGTCTTTGTGAGGGCCTTTCCACCCACCTTGGTGTCATCAGCAAATTTCGATATTGTGGATTTCAGTCCTGATTCTAGGTCATTGATATATATGATAAAGAGAATGGGTCCCAGCACTGACCCTTGAGGCACTCCACTAGTGACTGGAAACCAATCGGAAGGCTGTCCGTTGAGTAGTACTCGTTGTTTTCTGCCGGTGAGCCAATCTCTTATCCACGCGATCAGATTGGCTCCAATGCCCGCCGAGTGCAGTTTCTTAAGGAGTCACTCGTGCGGTACCTTGTCGAGGGCTTTCTGAAAGTCCAGGTATATAACATCCCTGGGGATGTGGGCATCCCAGGTCCTATAATTATATACCTTAGAAGAAGTCTAATAAATTCGTTAGGCAGGAGCGCTTGTTTCTGAAGCCATGGAAGGAAAAAACGACCGGTTGAATGAATTGTGGTGAAAGTAAAGTAGTGAAAAGGCAAAGAAATGAGGAGGTAAGGAAATGAGTATACAAAAAAATGTAAATGAGTGAAAATGTGAATAAGGATGTTAATGAGTTTTGATGTAAAGGAGTTAAGATGTAAAGGAATAATGTAAAGGAGTGATGATATATAAGAGAGAAGCTTTGAAAGAGTTGGAATGTAAAGGAGGATAGAGGTAAGGAAGGAGTGAAGAGGTGAAGAAGTGAAGAGGCAAAGGAGGGAGCATGTAAAGGAGTGAGGGACGGAAGGAGGCAAGGAAGGAAGGAAGGTAGGCAGGTGATCTTTTCCCATCGATTTCACTAGGGCGACACCACCACCTCCACCGCTTCCATTGCCTCCACCACCACCACCACCATGGCTACTACCACAACACCTACAGCCATCATTTACCCTTAACACCCAAATCATCATCATCATCATCATCATCATCGCCACCACCACCACTATCACCACCATGGCTGCTACCACAACACCTACAACCATCATTTACCCTTAACACCCAAATCATCATCATCATCATCATCATCATCATCATCATCGCCACCACCGCCACTACTACCACCATTACCATCACCACGTCACCAGCATTTCCCTCACTATCATCACCACAACTTCTACTATCAACCTCACCACCATCATCATATCTACCATAACTATCTCCACCACCTATACCAACTACCACCATCATGACCAACCTACCACCACCACCACCACTATAGCTCCTACCACAACCACCACAACCACCACTACCAATACCACCACCACACATTACTACCACTACCACTTCCATCACCACCATCACCACCACTACAACCTCCCCCTTCCGCCTCACCACCACGGTCAGGAAGTATATTTGATTCTGGGCGAGGGTTGCGTTGGGTAGCTTCGTGCACCTACGCAATAAGAAGGTGAGGGAGGACTTTCATATTTCCCGCAGCAGGCACTTTCCGGGGTGTTACTGAGGGCCCCCGCGGAACTCTCAAGGGCTGGCCGCAGGAGGGAGGCACGCAGAAGCAGCTTATTCGCATGACATGTCTGGGAGGCGAACTGACACTCGCCGGCTGCATCTGACTGCTGGCATGGATTCTACACACGGTCTCGGGATATTATGATACTTTTCTTTCGGGTTTTATTTCACGGCATACTCATCTCTCTCCATATTAATCAATCTCTACCTCAGCCTGTCCATCTATCTATCATTCTTGGCATGGATTGTACACGTGGTCTCCAAAGTGTGTGTCATATTCTTTTTTTCGGGTTTTATTTCAACGGACACTCATATCTCTTTCCCTATCTATTTATCTCTATATATCACTCTATCTATGTATCCATTTTCACGCACATACGCACGCATAGATAATACTTTTCTCTCTGGTTACATTTCAAAGCACACCCTTCTCTCTTTCTCTCTACCTCTATCTATCTACCTACCTATCCATCTCCACATACACACACAGACACACATTTCTCTATCTATCTCTATATCTATCTATCCATCTATTCATCTCCACGCACATACAAACACGCACAAAAAGGGGGAGAGCACCGAGCAGGAGTCGTGTGAGTGATGGGGTCGGGATGTGAGAGGCAACCAGATAATTTGTTTAGAGGCGGCGCGCAGGGAGGCAGGATTCACAGCAGTCGACGCACCCCAACTCATCTCCCGGAGTCGTTACCAAGATTTCCTCCTTCCTCCGTGACTTCCAACTTCTGCGGAGGCCATGAGCGTCGCGCGGGTCTTTTATAAACATGCCGGAAGGTGCTAGGAGCGATAAAAATACATGCAATTCCCCTCACGACTAGCTCGGAAGACGTAGCGGTTTTTTTTAGTATATCCAATTCTACGTGTGTTGTTCCCTCCTCCCCGCTAGCTAAGATATACATTCGACAGAGATCCAAAGGTCTTTCCAGCAGGCAGTTAGGATCTTCAGCACCAGAGGCCGCTATATAGTAAACATTTTAGGGGCTCGTTACTCTAATGGCAACGGTTAAGCTTGTTTTGACGGGCGGGTCGTGAGGCTGTTAAGGGGATGGGCGATTCTCAACTCTCTCAATACAGCCGTGCAGTGTGGAGCAAGACGGTGCATTGTGGAGCCTCGTAAAAATAATGATACTGATGCTAATGATCCACCTGTTTTGTGTGTCCGTGGGTGCGTGCGTGCGTGTGAGAGAGAGAGAGAGAGAGAGAGAGAGAGAGAGAGAGAGAGAGAGAGAGAGAGAGAGAGAGAGAGAGAGAGAGAGAGAGAGAGAGAGAGAGAGAGAGAGAGAGAGAGAGAGAGAGAGAGAGAGAGAGAGAGAGAATTATTGACAAAAATATGTAAACAACATCAGAGTAGCTGAACAATGACGGTTAAGGCCCCTTTCACACTTGCGGGCGAGGCCCGCGTCCGCGCTTATAACGCGGACCCACGTCAATTTATGACTGATGTTTTCTATGAAACCTTTCACACGCCGTGGACGTCACCCGCGCGCGGGCGAAATTCAACGCGGGGCCCCCCTGGGTCATCTGCGGGCCCGCGTCCGCGCATAGCAGCAAAGGGTACAGTGTTTAATGTGTGTTTTCACACGCCGCGGGTGATGCCCACGGCCCGCGCATCTCTCCGAAGAAAACTTATTCAGTTTCCTGCATGATTTCAATGTGACTTGCTGTGCGTTCACTTTCCTGTTTCACTTTTTATTTTTAACTTTATTTATAGGAAGAATTTTGATGCTCTTCTCCCTCGTGTTTACTTCCTCATCTTTCCTCTCCCTTCTCTCTTTTTTTCCCATTTTCTCTTTTTACTCTGCCATCTATCTTAATTTTTGGTCTTTCATTTTTATTAATTTTATTCCTCTATCTCCCTTCCTTCTCCAGCTCTATTTTCGTCTCTCCTTTCCTCCAGATGACCGTGCTTTCCCTGGCTTTCATTACATTTTCCTGTCTTTCTCCTGCCTCCTTCCACCTTCGTGCAGGTGGCGGGCAGTTTTCACCCGCGCCGTCTGAAAGGATCCGGGGGAAGGCCCGCGTCCGCTTTATAAGCGCGGACGCGGGCCTCGCCCGCAAATGTGAAAGGGGCCTAAGGGGTCCTAGCGATATAGTGCTCCTCAAAACTCTATTTCGTGCAACATACGGCACAGAATATCGACATACCAAACTCTCAGCAACTAATGGAACGCCATCAAACCCTTGCAGAAGATATACAGCGGGTCTGAGATGGATTGCAAGCTTAAATATACATGAAGACTAGACATTCAACGCCACATCAAAGTCTCAACACCTGTCACTGAGCTTCCAAACCCTGACTGAGGAGTGAACGCAAGGGAGGAGCGGAGGTCTTAACTATGCAAGCAAACTGGACACGAGACACCATAAATTTAGTAATATTGCCGCTCCATCAAGCCCTTCATGGAGACAGATGGAGGGAGAAGTTGTGGGCTTAATTAAGTGAAAGAGCAAAGTGGACACATCGCAGTATGTCGACAACTCTCCACGCTGCGTCTGTGAACAAAGAAACAGCGCGATGCTCCGTGTTCCTCCTCGCCAGGCAAGGAAAAGAAAAATCATGATTCCTGTATTACAACTGCGCTTGACACACTACAACTTATTCACAACTCTGCACGCGACATCTGTGAACAAGTAAACACTGCAATGCTCCTATGCTCCTAAAAAATGGAAAACTACATCATATTTATTACAACTGCACTTGGCACACCATAACTTATCCAAAACTCTCACGCGGTGTTTTTGAACAAGTTAACAGTGCGATGTTCCTTCATACTCCTTGTCGATCTAGGAAATAAAAATCAACGGTCCATGTATTACAACTGTATAAGCAAACTGGACACACCATTGCTTATCCACAACTCTGCACGCGGCGTCTGTGAACCATGCTATGCGATGCTTCTATTTGTCCCTCCTCGACTAAAGGAAAGAAGGAAACCAAAGCCACGTATTAGATTTAAACAAGCAGACTGAACACACCCCAACACATTCACAACTCTGCACGCTGCGTCTTGGAACGGGTAAACAGCGCCATTATACTCCTGTGCTCCCATTCGTCACACTAGGAATAGAGCAAGGGAACTAAAAGCTAAGTTATGGCGCAGATTGGCCCAGAACCCAACTCCCTCCCAGCTTATCCATTCCACTCTCTCCGCGGCGACGCTGTTTACGAGAGACTCTCACGTCGGCATAACTTATATCAGTGTGACAAGAAGAAGCTCCAAGCAGTTCCCGGTCTCCCAGGAGGCTCTGTTTCCCTGCCACCGAGGACAATACAGAATCCTCGTCTCCTTGCAGCCCTCGAAAGCCTCTTGGAAGCTCCTCTGTGCCTGTATGTCACTTCTAATAAGACGAGGCCCAGCGTCTGGCACAGTGTTTGTCTGCCTCGTGGGAGTTGTGATTAGAGGGAAGGCCGCTGCTGCCTCAGTAAGCGACGGCGAATATAGAGCGAGGCAAGATGAGGAGGAGGGTGAAGAGGAGCACGTGAAAGAGGAGAAGGATGAAGAGGAGCACGTGGAGGAGGAGATGAGAGGAGGTGGATAAAAGGAAGAGAAGCACAAAGATGGGAAAGAGGAGGATAGCAATATGGAGAAGAAATAGAACAGAAGAGGAATCGAGAAGCAACAAAGAGAAGGAAGATGACGATGATGAAAATGTTATGGTGAAGCATATGACGGAGGAAGAGGAGAAGGAGGCGGCGAAGGGGAGAAAGAGGAAGAAAAGAGAGAAGTGAAGAGGAGGAGGAGGAGGCGGAGGGGAGAAAGAGGAAAAAGAGAGAGAAGTGAAGAGGAGGAGGAGGAGGGGAGAAAGAGAAGGAGAGAAAAGTGAAGAAGAGGAGGAGGAGGAGGAGGAGAAAAAGGTACAAAGCCAGAAGGAGAAAGACAAAAAGAAAATTAATGCAAAGAGAATGACGAGAAGATAAAAAGCGAACCAGCGGGCGAAGAAAAATGAGCATGAGGCTTTAACGTTATACCCGGCGCGGCGAGGCGGGGAATGTTGACTAAGCCGCTCCACTCCCCCACACACACGCTTCCACGAACTAGGTTTCTTGGACGTGGGCAAGGAAGGAGAGCAGGAGGGGCGGCCGGCCACTCACACTGATCCGCTGCCAGAGTCCCCAGATAGCTAGAGAGACCTACAAGGATGAGATACGACTACGAGACCACTTAGTTTGATCCTTCGCCACTAGTCCCCAGATAAGTAAAGAGACCTTGAAGGACGAGACACGACTACGAGACTCCCTTTGTTTGACACTGATCCGCCACCAGTCTCCAGATAGCTCCTGAGGCCTTTATGAATGAGATATGACGAGACTCCCTTTGTTCAATAGTTTAGTTCACTTCTTGTCCGACTTTTGACTCAGATTACCTTACCTTACCGACGTGTCGTATCCACCAGCAGGACTTCGGCAACCATTGAGCGCCACCTGATTCTGTCCTATTCTCAGCAGGCTTAAGATGTCCTCCCGTCACTCTCGTCACACCATCCATAAGTTTCTCTCTCTGTCTTCCTCTTGCTCTTCTACCTTCCACCATCCCGGTCAACACCACAGCCTCCATCTCATTCCTCCTCATCACATGTCCGAGAAATCTCATGTGTGGTCTAATTGTTGTCATCATTTCCTTACCACTTCCATCTGCCTCAGCACATCCTCACTAGTTCTTCCTGCTGTCCGTGGTATCTTCAAAATTCTCCGCCATAACCACATTTCAGCTGCTTCCAACTCTTCTTGCATTTTTCTGTTCACCGTCCAAGTTTCACATCCATACAGCAATGTTGACCATATAAATGTTTTAGCTGCCCGTTTTCTAATTCCAATAGACAACTTTCTATTCGTCAGATAAACCTTCATCCTCGTAAATGCACTCTTTGCAATGCCAACTCTCAGATTAGCGAGTCTGTAAATAACGTTATGCAGTCGGGTTGAGCGTGTTTTTGAAAGTTGGCACAGAGTCAACGTCAACCAACAGGTGCTTTGTAAATAAAACTGTGCACATAAACTCAAATTTCACACACAATAGAGGTTATCCTGCATGCCGGTGCAATGAAATCTAACCACTAATAAACGTATTGATACATATTGTTGAAGTTATTGAGATTGTTCTGTCATTAATAACCAAACTAACCCCATTAATATTATTCGAGAACCAACAGTTTGAACATGGGTATTATTAATAACTTTATAGTAGTAGTAGTAGTAGTAGTAGCGGTGGTAGTAGTAGTAGTAGTAATAGTAGTAGTAGCAGTAGTAGTAGCTGTAGCAGTGGTAGTCATGGTGGTAGTGACAATAGTAGAAGCTGTGATGGTGTTAGTAATAGTTGTAGCTACAGAAGTGGGGAGGTGGTGGCTGTGTGGTCAGCGTGATTAGACCCGCGTTCGCCGCGTCCTGGATGATGCGGGCTCGAATTCGCCGCTACCACCTGGGATGTTTCAGTTACTGCCGAGGAGCCTAAGACTACCAACTTGCTGTCCTGAAGACCACCCATCAACCCGGACTATAGAGAAATTCTCCAAGGGAAATCAAGAGTGAGCTCCGGGGGGCAGCATGAGCCAGGAATAGATGGCGCCACTTTAAACACTTGCCTGCGCCATGGCATGCTTTGGCCGACCACTAGGACCAACCAAGAAACCCTACCAGTGCTATAGGCCTGGACTTGAAAAAAAGAATGATAGCAGCGTAGCAAAAGTGATAATGGTAATTCACCGTTTTACAGATGTTCTTGTACTCCCCCTAAAAATAAATCCTATACATGACCACTTCTAGCAACTCCTTCATGTCCATACACGGCGGGACTAATTACGATGCACTTCCTTCGGTGGCTAAGCTATGTAAACACACACACACACACACACACACACACACACACACACACACACACAGACACACACATTTATTTTCCATTCCGCATCCACAAAACAGTTACATAATAGAATCGGAAAAAAATAACTTATTGGCAATACGTTATACCGGAGAATAAAAGGAAAATTAAAGAAAACGGGAAGCAACGTAAAAAAAAAGCAAAGGCAAGGAAGAGCATAATAATAAGAGGAGAAGAAAAGAAGAAAAGGAAGAAGGGTAAAAGAGGTAGAGCGAGAAAGCCATTTGAGGAAATACAGAAAAAAGAAGGAAGGGCAAATAGGGGGAAGAAAAAACTCTAAACGGTTGAGGAAACAAGAAAAACCGAGGCAAGAAAAAGTGGAGAGAGAGGAACCACTTGGGAAACTCTGAGAATGACGGAGTAAAGGAGATGACAATTGCAAATGACTGGACAAAACATTTCAGAAAACGCAGAAAGAAACGAAAGAAAAAAAAAGGAAAGAACAATTGAGGCATGAAAAAGGAGAGCGCGGAAGGAGAGCAAAAGAAAGCTGATAGGCAGGCAATCACTTGGGAAGCATTGGAGGAAACAGGACATCCTTGGAGGGCACAACACGAAGGCAGGAGGGAGGCAGCGCGCGCCATGTGGCCTCACGAGTCTGTTGGGTCCGTCAGCGTTACGGAACATCCAACAGCGCGGAACTTCGATGCTCACGTTTATGCGGGCTGAGGCTGCTTCCGCGCCCAGCCCCCCTGTGAAGCGCAAGCCCCCGAGAACAGCGGTGGGAGGCTTCTCGTCTGCATGGGAGTCAGACATCCTCCCTTACCCCCCCAACAAATCTAGCAGCCTTGTCTGGTTTGTGTATGAGGTGGAATTATTGCTGTGGGAGTTGGCTTCGGGGAGAAGGTTCCCAACGGTGGCGTGATCCAATCAAGGGAAGCTAAATGATTGTTTGATGCGGAACAGCGAAAGTGAATTGTCTCGTGTGGTTGTGTATTGTGAGGTAAGTTAGTTAGCTGTGAGGTCGGCAGTGGTAAGAGTTGTCGTTAATGGTTCTGACCAGACAACGGTTGTAATATATCAATTTATTTTTTTGGTAAGCAAGTTATTTTATCGAGTGTTTGTACATAAGAGACGAAGTTATTGTGAAGATCAGCGGCGAGAATGTTCTCGGTGGTGGTGTGTGAGAATTTCAGACGAGACTCCATGGCGTGAAGTATCTTTGTCTGGTCAATTTGGAGAGACGAGAAGCAACTTGAAGTGCTCTCTGAACACTTCTTAGAGAAAGGGTCCAGTCCATTTTTTTTTAAACTGTTATGCTTCCCTTCATTTCATGTTTTCCTATGCAACTGTATTATATATAAAACTTTGAACAAAATATTTCACTGGACCGCCAGTTTTTGCTAGGAAAGATTCTTTAAATGACGAAACGGTTTTCGTTTTTTTCTTTTTTTTTTTTACATCTAGGGCTATCGCATGAATAAGCTTCACTCCATGCCAGTGGAAGCTGTATGTTAGGATATCAGTGATCAACAGCCTCACTGCTGTCACGCAAAATGTGCACTTCCTGATGACAGGCAGACAAAGGCAATATTGGGAAGCGGCAAAAAAAGCGTGCAAAGACGCGCACGAGCACGCACGCATACACAAACAAACAACACAGAGAGAGAGAGAGAGAGAGAGAGAGAGAGAGAGAGAGAGAGAGAGAGAGAGAGAGAGAGAGAGAGAGAGAGAGAGAGAGAGAGAGAGAGAGAGAGAGAGAGAGAGAGAGAGAGAGAGAGAGAGAGAGAGAGAGAGAGAGAGAGAGAGAGAGAGAGAGAGAGAGAGAGAGAGAGAGAGAGAGAGAGAGAGAGAGAGAGAGAGAGAGAGAGAGAGAGAGAGAGAGAGAGAGAGAGAGAGAGAGAGAGAGAGAGACACACACACACACACACACACACACACACACACAGTAAAGAGGTTAACACGCTCAGCTCACAAAGGAGTTCGATTCCCAGGGGAAGCAGAAAAGACTGGGCAAACTCATTACACTATTATGGCTCTGTCAAGCCTGTAGTGAATGGGTTCCGGATGTCAGTAGAGGGTTGTGTCCCTCCCCCGGTATGATCGTCTGGGACCGCCAAAGCCAGGTAGCTAAGGGATGAGAACCCAAGACCTTCAGACCTGGGACACTAGAGCTTGGAGATCAGTATGAGAAAATTAAATAAGTGAATTACGCGCGAGCCCACACACACATATACTCTCTCTCTCTCTGTTTAATTCAGCCCCGAGCCTTTCCGTCGCCGTAGCTGCACTCTGAGCGTGTCACTGGGATCAAGAGAGGCCTGAGGGGGAGGGGGGGATTGTTACGTCACTCAGGTAACTCGTGCAATCCTTTGTTTCGCCTTGAGCCGAAGTAATTAGAGCGGCGCGCAGGTGTATGTGGCCCAGGTGAGGTAGGAGACAAGGCTTTGGAGGCACACGTCAAAGGAAGAGGCGAAAGTAAGTAAAGAAGAGAAAGAAGAGAGGAATAGTTATATGTAAAGGTAACTAAAAAGGGCTGGTCGCAGGTATATGTGGCCCCCGTGAGGCACAAGACAGGGCTTTAGAGGTACACGTTAAAGGAAAGCAGATTAAAGTAGGAAAAGAGGGACAGTTACAAAGAATGCTTACTAAAGAGAATAGTCGCAGGTATATGTGGCCCCCGCGAGGTACAAGACAGGGTTTTTGAGGTACACGTTAAAGGAAAACAGATTAAAGTAGGAAAAGAGGGACAGTTACAAAGAATGCTTACTAAAGAGAATAGTCGCAGGTATATGTGGCCCCCGCGAGGTACAAGACAGGGTTTTTGAGGTACACGTTAAAGGAAAACAGATTAAAGTAGGAAAAGAGGAACAGTTACAAAGACTGCTTACTAAAGAGAATATTCGCAGGTTTATGTGGCCCGGGAGAGATAGGAAACAGGACTTTGGAGGTATGCGTCAAAGGAGAACAGACAAAAGTAGGGAAAGAATAATAGTTACGAAGAATGTTTACTAAAGACGCTGATCGTAGGTATTTGCGGCCCAGGTGAGGTAGAAGATACATTTTTGGAGGCACGCGGTCCAGGGGGCGGCTCAAACTTCGGGAGGAAGAGGAAGGAGTTTAGAAAGAATGGTTCCTGAGGAGGCTTGGTGGCGGTGCTCGGGATATTACTTAGCGGTTATGAGCAAAAAAGAGGAATTGTTAAGAGAAAAGACGAGTTGTAAATAGAAAAAGAGGGATATTGAGGAGGAAAGGAGGGACTGTTGACAGGAAATACGGATTGTTAAGAGAAAAGAAGGATTGTAAGATGAGAAAAGGATGTTGAAACGGATTGCAAACAGGAAAGAGATAATGAACAGGAGTTGAGGATTGATACCAGGGAAGATTGTTAGCAGGTGAGATTGTAAACAGGACTGCAAACAGGAAAGAGATAATGAACAGGAGTTGAGGATTGATACCAGGAAGGATTGTTAGCAGGTGAGATTGTAAATAGGATTGCAAACAGGAAAGAGATAATGAACAGAAGTTGAGGATTGATACCAGGGAAGATTGTTAGCAGGTGAGATTGTTAATAGAAAAGAGGGAATCTCACCATGAAAAGGATATTGTAAACAGGAAAGAAAGATTTTTAACAGAAAAGTAGGATATTAAAAAGGAAAGATGGATTGTTAAGATATTGTAAAGTAGAAAGTGGAATTTTTAACGGGAACGAAAGTTTGTAAACGTAAAAAAATGGATTGCTAACAGGAAAAAAGACAACAGAAAAAAAGACAACAGCAAAGAGAATAGAAAAGACGGAAAAGACAACAGAAAAGGGATTATCAGAAAAAAGGGATTGGTATCGGGGAAAGGAATTATCAGTAAAGGATTGTTATCAGGAAAAGGGATTGGTATCGGAAAGAGGAATTATCAGAAAAGGATTATCAGAAAAAAAGGATTATCAAAAGGTAATTGTTATGAGAAAAGGTGAATTGTTGACAGAATTGGGGAGGGAGGGAGAGGAACAGTTTGGGAGAGGGTGAGGAGGTGGAATGGTTTGGAAGAACGGTATAGAGGAGGGGGAACAGTTTGAAGGAGAGGCAGGGAAGGTAAGGGGGTATAGTTTGGAAAAGAGGCAGGGAAGGTAAGGGGGTATAGTTTGAAAGAGAGGCAGGGAAGGTAAGGGGGTATAGTTTGAAAGAGAGGCAGGGAAGGTAAGGGGTATAGTTTGGAAGAGAGGCAGGGAATGTAAGGGAGTATAGTTTGGAAGAGAGGCAGGGAATGTAAGGGGGTATAGTTTGGAAGAGAGGCAGGGAAGGTAAGGGGGTATACAGTTTGAAAGAGAGGCAGGGAAAGTAGGGGGTATACAGTTTGAAAGAGAGGCAGGGAAAGTAGGGGGTATACAGTTTGAAAGAGAGGCAGGGAAGGTAGGGGGTATACAGTTTGAAAGAGAGGCAGGGAAGGTAAGGGGTATAGTTTGAAAGAGAGGCAGGGAAGGTAGGGGGTATACAGTTTGAAAGAGAGGCAGGGAAGGTAAGGGGTATACAGTTTGAAAGAGAGGCAGGGAAGGTAGGGGGTATACAGTTTGAAAGAGAGGCAGGGAAGGTAGGGGGTATACAGTTTGAAAGAGAGGCAGGGAAGGTAAGGGGTATAGTTTGAAAGAGAGGCAGGGAAGGTAAGGGGGTATAGTTTGGAAGGGAGGCAGGGAAGGTAAGGGGTATAGTTTGAAAGAGAGGCAGGGAAGGTAAGGGGGTATAGTTTGAAAGAGAGGCAGGGAAGGTAAGGGGGTATAGTTTGGAAGGGAGGCAGGGAAGGTAAGGGGGTATAGTTTGGAAGGGAGGCAGGGAAAGTAGGGGGTATACAGTTTGAAAGAGAGGCAGGAAGGTAGGGGTATAGTTTGAAAGAGAGCAGGGAAGGTAAGGGGTATACAGTTTGAAAGAGAGGCAGGGAAGGTAAGGGGTATAGTTTGAAAGAGAGGCAGGGAAGGTAAGGGGTATAGTTTGGAAGTGAGGCAGGGAAGGTAAGGGGTATAGTTTGAAAGAGAGGCAGGGAAGGTAAGGGGGTATAGTTTGAAAGAGAGGCAGGGAAGGTAAGGGGTATAGTTTGGAAGAGAGGCAGGGAAGGTAAGGGGTATAGTTTGGAAGAGAGGTAGGGAAGGCAAGGGGGTATAGTTTGGAAGAGAGGCAGGGAAGGTAGGGGGTATACAGTTTGAAAGAGAGGCAGGGAAGGTAGGGGGTATACAGTTTGAAAGAGAGGCAGGGAAGGTAAGGGGTATAAAGTTTGAAAGAGAGGCTCCTAAAGAGGTTATCAAGGAGGCCTGGGCACGGTGCTTTGAAAGTTACCGAAAGATTATTAACGTAATGAAGTATGTGAGGGAGTCGTTAATTAGGAAGTGGGGACAACTTTTAAAGAGGTAGCGAGGCGGAAGGTTTAGGGGAAGAAGGAGGAAGAGGCAGAGAAGACAAGAGGATGACGGAGAAATTAGCATTAAAAATAAGTGGATGAAGGTCAGAGGAGGAGAAGCAGGGAGGCAGGAACGGGATAAGAGTTGCCTGGGAAGGAAAAGGAGAGGAATTTTAAAAGGAAAGTTTTAGTAAAAGGATATCGAGGAGGGAGGTTAATGAAGTAGAAGGAGGGGTGAGATGTGGGAGGTTCAGATTAGGAGGGAGAAGTTGATGGTATTGTTAAAGGAAGCAAAGAAAGGAAGGGATGTTAAGCAGAAAGTGAGAGAATAGTGAATATGAGAAAGGCTGGAATGGGGAAGGAGAAATAGATGGTACAGTTATGGAAGCAAAGACAGGAAAGGTCGTTAAGATGAAAGGGAGAGAGTGGTGAAAATGAGAAAGGCTGGGATGGGGAGGGAGAAATAGATGGTACAGTTATGGAAGCAAAGAAAGGAAGGGATGTTAAGAGGAAAGAGAGAGAATAGTGAATATGAGAAAGGCTGGAATGGGGAAGGAGGAATAGATGGTACAGTTATGGAAACAAAGACAGGAAAGGACGTTAAAAAGAAAAGGAGAGAGTGATGAAATGAGGGGAGCTGGGATGGGGAGGGAGGAATAGATGATGGAGTCAAGGAAACAAAGAAAGGAAGGGGAGATCAGTAAGATAGGAAGAGTGAGATGAGAGATGGGGAGATGGGAGGAGGAATTATGGGGGAGAGTTCTATGGGAAGGAGTTAAGGAAGAAGGGAGAAGAGCAAAAAAAAGAAGATAAGATAGAATATAAGATATAAGAGAAGAAGAGAGAAGGCATGGAGAGAAGAGATAACGAGCAGGCTTCGAAGTGATGTTGGAAAGCTGTAGGTGATAGGTATACGACGGGTGGAGATTGAAAACCTTACATAGTAAAAAATAGAGTTGTTTCAAGGTGTCATTGTCTCCTCTAGAAGGCATGCATGGAAGAGACAACGAGCAGGCTTCGGAAGTGATGTTGATTGTGGAAAGCTGTAGGTGATATACGGGTGATTGGAGAGAATTTTGAACCTTATACAGTAAAAATAGAGTTGTTTCAAGGTGTCATTGTCTCCTCTCTGCATGCATGGAAAAGACAACAAGCAGGCTTCGGAAGGGATGTGGATTGTGGAAAGCTGTAGATGCTGTATGGATGATTGGAGAGAATTTTGAACCTTATACAGTAAAAATAGAGTTGTTTCAAGGTGTCATTATCTCCTCTCTGCATACATGGCAAAGACAACAAGCAGGCTTAGGAAGTGACGTGGACTGTGGAAAGCTGTAGGGATGATTGGAGAATTTTGAACCTTCTACAATAAAATTAGAGTTGTTTCAAGGTGTCATTATCTCCTCTCTGCATCTGTCCCTGATTTTTTTTTTACAACAAAGGAGACAGCTCAAGGGTACAAAAAAAGGAAACAATAATAAAAAAAAGCCCGCTACTCGCTGCTCTTAAAAGTTGATTCCATTCCCCTGTCACATAACCTTACAACCCGGAAAACGAGCCCATAAAGAGGTAATGATACTTTGGGTTCCGTAATGGAGCTCCCGAGTGATTTATCTTCAGCACGTAATGTCAGGTACTTATGGAGGTAGGCGAAGGTACGCGATCTATACTGCATTCTCTCCTGAACCTTTAATCTGAAGAGGGAGCAGTGAGCCGAGGCAATATTGCAGCTCGGCATACGCTCAGAGTCTTAACATTCGGAAAAAAGGAGAAGTAAACGCTCAGGATCTTAACATTCGGAAAAAGAAGTAGAAGTAAAAGCTCAAGATCTTAACATTCGGAAAAAAGGAGTAGAAGTAAACGCTCAGGATCTTAACATTCGGAAAAAGAAGTAGAAGTAAACGCTCAAGATCTTAACATTCGGAAAAAAAGTAGAAGTAAACGCTCAAGATCTTAACATTCGGAAAAAAGGAGAAGTAAACGCTCAAGATCTTAACATTCGGAAAAAGGAGTAGAAGTAAACGCTCAGGATCTTAACATTCGGAAAAAAGGAGAAGTAAACGCTCAAGATCTTAACAGCGGAAAAAGAAGTAGAAGTAAACGCTCAAGATCTTAACATTCGGAAAAAGGAGTAGAAGTAAACGCTCAAGATCTTAACATTCGGAAAAAAGGAGTAGAAGTAAACGCTCAAGATCTTAACAGCGGAAAAAAAATAGAAGTAATAATCATAATATAAACTGCTCTAGAGGAGTGGCACAGATTTTCATATATTAAGTAAAAGTATACATATAGCCTTCGTAGAATTAAAAAAAAAGGGATCAGGATAAAAAAAGCCTCACAGAAAGGAATCGTAGAATTGAAGATGACCTTGAGCGATTTCCATATAAAGAGCTCTCAGAAATTGGAAATGTTTAAAAAAAAAGATTAAGCTATTCAGTCTTTATAGTGGTGAAAATCTGAAAACTCACCAACCAATACACGCACACACAGACACACACAGGCAGCTTTTTTTGAGGCGTCGGAGAGGTACTTTAAAATTATTGGTGGTTCAGAAGTATACTTAACAACGTCTTTCCTGAACGCCCCTACCTAACCTAACCTTACTTGGGAGGACCTCGGCAGCACGGAAGACTGCACCGCCAAGCCTCCCGCTGTAATGCCAGAATTTAATTAAGAATAGGAAAATATAAATTAGGGAGGAATAAGTAGTTTTAAGTATTATAAGTAAATATTCCTCCCTAATTTACATTTTCCCATTTTTAATTAAATTCTGGCCTTACACCGCCTCCAGCCAGTGAACGGTACGCCCCCATTCACAGCGTCAACGTATACGAAGAGGAGCTCAGAGGCCATTCTTGGGGGCAGGTGAAGGTTATTTAACGCCTCTACCTCGGAGCAGCACGCCAGACTGCACCGCCAAGCCTCCCGCCGCGAGCCAGTGAGAGGCGCCTTCCCGTCCACGCCTTGCTTTACGTGTAGGCAACACATTTATAAGTCTTTGAGGGGAGGCGGAGTAAATTTAAAGCCTTTCTATATAATGGAGGCCTCTGCAACACGCCAGACAGTATCACCAAAGCCTCGCAGATGACAAAACCTTAGTAATTAAATTATATGAAAACTAGCAAAGAATATAAAAATCGTCCACTTTCACAGTCTGACATGATGGGTTAGTAAGCGACCAAACCAATGCCAAAGACTTCGAAAGTTCCTTGTGTGGTGTTTCGTGAACATATATATCTAAGTTAAGAAATTTGAGGAAACTGTACAGGAAATCTCTTGTGTATCAGACCTTGCATCGAAAACCTAACCGTTGTGGATTGCAGAAGATTAAATTGTTTGATTGAGGCGATTACAAAGCCACTGTGTTGGACTGTGAAATTGGCAATAAATGTAAGTCTGAAGATGCACACTAAGAAAACGAAGGTAATACTTAGTAGCCATTTGGTAGGACAACAAATTAATAACAGAAACGAAACACTTGAGTGAGAAGAGAAATTTAAATAAAAGGAAAACAATTCGTGACAGCCCAACACACGAAGAATCAATAAGAAAGAGAAAGGGAATAGGACGCAGGGCTTTTAGTAAACGTAGCAATATCAGAATAGCAGCCTGCCAATCAGTAAATCCTGCCAGTCCCAACATACGGTTCAGAAACTTCCCGCCTCACAAAGATAAAGACTTATGGAGAGAAAGCTGTGAAACGCATCAAGAGGATTGATTGATTATTGGGGCGCTCAGGTCTTGGCGGCACGAAGAGGAATGGAGAGAAAAAAAAAACTGGGTACAGCATGGAGACTGGGAGCGATCATCATGAATTAAAGAAAACAAAGGTAGATGCTATTTTTTTTCTGAAGTTTAGGGATAAGAGGTGAACTTGAGGCAGGCCATGTAATGCGTAGAACTGATAAGAGATGGACAGCCAGCTAGAGCAACAGAGTGGGAAAACAAAAAAAATATAGAAATCAGGGCAAACCGAAGACAACGTTGAGTGATGCAATTAGAGCATTCGCCATAGCACGTCTGAGGACACTAACATCAGACAAAGGTTGAAAGCATTGGGAAGAATCTTTATCACCAGAGGACCGCTAACGACTGAAGATGAATTGTGTTTGTGAGACTCAAGTTAGCGGAAATTGTAATGCCACTAATTATTTTGTTAAAGACGAGGAGATGGTTTAAGATATGACGTGAGGTTGTTTCCTACAAATGCTTTTCTTCTTCAGTTTTGGATGAATTTGAAAAAAAGTATTTGTTTCCTTATCAGTGCCAGACCAAAGTATAGATGTGACACTATACAGTTTTGGCCGCCACAAATGCACTTTTTCAGGTTGGTATATTACGGTCAATCGGATTTGCGAGCTTTTGTTTGAGATTATTTACATCCATCTTTTGGTATATTCTAGTTCAGACAAATGACTACACTGGGTCTGCCTGATGGTACTAAAAAAAGTCCTCTGCAAATGCATTTTTATGTGGCATTACTGCACTAAACTGGTGGTATGAATTTTTCGTTCGTAAACAGATGAATTTTATAAGATATGTTAATACATAAAGAGGACTCCACCAAAATATAACTGACTGCACTTTACTTTTTTCATACGCTACAAAAGATTTTCACAACGTTAATGCTGCAAAAAACTCGTTGTATGAGCCTCTGGGTACCTTTTACTATATGGACGGTATTACAAGACACTTTCGCTTCTCCCATTATCTATTTCTAAAGGACAAAGAGGGGGTCAATCGGGTTCTAATGAGTGTTTCTACGGGTTCATGGTACAGAGGAAGGATCACACTATCACCTGGGTCATAGAACTACTCCTGGAAATGGCCACAGCTCCTACGAAAGCCCTGTCAAATTAGTGTTCTTGGGCGATGAAATGTCTTATAATACGACCCTAATATATTTCAAAAGGACCAACGGACTACACTGCATAATTCTGAACACTAAAAACACGGCCAAAGCAGCGTCCTCTCTGGTGGGCGACGGTGAACCAAAGGAAGTCGTGGCAATATTTCACAAACAATTACAGGCAAAAACATATTTCAGTAAAGACAAATTCCTGCGTGCACATTAGGTAGATAATTGCGTTAAAAGTTTTAAATCCTTTCTAACTAACCCCTTGAATGCGGATTTCCTACAGTCAGACCTCACCAAGCTACAGGAATGGAACAAAAAGTGTCGACTACAATTCAGTGAAGAGAAATGTAAGGTCATGCACCTTTGGAAGGGAAATCCAGCATACCAATACCACATGGAAAACACTCCACTATCCACCACAGAGGCAGAGAAAGACCTGGGAGTATAGGGTACCAGGCTACCGGTTAAAGCGAAATCCATGCCAATCGCAGCGGACGGTTTAAAAATATTGGCGTCGCGGCAGAGGACAGGCGAACAGTGCCAAACTTTTACTGGAATGCTTTGTCTCGCTTGCACGAACTGTCGGCTGCGATATGAACTCATGGGCACGACTTCACTTTTCGATGTTATTAAAGCTTACCCGTAAGAACAGCCGGATAATAATTTCGTTCATGATTCTGTGGATAACCATGTAATAACGTATTTGTAAACACACTTCCATTGATCTCGTCTCGTCTCGTCTCGTCTCGTCTCGTCTCGTCTCGTCTCGTCTCGTCTCGTCTCGTCTCGTCTCGTCTCGTCTCGTCTCGTCTCGTCTCGTCTCGTCTCGTCTCGTCTCGTCTCGTCTCGTCTCGTCTCGTCTCTCTCTCTCTCTCTCTCTCTTTGTCTCGGTGGTGGACCCTCCGGCGACTCTCCATTGTTACATCTTTTTTTCATTTTTCCTTCCCTCAAGGTGACGGCGGTGGACATATTTTGCAGAGGAAGGAGAATGGCAATATTGTAGTGGCCTTGCTCGCCTTCCTCTCCTCATATACCGCTCTTATTTTTTGCCTCTCTCCTCCTTTGTAGCAAGATTCCTGTGACGTGAATTTTTCTCTCTCCCCCCAGTGAGTTCATCATACATTTTTTTCTCGTTACGGTAGGTTTAGGTTTATTGTCATCTTGAGAGAGAGAGAGAGAGAGAGAGAGAGAGAGAGAGAGAGAGAGAGAGAGAGAGAGAGAGAGAGAGAGAGAGAGAGAGAGAGAGAGAGAGAGAGAGAGAGAGAGAGAGAGAGAGAGAGAGAGAGAGAGAGAGAGAGAGAGAGAGAGAGAGAGAGAGAGAGAGAGAGAGAGAGAGAGAGAGAGAGAGAGAGAGAGAGAGAGAGAGAGAGAGAGAGAGAGAGAGAGAGAGAGAGAGAGAGAGAGAGAGAGAGAGAGAGAGAGAGAGAGAGAGAGAGAGAGAGAGAGAGAGAGAGAGAGAGAGAGAGAGAGAGCTTAAGCCGCCTCACCGAGAATCCAGCAACTGAATAATGCAACAGCTATTTCTGCAACACTATGCACAGAGAAGGGCGTTGCGGTCCCCTCCACCATTCATTAAGACCTTCATTACCGGAGTTAAGCCGCAAACCCTCGGCAACACAAAGGTCGGCAAGCCATCGTCGCCTCCCTGCTGTATCAATCGAGGTCAAGTCTGTCGTGTTTTCCGGCATCTGTTCATTCTCCGCGCGAGTAATAATGTTATGAAGGTAATACAGCGTTAATGTCGGGTATTAGTTAAGGTTTGGTCCTGTGGGTTTCGATGATGGTTTTTGTATGATAATCGGAATTACTCCAAAGAAGATAAGATGCCAGAGATGGTTGTTTGGTTTGCTCACCACATAAGGGAAGTTCGGTTCAGATTACAATTAAACATTACATTGTCTCCAGTGCACAATTCAAATTTTGGGACACAACAGGTAATACGGAAGGTTTCAAATTATGGGAATTCTCTATAATTTAGGGTTAATTTGATACATAGTAGTTAGATACACGATTCCGTACATGGAGGAATTATTGATTCGAACATGTTATTTCTGGTTTGCCACATACAGGTTTATGCTTCCACTCATGTATACGAGTAATGATTCCACACGTGCAGTATTTATGATTTCAACATGTAAGTTATGATTTAAAACTTTGATCATATAATACACATTTAAATTGAAAAGGTGGAGACCATTTTTTGTGTGGAGAGCGATTAACAAATGATGAAGCCATGAATTAATTAATGATGAAGCAATGAATTAGAATCTGTTCCAGGACGTACTACAAAAGTTAACGGTGATTATGATTTATATCGAGCCTTGCCTCCCCTCGAGATGGAAAACGAAATGTGTCCTAATCAAAAAAAGGAACGAAATGTGTTTTACCTATTGAAAAGAAGGGAAGACCAATGTTCGGGAAAAGAAAAAAAATATAGTTCAACCTTGACCTTACAAAAACATGTTCCTGCTTTTTATCAGTAACTGGAGCACTAAAAAAGGAAAGGGAACATTGTGAAATTTCCTTTTTTACCACTAAAGCTTAGACCTTAACGTTAGACACACACACTTGTCCCAGTCTCTATGGCGACCAGATCCGTCCCCGCCAGCTGTTCCACCCCAGTTCTCCACTCCCTACCAGTCCCCTAGTCGCCCCAGAATGCACCCTCAGTCACCTTCCAGCTACCTCACACCTATCTCAAGTCCTCTTCAAGCTTCTAACCACCCCGCCCTCCCTGAACGGCTTCTTCACCTCTTTCAAGTCATACCTACGGTCCCCTCAGCCGCCCATAGTCCACCCGGCCACCTCTACGGCTCCCTCAAGGCGACCCTCAAAGCCTGCCCTAGGAGTTTGCCCTCTTGTATCCTCTGCCTTACCTTTGGGCCTTTGATGAACCCTGAGAGTATAACATCATGACCCTCGACGTAGCTCCTTACAGGATTTTTTTTTATACTATGGAGGCCTCTCGTCCCAACCTTCAAGGACTTCAGTGTTTCCAGACTTATGTTTTTTTTTTTTTAGGTATCTTTTAAGCCTTTCCCTTCAAGCCAAACGCCGCCCACCACCATCGACACGCTATGTATATTTCAGTGCGTAGGGTATGACCTCCTCCTATTATTATTATTATTATTATTATTATTATTATTATTATTATTATTATTACTATTATTATTATTACTGCTACTACTACTATTACTGCGCATCTTTCCAATTAGTATTCGTCTCAGGAAAAGAAAAAAAAAATACTCTGGAAAATTAGCGAAGGTGTAAAAATGAGCTGCTGTCTGAATATTGAATGTTTATTTACTTTTAATTTGGCACCAATTTATCTACGAAGGCCAAGTCCATTTGTTAGAGTACGTTGCTTGTCTTGCTAATATGAGTATAGTAATTGCCGAAATGGTGCATACTAACTAGCAAACATACCATTCAAACACACACACACACACAAACACACACACACACACACACACACACACACACACACACACACACACACACACACACACACACACACATCCCCTTCTCTTCAAAATGGAAAGGTGGAAAGTTGCGCTTCGCTGCACGCCGTCTCTATCTACCACTCTCGTCCCCTCCATGATCATCACCCGTTGAAGGTCATAATTAAGCCCCGAGGAAAGTTTGAATCTTCCACGAACACACACCACAAGACGGCGCCTCAGCAGATCCTTATCCCTCCTCAGAGTTGGCTGATGATTGGCTCCCTGAGGATACCCTAAAGTTACAAAGGGAATGCGGAGGACAAAGTTAGAGGTGTCGCAAGCTTTTGGGGATGAATACGAAATCCATAGACTAAGGACACAAAGCCGGTGGACAAGTGAACGAGCGACTTAACCTATACGACTATTGCCCCCTCCTTCATTAACTACCAAAAGGATTGACACAAAAACTCTCACCAGGTTAACCCGGTAGCAGCGACAGGCCCAATATGTGGCTTTACAGTATACCAGCGACGGGCCAAATTCTTGCCTTGACATAAACCCCCCAAAATAGAGGATACATAAACTGATCACAAATGTATTAAAACATATAATATAACGGTTGGCGTGAGTGATGATTTTTTCTCATTACAGTAATTTACTTAGAGGGGTCTTTAAGAAACATGATCACCGCAGCTACTGGGTTAACATTTCACAACGAAAGACTATATGGAGAGGAAGAAAGGAAACACTTACTACTCATACTTAAGTTCATGGTAGGAATTTGAATATAATAATTTTCCAGAGTCTAAGTCTAGAACAACGGGTTACCGATGAGGAACATTGTACACACGTGGCTTCTAGTATTCAACTGCGGCAGACTAGATCACTGTACTTAATTAGTCCCGGTAACGTGGCTGATCCTGCGAACGTGAATAAGTTTGGTCAAGGTAATTTGTTGTGTCTATATGAACGTAGTATTTCTCCTCGTCTCAGTACCGGATAAAATTAATAAAAAATAATAATGTTCAGTAAAAAAGAAACACTGTTCTCTAAGAGTCTTTCTGAGAAATGTATAATGGCTAAAAAGAAAAACAGAAGCAAAAGAATCCGAACCACTGGATTCACAGAACATTAGGAAGGCTGTTACGGATATTAAAAACGTCGACGCAAGGTCCGTAGAGTTTTCCTTCAAGTTTGGATAAAGAGTAGAGCTGAGAGGCGAGTCAGCGGCGTCAACGAAGCTTCACGTAACACAAAAGCTCCCTACGGACGAGAGAGAGAGAGAGAGAGAGAGAGAGAGAGAGAGAGAGAGAGAGAGAGAGAGAGAGAGAGAGAGAGAGAGAGAGAGAGAGAGAGAGAGAGAGAGAGAGAGAGAGAGAGAGAGAGAGAGAGAGAGAGAGAGAGAGAGAGAGAGAGAGAGAGAGAGAGAGAGAGAGAGAGAGAGAGAGAGAGAGAGAGAGAGAGAGAGAGAGAGAGAGAGAGAGATTAGGTCGTCCCCTTTAAAAAAAAAAGAGGGGGGGTAAATGCACAAAGAGTCTCCCAAGGGTCGGCTGAGGCATTATCCTAATAGCTAGAGTGTGTCGATGCTTCCTTTGAAAACACACAAATAGTTCAGAGGAGAAAGGACGGACGAGAAAAGACTCCGAGACTGTCCGGCGATGTTGATGTGTTTGTTTGTTTGCTTGTCTGTTTGTTTGTTTGTTGCCCAGCGCGCATGTTGAGGCGAGGGAGGGACTAAGTGGGGTATTATAAAAGGCTTTCGGCTGTCACATCAGTTATTTCTAGAGACCAAAAGTTATTTCAGCGCGTCTTTCTGATTTTGTTTTGTTTTTTGCGTTCATGGTACAGAGGCATTGTCAAACTTCCACTAGGGTCATAAAATCATTAAACCTGCCCACAGAACTCAAAACCCACAACTCATACGAGAGTCCTGTAAAATGTGGTACTTGGACTCCGAAATGTTTTAGAATATCGCCCAAAACAAGCACTATAGAATATTTTTATCATTAATATTATTGTTCCATGCTTCCATAACAACTACGTCTTGTACAACATAAAGGAGGACTGCAAACAATCGTGAAGGAAAAAACAATGCCCTAGACTCCTTTTTGTCCGGATCGGTGTATTTAGTCTCCGAACACACGCACTCGTAAAAGGAATTGTAATCTATTATTCATCTGAGAAAAACAATTACCCTACCACGTTAGGTTTTACAAGTGACCAAGAAAATACACCAGGAATAAATGGAACAAAACTGCAGCGCCTCCATAAATATTACATTTAAGAAATTGCATGAAAAATCATAACAATCAAATATAAATCTAATACTCATCTGAAAAATTACTATACTTATTATATCCTACTGAGACCCAAGAAAAAAATGAATAAATGGCAAAACTCTGCAGCGCTTCCGAAAACATAAGTAAAAGAAATGCATAAGAAAAAAAACATTCAAATACTCATCAGAAAAAAAACACTATTTCGTTCGTGTTTACAGATTGCCAAGAAAATAAAGTAGGGATGAACGGAACAAAACTGCAGCGCCTCAATAAATATTAGTTTCAAAAATACATAAGAAAACATCCTTAGCTATAATATCCAGTGTTCCCAGAGCCTCGAAACGCTACAAAATAGGAGAAAACATCCGTCGCGTCCTCCAGAAACATTAGTTAAAAAAATTGCATAAGAAAACATCCTTAGCTACAATATCCGGTGTTAACAGATCCTCGAAACATTAAAAAAGTTAAATACATCCGTCGCGTTCTCCAGAAACATTCGTTAAAAAAATTGCACAAGAAAACATCCTTAGCTATAAGATTAAGTGTTACCAGTGCCTCGAAACATTAAAAAACAGTTAAATACACCCGTCGCGTTCTCCAGAAACATTCCAGTTAAAAATATTGCACAGGAAAGCATAACAATCAGGCTGGAGAGGCCCGACGCAGCGCAGGGAGGAGGCTTCGTCACCTTTACTAACAGCTCACCTAATTATTTCGCAGCGTCAATATGTGTCAAAGAATTACGAGGAGAAAGAAATCGAGCAAGCGCGCACAAGCCCACATACAAAAAAATACTTGTCCCTTTTTCCAGGAAGGATACGGAAAGCGGGACACTGCAGGAGAAGGGATATCACCTTTATACAAAATCATCTGACGAACCAACAAATAAACTCCAAATTACTAGATTCCGTTAAAAGATTGAATGTGTAGAGCAACGGACGTAGCTTTCTGTCTCCCTTTGTCAGCTGTTTTGTTACACGCATGGTAGATAGAGCAGGAACTAAACGAATGAAGCAACGAACAAATAAACTCGACCATCAAATAAACACGACATTACCAGTTCCGTTTAAAAATGAGGAACGTATTCAGCAACGGACGGAGCTTTCCCTCTTTGTTAGCTGCCTTGTTACACGCATGGAAGATAGAGCAGAAAACTAAACGAATGAAGCAACGAACAAATGAACTGGACCAACAAATAAACACAACACAATTAGGTTCCGTTTAAAATGAGGAACGTATACAGCAACGGACGGAGCTTTCCCTCTTTGTTAGCTGCCTTGTTACACGCATGAAAAGGCAGAAAACTAAGCGACTGAAGCAACGAACAAATAAACTCAACCAACAAATAAACACGACATTACCAGTTCCGTTTAAAATGAGGAACGAATACAGCAACGGGCGGAGCTTTCCCTCTTTGTCAGCTGCTTTATTGCACTTATGAAAGATGAAATAGTGGCCAAGCGGATTAAGCAGCCACGGTCTCACAACATTAACGGAAAAAAGATAATCTGACATGAGCCCAGCGTTTTCATATTATTGTACTCATTGGATTGCATTGTCCTAGTTTCTGACCGACAACTATAGTAAAAAACACAAAAAGCATCAATAAATAACAGTTTTAACGCTAACTTCAATGTTTTATCGTTGTTTGTGTGGTTCCGGTAGTTTTCGGGCCTAAAAATGATAAATGCAATGTTCAAAGTACGACAATTTGGAAACGCTGCATGAGCCTCACCAAGAAGACAGCAGAAGCCCTCGTGACTCTCAAAGCTCCTTAAATACGAACATGGCAAAAAACAAAAGAAGGTTGACTGGATGACAAGAAAACATTACGTTAACACTGCAACGAAACTAGAATTTAATGAACTCAGAAGAAAACAAGACTCCGCGTAACTCTCAAAGATCCTTAAAAACGAATAGGGCAAAACACAAGACAAAAAAAGGCTGACTAGATAACAAGACAAGATTACATTGACACTAAAACGAACCCAGAACTTAATGAACTCAGAAGCAAAGAAGACTCCACGTGACTCTCTCAAGGATCCTTAAGCAAACAAGACCCCGCGTGACCCCTTCAAAGATGCTTAAGAACGAATGGGGCAGAAAACAAGAAAAGAAGGTTGACTGGATGACAAGAAAAGATTACATTGACACTGAAACGAACCCAGAACTTAATGAACTCAGAAGCAAACAAGACTCCGCGTGACTCTCTCAAAGATCCTTAACTACGAATAGGGCAAAATACTAGAAATAAAAAGGGCTGACTGGATAACAAGACAAGATTACATTGACACAAACCATACCAGAACATGATCCACGCAGAGTATGAACCCGATTTGTTTTGGTGATAGTGGAGGAAAAAAATAAAGGGCTGAACCAAAGGGAAGATATCGCCACCTCGCATCGTAAAAAGAAACATTGCCAAGAAAGAAACATTTTAGATCAAGTATTTCGAGACTCATAGAAAAGAAACAGACGGCTAATTATCCTATTTTACGAGGACCCTTAATTAAGAACATAAATCGACGCTCAAGGGACATTTATTGATAATTATTGGGGTGTTCTTTGCTTAGCGCCGAAAGTGGGTGGTTATATGGCACCGAACCTAATTCTCAAGGCAGAAGGGAAGTATAATACCGAATCTTAAGACGGAATATCATCTTGGCAAAAACATCGTGATTGCACCGCGTCATACCAAGCCCCGGGGAGTAAAAATCGAGACCCAAGATGGAAAGGAAAAATAAAAAGTACCGCAAGAAAAAAATTATAACATATCTCTTGGGACAACCGACTTTTACTGCCCCGTTCTGCCACGCCCGTGAGTACTAAAAACGAGACAAACAACAGAGAAGTAAAAGAGTATAACAACAGAAATAAAATTAAAAAAAGGAATACTATCTGAGAGGAAACATGATACTAGAAAAGGAAAAATAAACACTGAACCTGATCATGAAAGTAGCAAGTGGCCACCTCACTACCACATCATAAAACATCCCCTAAGAACACAGGACGCTTCAGTATATCACATAACCGCTAAGGAGGTAATATCTACGCGCAAGACCAACTGGCAAACACACAACGCTTCAGTACGCCACATAATATCTTCGGACGAGGCAAACTTTTAAAGACAACACTTGAGACTCTGAAGGGAACACTCACTTGGGCAGCGGCTCCCTGGTGTTGTTGAGGACCTGCTGCTCCCCTGATGGAGGCTCTCGCGGGGCTTGGTCCGTGCTGAGCCAGATCTGCAGCCGCGGGACCTGAGGGAGAGGGAAACAGGAGGGTCAGCACGGAAGGGCGGTAGAAGATGTATATGTCTGGACTCAATGGTAAACAGATACATACACACGCACACGCACGCACGCACACACACACACACACACACACACACACACACACACACACACACACACACACGCAGCACTGTCTTCATCAAGTTTCGAAAGTTATATATTACGTATTTATGTATGCATAGTGGAGGTTATGCTGCGTCGAGAGAGAGAGAGAGAGAGAGAGAGAGAGAGAGAGAGAGAGAGAGAGAGAGAGAGAGAGAGAGAGAGAGAGAGAGAGAGAGAGAGAGAGAGAGAGAGAGAGAGAGAGAGAGAGAGAGAGAGAGAGAGAGAGAGAGAGAGAGAGAGAGAGAGAGAGAGAGAGAGAGAGAGAGAGAGAGAGAGAGAGAGAGAGAGAGAGAGAGAGAGAGAGAGAGAGAGAGAGAGAGAGAGAGAGAGAGAGAGAGAGAGAGAGAGAGAGAGAGAGAGAGAGAGAGAGAGAGAGAGAGAGAGAGAGAGAGAGAGAGAGAGAGAGAGAGAGAGAGAGAGAGAGAGAGAGAGAGAGAGAGAGAGAGAGAGAGAGAGAGAGAGAGAGAGAGAGAGAGAGAGAGAGAGAGAGAGAATGGTTTAGCAAAGTGACACTGATAGACAGCTAGACAGACAAGCAAACGGACAGATAAAACGATAGTCACACACGGATCAAAGTAGAAAACGTCATTGATAAACGAGAGTAAGTCTCGACAAAAGAAAATGGAAAAAATAGTATAAAGTCGATATCTTTATACCCTCCGGTTTCTTCCCTTACTTTCTATTTTCTCCCTTAAATAATTCCTCACGTTAGAGACATGACTGCTTTGTTATATTATTGTGTTCCATCCTAATATTACATCAAACTTCTCTCCTTCTCTCTCTTTTATTCGTTTCCTCTCTCCTTCGTAACGCTCATCTCCGCACCCATCACCCAGCCACCTTCTCCACGTAGTTATGCTGTATTAGGCCCCTTCCACGCGGTGCCACTTAGCAGCGCGTCTCAGCAGTGCTGCTCACGCGCATTGATGGCACTGCTAACGCCCGACTCAATTTTAGCAACGCTGCACTCTGAGAAGCCCTGCTTAAATTGATTGTGGTGTCAGCAGCGCTGCAGTCGCGCCACGCACACGCTGCTACAAAAGTGGCGCTGCTGCAGCTACGTGTGAAAGCTACCAGTGAATGCCATGTATCGTGACGAGCAGCGCTACTTTTTGTGGTCGCCACCGGCGGCAAAGGCAACCACTCAAATCCGTCTGCAGCGCTACTTTTTGTGGTCGTGGCTGCGTGTGAAAACCTCCATTCATCTCCAGTATTTACCAGCGGCAGCACTGCTTAGTAGCGCTGCTAAATGACCCCGTGTGAAAGGGGCCTAATGTTTATTTTCTCACTAGTCACCTAACCACATTCTCCGCTTGGTTTTATGTTATATTACTGTGTTGATTCCTAATATTGTAGCTAACATATCTCCTTTCTTTCTCTCTTATTCGTTCCTTCTCTCCTTCCTATTGTTAGTCTTTTCACCCGTCACCTAACCACACTCTCCCCACACTCATAAGGAAGACCTCAACTGCGCAGCGTTTCATACCGTGGCGCTAAATTACACCATATTGTCTTCGCGTGTTTAGTGTGGCAGCAAGTGTCGACGAGAGGGGGTGGCGGCGTCTGAGTCTTCTTATACCTGCATTATTAAGCGTGAGTATTAAACGCGAGGATGGTTCATTGTCCTCCCTTGCACCTTCATTGAGAGAGGCTGATGGCTTGAATGAGGCTGAATAGGTGGGTGGAACGTGAAGGGAAGAGATGGGATGTCAAGGAAAGGTAAAGGAAGGAGAAGAAAGTGTACAGAAGGTAAGCAATGGTGAGGAAAGGGAAGGGAACGGAATGGAATGGAAGGGAAGGGAAGGGGATATGAGGGAAGGAAATGGAAGGGAATAGAAGGGAAGAGAAAGGAAGGGAAGGGAAGTAACGGGAAAGGAAAGAGTATAGAAGGGAACATAAGGGATGGAAAAGGAGGAATAAGAAGGGGAAGGAAAGTGACAAGAAGGAAGAGAAGGGAATGGTGTAGAAGGGAGGAGAAAGAGAAAGGGAGAAAAGGATAGATGGGTTGGAAAGGGATGGATATAAAAAGGGGTAAGGATAGAAAGGAGAGGGAGAGGAAGTAAAGGAAAAGGAGGGAAAGTAAAGAGAATATGATACAAGGGAAAGAAAAAAGAAGTGAAAAGGGAACGAAAAGGAAGAGAATGGGAAGGGAAGGGAAGGGAAGGGAAGGGAAGGGAAGGGAAGGGAAGTTAAGGGAAGGGAAGGGAAGGGAACGGAAGGGAAGGGAAGGGAAGGGAAGGGAACGGAAGGGAAGGGAACGGAAGGGAAGGGAAAAGAAGGGAAGGGAAAAGAAGGGAAGGGAAGAGAGGGAGAAAAGGGGAGAAACTAGGAGGATGGGAAGGGTAGGGAAGGAAAAAAAAGAGGAAGGAAGGGAAATAACAGGAAGGGGTGAGAAAGGATGGGAAGAGAAGAGAAGGAAAATAAAGGCAAGTAAATGGATAAAGAAGTGAGGGGAAGAAAAAGCAGAGGAATGAAAGAAAATAATTAAAAGGTGAGTCTGAAACTCGAGGAAACCAGAAACGAATTTGAAGCTCCGTAAAATTGGTAAAATAAAAGAGGAAACTGGAAAGGAAAGTATTGAGAGAGCAAGCAAAGAAATGGTAGGAGGAAATCAGCACTCCGGCAGCCTTTGAGCGACTAATAAAGGAATGACGAGAACGTAGAGGGTTATAAAAGGCCTTCGGCGGGAAACAAGGCGAGAACAATAAAGGAAAACGGAGGAGGAAGAAGAGGAAAAGAGGAAGGAAAGAGGGAGGAGGAGGAGGAGGAAGAGGATAACAAGAACGAGGAGGGCGAAAAAGAAGAAGAGGAGGAAGTGGAAGAGGAAGATAAAGAGGAAGAGGAAGAGAGAACAAGAACGAAGAGAACAAGGGAGAGGAAAATGAGGAAGGAGGAGGAGGAAGATAAAGAGGAGTAGGAAGAAGAGGACAAGAACGAAAAGGACGAGGAAGAAGAAAAGGAGGAGGTGGAGGAGGAAGATAAAGAGCAGAACAAGAACGAAGAGAACAAGGGAGAGGAAAATGTGGAAGAGGATGAGGAAGATATAGAAGAGTATAGGAAGAAGAGGACAAGAACGCCAGCCGTTCCCCTACGGAAGAGCACAGAGCTCGTAGTACCGATCTTTGGGTAGGATTTCTTGCCTTACGTCGCGTACCTACTCACTGCCAGGTGAACAGGGGCTACACGTGAAAGAAGATAAACCCAACTTATCTTCACCCGGCCGGGGAATCGAACCCCGGTCCTTCTGGTTGTGAGCCAGACGCTCTACCCCTGAGCTACCGGGCCGTAATGTGTGTGTGTGTGTGGGTGCAAGCTGCAATTTTTTGGCAGACGGAATCACGCCCACCCTGAATCCAGCTCAAGCCCCCCCAAGGGAGCTCGCCCCCCCGGTTTGGGAACCATTGTTGTAGGAAGAGGGAGAGGATACAGTCAGTGTGTTATGTGTTGAGAGTAACGAGAAAAAGGAAAGGAGATACAATGGAAAGAGGAATGTCAGACGAGAGAGAGGACAAAGAGAGGACACGAAAGTGGACTACAGAAAGAAAAAAAAAACGGAGAAACGTATGATGACAAGGAAGAGAGAAGGGGAAGCAGAGGGAAAGAAGGAGAGCAAAGGAGGCTGGAAGGAGAGAATAGAAGTGGAGGAAGAGAGGAGGAAAGCACAACAAAAAAGATACAATAGGAGAATATGTAAGGGACGAGACTAGTGGATAATGGAGGGAAGGAAAACGGGGGATAAAAAGGAGGGCATAAGAGGACAGGAAACGACCTACAAAGAGAGGAGGAGGAGAAGGAGGAGGAGAAGGAGGAGGAGGCTGATGGCAAGGAGGAGATAACAAAGGGGGAAGACAGCGGGAGAGAAGAAAGGAGAGGACAGGAGAGGTAAAAGGCTGAAAGGATGGAAGGCTGAAGGCTGGAGAAGAGGAAGGGAGGAGGGCACAGGAGGAGAGGAGACGGCATGAGAGAGGAAGAAGGAAGAAAGAGGAGACGTTAGGAAGCTGAAAGAGGGAAGAAGAAGAGAAAGGAGGCGATTTGAGAGAGAGAGAGAAGAGAGAAAAGAGAAAGTAAGCTGGGGAGAGAAAGAAAGGAGGAATGGATAGGGTGTTGGAGGAGAAGGGACATGAAAAGAAAGGCAGAAGAGGAGAAAGGGACGAGAACAGAGAGGGAAAGAGGAGAAAGGGAGAAGAAGAGAAAGGGAAAAAGAGAGAGTTAAGAAAAGAGAGGGATGAAAAGAAGGGGAAGAGATACAGAAGAGGAAAAAGGGAAGGAAAAAGAGAAGGGAGGAGGAGAACGGGAAGAAGAGAGAGACAAGAAAAGAAAGAGACGATAAATGAGAAGGAAGAGGAGTAAAGGAGTCAACGGGATGGAGCTAAGGGTAAGGAATTCGGGAAGCAGAAGGAGAGGGTGCCGAAGGGGAAAGTGGGAAGAAGGAGGAGAGAGGAGGAAGAGAATAGACGAGATGGGGCTGAGGGCAACGATTTCAGGAGGAAGGAGGGGGAAGGGAGGAGGGCAGGTGAAGGCGCCGGCAGGTACGCTCAACAGGTAGGTGCCTCGAAAGAACAGCGAGAGAAGACAAAAACAAGCGACTTAAAGTGTTATGTAAATGTTGGGGCGCGAAATGTATACTTCAACCATTTTCTTTCCCCTCTCGCATTTAGAAGAGTCAGGATGAAGATGAAGGAAAGAAGACAAGGACGAGTTGCAAAGAGGAGAGGAAGGGTTGAGAGTTTCGTGTATGTAATAAGATGAAACAGAATACTTTGGGGTCTTACATAAGTGATATAGAGTTTTACACAGAGTTAGAGATACGGGAAGGAGACGGAGGAATGAAGGATGATGTCAAGTAGAAAACCGGTACTCTCTTCTTTCCCTTCTTCTGTTATATAATAGATACAGAGCAATTGCATAGTTAAAAATAAAGGATTGAAAGAGGGAAAAATGCATCAGTTATCTATTGCATAAAGTGAAAAAAAGTAGAAAGTTGGGAGGCTAAAATTGTTCGTTTTATTTTTTACTTTAACAATTTACTTTCTTTTCCTTTTTGCAAGAATGGTACAAAGTTACACACAAAAGAGTTAAAGATTAGGAAAGTAGAGGGAGGAGCGGTAAGTAGCGGGCTTTTTTTCATTATTGTTTTCTTCTTTTTACGCCCTTGCACGGTCTCCTCTGCTGTAAAAAAAAGTGCAAAACCTCTCTGTATCTCACTTTAAATATATATAAAAAAAACACTTCTTGCGTTAGGCAGTTAAATGGGTGTGTGTCTTTTTCTTCCTCGTCTCGTACCTCGCCTCCAGGGGCCACCGCGGCTCACCTGAGGAGAGGGGAGAAAGATAACAGGCTCCCTAGTTTTCAGAAAGTTACTTTGTTTGACTTTGCTGCGGTTGGTACTTCTCTTCTACCTCAGTTTAAATAAAGAAAAGTTTAAGTATGTTCTCGTTTACTCTGAAAGGTGAGTTAGTTTCTTTGTTTCTTGCTGGACTCTGATTTGTTGCCCTAAAAAGGAGTAAACTGTTGCGTCTCTATTGAATCTTGTCTGAGTCTTTCTTTTCTGTCTAGTTTAAACGTCTTCTCAAATGACTTGCTTTTTTTTCTTCTCTTTGAAACTCGTATTCTCTTCTTTCTACGGCAGTTAAAAGCTGCCTCTCCTTTCCAGTCTCAATATTTAGTGCTTTTTGTTTTCTTTATGCATTTAAAAGAAAACTACTCGACACCACAAACATTTTTAACACTTCATTTCAAACACACAAACTACGGTAAAAGGTTTCTAGATCAAAGTAACCACTCCAAGCCTTACATCAAACAACTAGACATACAAAGGACACACACACACACACACACACACACACACACACACACACACACACACACACACACACACACACACACAAACACACATACACAAGGAGGTCAAGGCCATCAATTCTGCATACGTCCAATGAAACCAACTGAAAAAATACTATCTTTGAAGTCTACAGTAACACACGGCCACGATAAATCTGTCAGACAATCCATCCATCAGCTGCACCAGGTTCAGATTGATGCCATTAATTCACCACTCTTACCCAGGCTAGAAACCCGAATGAACCAAGTGAACAGTTTACAACGAAATGTTTTATTCTCCTTTATTCCATCAGTCAGTAATTCATCACCCAGTCAGGCCTAACTCGGAGGAGAATTATCGCATTCATCAACATTCATTAAAAGAAAATATATCGACAGACATTAATGCAGCAACTGGAAATTTAGTCATCAAACACTGTGAGGATAAAGCATCGATGAAGCTTCTAAGTTGCAGAAGAAAAAGTTCCCCGCCTTCTGACTGATGTGTCTGCTTGTTTTATCCGCACGACGAACATTCCGAGACACAACCAGGAATGTCAAAAGGAACGTAGGCGCAATAAGACATGTGGGGAGCCTTGAGCCTCACCGAGAGTCCTTCAAACATACGAGAAACACCGAAAAAGACATGAAAAACGCACGAAAAGGCAAAAAGACATAGACGCGTACATGAAGAAGGAATGCGACGTGACGAGGAGGACTGAAACACACGAAGAAACGTATAAACTGAAACAAAGGCGGTAATAAAAAAAAAAAAAAAAAAAAAGCATTAGGCCGCAAGAAACAAAGACCATCTGAAACACCTTTGCAGCATTGAGACGCACGTGGGAGCGCTGGGACAGTGGTGGGGCGCAGAGACACACGAAGAGGCACTGAGATAGGTTTGTTTCGGAAGCCGTTGCCGGAACACTCTCAGGGCTGCTAACGAGGCAAGGCCAATTTCGTTGAAAGCGCTCGATGGCTGCTGGCCGGTCGGTAAACACACACACACACACACACACACTGTCTAGCCACCTACGTTAACCCCTCCCCGTGCTGGCCCACCCAATCCCTCCCCCCTCCCTGTCTGTCCCACCTTTTCATCTCCAATTTCCTACATTCCCGTTATTACTCAGTCGGTTCAACATATCCTCAGTCACTTTCAGATATCCTATGACTCCCTCCCCGTGCTGGCCCACCCAATCCCTCCCCCCTCCCTGTCTGACCCACCTTTTCGTCCCCAATTTCCTACATTCCCGCTATTACTCAACCGGTTCAACATATCCTCAGCCACTTTCAGATACCCTATGACTCCCTCCCTGTACCGGCCCACCCAATCCCTCCCCCCTTCCTGTCTGACCCACCTTTTCGTCCCCAATTTCCTACATTCCCGCTATTACTCAACCAGTTCAACATATCCTCAGTCACTTTCAGATATCCTATGACTCCCTCCCCGTGCTGGCCCACCCAATCCCTCCCCCCTCAATGTCTGACCCACCTTTTCGTCCCCAATTTCCTACATTCCCGCTATTACTCAACCGGTTCAACATATCCTCAGTCATTTTCAGATATCCTATGACTCCCTCCCCGTGCTGGCCCACCCAATCCCTCCCCCCTTCCTGTCTGACCCACCTTTTCGTCCCCAATTTCCTACATTCCCGCTATTACTCAGCCGGTTCAACATATCCTCAATCACTTTCAGATATCCTATGACTCCCCTCCGTCCCCACCCTCTAATGCCTTACTCCCGCTCGGCAAACAGACATTAAGTATTTGGCCAAACAGTCTGATGGCTTCACCCTTCGTCTGACCCAACTTTCCCCTCCATTGGCTTTCCTCTCGTTATATCCTTTTGAGCTAATCCTAAGCCAACACATCCAAGCATCTCTTTGATTTAGATTTATCCCTTCCTGACCATCTGCCTCCATCTAACCTAGCTCCTAACCATCTGATCTCAGTGTTTTTACCCTTTCCCTTTTCCTTTATTTACTCCTCTTCCTCGTGTTCTCCGTCTGGGATAATCCTACACCTTAACACACTACCTCATCCTCATCTAACTCCTCCACGACCTGCTTTCTCTGTAACTCGATCCTCAGCCCCCTCTCTCCTCAGCTTCCCCTGTCTTTCCTTCCTTATTTACGCTGCCTCTCCCCTTTTTCTTCATCAGTGCTAATCCTTAATCTCCACACCACCCTGCGCTTCACCTAACCTCTCCCTAACCTCATGATCTTAATGTAATCCGAACTTCATCTCTGGTACTTTTTATTTTCTCCTTTCCTACTCTTCTGTTTACCTGCCTCAATCTCCTTCTCCCCCTCTGTTACTACTCAACCTTGTCCTTATCGTTCATCGAGGCTAATCGTTTCCTTACTCCTTTCCCTTCCTATAACCCAAACCTCAATCTTTTATAGTCTATTCAGTTCTTACTCCTTTCCCCTTCTTCTCTGTTTACTTGCCCTCCTCACGTTCTTTGCATCTCTACTTCTAACCTCCCTCTCATCATCCGTCTAACCTAATGCTTCTTTTGCTCCTTTTCCTCCCTGTAATACACTTTTCATACTTTTCTATCCAGCTCTCCCCTTTTCCCATTTTTTGGCCTACCTACCCCCTTCCCGTTCTCCGCATCTCTACTCCTTAACTTCCCTCTTATCATCCTTCTAACCTAGTGCTTCCCTTACTCCTTTTCCTCCCTGTAATACACTTTTCATACTCTTCTATTCAGCTCTCCCATTTTCCATTTTTTGTTTACCTACCCGCTATCCGTTTTCAGTTCACCGCATCAGCTTCGCCTTAACCTCACCCACCATCCTCTGTCCGAGAACCTCACTTGAACCTTCTGTCCTCCTGCTGATCAAACCCTCAACCTCCTCTCCTTAGTTTTCCCCTCGATTAAGTTAAATCCGTCTCCTTCACGATGTCCGTCTATCCTCCTCCTCCTCCTCCTAAACAAACGCCTTCTCCACCTTCTGTCATTCCTCTCGTTCCCACCCAACCCCATAACCCCTTGCCCACCTTATCCTTCTTTCCTCCTCTCCCTCCGTTTAACTGCCTCTAATCACCTTCCTCTCCCTCTAACCTAATTACCTGGCTCGATTACCTCGCCCACACCAACAGGTATGGCCGACCGCCGAAGCTTTGGGCGTCTCGTGTTTCCTTTACGGCTTTTATCGTCTCATTAGCCCGAATCAGGTGTAAAGAAGGTTAATGGTAGGGTGTGTGCGCGAAAGAAAGAAGGGAAGGGAAGCAATGAGAGCAAGGGAAGAAGGGGGAGGTTTTTTTTTAGTAGATGTAAAATAGATGACCTCTCTTTCGGCCACCTCTTTGCATTCTTTTGGGGAGCAGCGAGTAGCGGGCTCTTTTTATATTATTGTTTACTTATTTTGTGCCCTTGAGCTGTCTCCTTTGTTGTAAAAAAAAAAGTTATATCAGGCGTTGGATTGAGGATGGAGGATTGAGGGTCGAGGAGGTTGAGGATTGGCACAGAGAACAGGGATAAGGCAGCTGAAATAAGGAAGGTAAGAGAAGGGAAACGCATGAGCACTGTAGTCTAGTCCATGGAAGAAGTCCAAGGCCTTAAAGAACAGGGTTGAACTAGTGTCTCTTTATGGCCCGAGTTTACAGTTTATTATTCAGCTTCGTAATGTTACACTTGCACTCTTAAGCACCTAAGTTGTCCGGTGGGTTCGACAGGGGGAGGTTAGGGATTGTAGCTTTGGGAGATATAACGCTCAGTGGTGTTATCTTCCATTTTCTCTCTCTCTCTCTCTCACACACACACACACACACACACACACACACACACACACGAAACACAAACACACACAAACACACACAAACACACACACACAGACACACAGACAGACAGACAGACAGACACACACACACACACACACACACACACACACACACACACACACACACACACACACACACACACACACAGCGACCTAGTCAACTGCTGTCAATATGAACTAGACTCGGCTTCTATTACGTGGTGGAGAGGGAGCCTAAAGCGGAGGTGGTCTTTTACGCGGGGAAAACTTCATTAATCTCGACCTCGTTACCTGCAACCGGGCATAAACACGGGCAAATCAGCGGCGAAACTGCCTCAGCACAGTCCTGGTTCTGCTTTATGCCTGGGGCCAAAAGATGATTATTCCAAGGAAGGTGAATACTGAATACTGAGTCCCCGCATAACAATAACTAACTTAGCTATCACAGATGATATTCTAAAGAGTGAGTTCTTGTATAAGAATATAACTCTACGAAATGGATGAGAAACATATAATGATGTTTTCAAGAAAGCTGAAACACTAAAGAGTTCCCGCATAACAGAATATAACATGGGTATTTGACTACAAACCAAATATAATGATTTCAAAAGTCGTAAATACCAAAGATCGAATTCACAAATAACAAAAAAAGAACTTAGGATAATAAGGGAAGAACCGAAGGGGGCGCATTGAGGACGCAATGAGGTATAATTAAAGTTTAATGTGCCGTAAAAGAAAACGATACTTATAAAGGTGTCTGTTGAAGCAAAGGGGATGAAATAAGGTGAGGTTATAATCAAATGGGGGAAACTAAGCGGCAGTGTAGAACCTGAGGCGACTGAGCGAGGCATTTGGTCTGGTCTGGTCTGGTCTGGTCCTTTTCTTTTCTTTTCTTTTCTTTTCTTTTCTTTTCTTCTCTTCTCTTCTCTTCTCTTCTCTTCTCTCTCTCAAGAAACCTCAAGAAACACAAACACACATATATACACAGACAGATAGATAGACACAGACAGACAGGTAGACACAAACAGACATACAGACATACAAACATACAGACAGACATTCCACATCTTCCATATTAGCTGATGTTCTTGAGATATAAACTCTGGGAAGGCGGGACGAGTAGAGGACATGTATACAGGGAGACAAAGTGGGTCAAAACAGGGTAGAAATTTCCTTTTCGAAATAAGTTTAACAAAAAGCGTAAAGCGGACTTGTCAACGCGAAGTCAATTAGACCTGATAGATTGCGGGGGAGTTTCTGTCGTGAAGGCCGGTAACGAGGTTCGGCGGGACGGCTTCTTTGACTGGTAGATTCTGTGTCTGTCGGGGTTTTACTCGCTGCCCTGGTGACTGCTGTGGATTTCTGCTCTTCGGTAAGGCCGCGTTTGTTGGTTCAGTGCAGCAACCTGTAAGACCTTCAGATTATCCGAGTAAACTGATTTGTGAGGCTGAGTTTCGGATCGAGAAGGTCATTTAGGAGTTTTCTCTTGTTAAGCCTCTCAAAGGACAACTAGGCGCGACTCGGGGAAATGGTTACATATCCAAACCAATACTTTCGTTTTTCTGGTCTTCTTTTTCCCTTCCTAATGTTTGTTGTTAGTGTTGTGCCTCCTCCTCCTCCTCCTCCTCCTCCTCCTCCTCCTCCTCCTCCTCTTCCTCCTCCTCCACCTGTCCTCTTCTTCTTCTTTTTCTTTTTCTTTTTCTTCTTCTTTTTCTTCTTCTTTTTCTTCTTTTTTTACTTCTTCTTTTTCTTCTTCTTCTTCTTCTTCTCCTTTTTTCTTCTTCTTCTTCTTCTTCTTCTTCTTCTTCTTCTTCTTCTTCTTCTTCTTCTTCTTCTTCATCATCATCTTCCTCTTCTTTTCCTTCTACTCCTTATTCATCTCCTTATTTTCCTTCTACTCTTCTTCCACCTCATCCTCCTTTTCTTGTCCCAGTTTGTGTATTAATTCTCGCTAAAAATCACGCTTTACTCCCTTGCTTTTGATTTTTATGATTGCTTCCATGATCGTAATAAGTAAGCACGGCAACAAATCATGCCATATCGGTAGCCCATGAAAATACGAGTGAGAGTTTTAAATGATGGTTATATAGACATATGGATAGGTAGGAGAGCCGATCAATAAATCATTATCAACAGATGTCATGTGTAGGCTGACTGACCCTTGTCGCTTCTCTTCTCTTCTCTTCTCTTTTCTTCTCTTCTCTTCTCTTCTCTTCTCTTTTCCTCCTCTTTTTGCTCTCTTTTATCCTTTTCTCTCCTCTTTTTTTCTCCTTTTTTTTCTCCTCTTTTTTTCTTCTCTTTTTTCTCTTTTTCTCTACCATTTTCTCTCTTCTCTTCTCTCGTCTCCTACCCTCTCCGCTTCCTCTTTTTCTCTTTTTTCTCCTCTCTTTTTTTCCCTTTTTCTCTACCATTTTCTCTCTCTTTTATCTTCTCTTTTCTCCTCTCCTCCTTTTACCATTTACACACACAAAAAACACACCCTTCCCTTACTTAAATATATCAGTATGGATTAGCGACGCCGGAGTGTTTGTCAGCGCAGAGTGGTGTTCCCGAATCACGCATTCACAACCCATCTATGACTGACTCTTTCCTCCCATTGTCGAGTAGCCGAGAATGACCAGCGTTCGTTACCTCTCAACTTCTTACAATAACTTCCACGGCCACATGCGTCAAGTAAATCAACGGGCTGGGGATGTGTGTGTGTGTGTGTGTGGGGGGGGGGGGGGGGGGTACCGTGAGCCTCAGGATATATAATGGAAAAAGTACCCGGTGTCATTTTCCTACAGTTACTTCATGGGCTACTTGCGTCTAGTAATTCAAGAAGAAGGGGGGGGGGGGGGTTAGCGTTAGTCACAAGAGAAACACGAGAAAAAGCAGCCCGTGATATCAAAGTATGAACTACGTCATCAGAGTCAATTATAAGTCACGGGTCTTGAAGAAAGCTCTGTTCGCATCAATCCAGAATGTTGATTCGTGCCTTTCTTACAGCAGAGGAAACAGCTCAAGGGGAAAGTTGGAAAGTTTCGTTTAGTCGGCGCAAAATCTGTGGTCATATGCCGGAGAGACAGAAGGGGAAAGGATTATAGGAGAAGGGAACAGATCCCAGGAGACGGGACACAACCCCCGATTAATACCTGGTACCCATTCACTGCTGGGTGGACAGGGGCGTAGGGTATCAGAAAAGCCGCCCACATTTTTCCACTCCGCCCGGGAATCGAGCCCTGGCCCTCTCGGTTGTGAGCCGAGTGTGCTAACCACTGCACCACGAAGTCCCCCAGCTCTAGGAAAAAAAAAAAAAGATCGCTCTAATAAACAAAAAGGCCCGTTAAAAAAGTCCGCTGAAAATGGAAGGGCCGCTGGTAATATACGAGGCGTCCAGTCTTAGTAATAAAAACTAACCGCACGAAAGGGGAACATGACAATAAATTTAAGTCACACACAAGTCCCTCACCGCCTCCAGACACCGTCCAGCCCCCTTCAGCCTCAGGGACAAGGGACGCCCACGCTCCTGCTTCCCCCACGCTCTCTTTCTTGTCACAGCCCGGTTGTACTTCAAGAATTTAGTTTCGTCACGCGCTGTTCTTTTTGCTCTAAAGTCACCAGCGGCGGAGAAAGAGACGAATTTACGAGGAATAGAAGAATGCCACCGTGCGCAAGGCTACCTGGAATAACAAACAGGCACGAGGGAAAGGAAACAAATATATGAAATGGAAAGTGTAAAGTCGCAGAAGTCGGAGAGGAATGTACCGCGCGAGAATGTAAAAGCCACTTCCCACTAAAACACAACAGCGAACTATACATGCCTCGAAGCAATTCAAAGGGCAATCAGATTAAGCCTAAAACTTCACTCTCAATCAAAACTATTTCACATTTTTAAGCAAACCAAAATCCAAAACATATAGGAGTAAGGTTGTCGATGTGGACGAGCAAACATTTGCCCAACTCATTCATTATTTGCGTCTACGGTTAAGAAGATGTGGACGAGTAAACATTTGCCCAACTCACTCATTATTTGCGTCTACGGTTAAGAAGATGTGGACGAGTAAACATTTGCCCAACTCATTCATTATTTGCGTCTACGGTTAAGAAGATGTGGACGAGTAAACATTTGCCCAACTCATTCATTATTTGCGTCTACGGTTAAGAAGATGTGGACGAGTAAACATTTGCCCAACTCATTCATTATTTGCGTCTACGGTTAAGATGTGGACGAGTAAACATTTGCCCAACTCATTCACTATTTGCGTCTACGGTTAAGATGTGGACGAGTGAACATTTGCCCAACTCATTCATTATTTGCGTCTACGGTTAAGATGTGGACGAGTGAACATTTGCCCGACTCATTCATTATTTGCGTCTACGGTTAAAACAAACAGCAGCGTCACAAGTCTATCTTTCTTGATTAAACACTGACTGAACAAGGATGAGTGAAAGGTAGAGTTGTTGTTTTTTCTCCTAGTGTCCCTCAATACTTTCCGTGGCACATAGATGGCGTTACTGAGCGGCCTCCAAATAATACCGAGGAGCCCCTTCTGCTTGTATAATATCAAAGTCATCTTTTTTTTACATCAAAGAAAACGGCTCAAGGGTAATCTTAGTCTCAAAATGAATTCCACGCTAGATGCGCCTCTCCTCCTCTCCGCCTCTCCTCCCGAAATTGTCCTCTCTTTCGGCCACCTCTTTCGATTCTTTTTATAGGAGCAGCGAGTAGCGGGATTTTTTTTATTATTGTTTCCTTTTTTATGCCCTTGAGCTGTCTCCTTTGTTGTAAAAAAAAAATACACTGCACCACGTATCTGCTTATCTAAGGCAGCAGGGACTTAAACCAGACGAAAACCAGCAAGCATTCAAGAATCAATCGAAACATGAAATCAGGAATAAAAAGAGAAAAATGAAGGTCAAAGAAATACAGATTGAAGAAAAAGAAAACACCTCAAAACTAAAACACAAAAACGAATCAGAGGAGGAAGAATATTACAAAAAAACTAATGGAACAAGGAAATGAAAGAGGAGAAACTTAAACAATGCAAAGAAAAATAATGAGCCACGACATCAGAGGAAGAAAAAAAGAAAATGACACCAATACACGGAGAAACTAATGAGACGACACAAAACTAATGGACAGAGGACACCAATAAGACGAGAAGAAAAACCCAAAGGACAGCACTCGCCACTCACGAGTCAATTAAGGTAAAAGGACACGAGGAGAACACAAAGTCAGCACGAGACAAATGGCAACCAGCCTTAGAGGTAGTGGTGCGTGGGAGCCAGTGAGTGGATTTTGCCACTACCTGATCGTACTAGCGACAGACAGACAGACACGGTTACACACACACCCCAACCACACACACACACACACACACACACACACACACACACACACACACACAGCGACTCTAATCCATACATAATCACCTCCCAAAGTCTTTCATCCTTGTCCCTCCCTCCTTCGACCTGCTTCAATGAGTTACGACCTTTTTTTCTTTAGGTGAGAATGACAAATCGCGGCAAAGGGCTCAGTGGTGGTAATAATAGTAGTTATTATTGTTAGAGGTAGTAATAGTGGTGGTGATGGTGAAAGCAGCAACAGCAGTAGTAGTAGTAGTAGTAGTAGTAGTAGTAGTAGATATATGATGATGATAATAATAATAATAATAATAATAATAATAATAATAATAATAATAATAATAATAATAATAATAATAATAATAATAATAATAATAATAATAATAATAATAATAATAATAATAATAATAATAATCCAACCGGCACTCGTTCCATTACCTCGCCCCAAAAAAGGGAGACGCCTTGGTAAAGCAAAAGTGGGAGAGGTGGAAGGAGGACAGGAGGAAGGAGGAGGAAGGATGGACAGTTGGGTGGGTTGCGCGCTGACTGCCCAGGCCGGGATTCGAATCCAGGCCAGCAACTTCGTAGTTAGGCAAGCTAGCCACTACACCGCGGAGACGCCTTACCTCTCATTTAACTCCATCCCGGTGGAGAGTAGCAGTGACTTAATCTATCCCGGCACAGGGTCAGACGACATATAGGCCAAACTATAACAAGTTGAAATTATCCAGCCGGTATTCAATCCATTTACGCGGCGCCTCCGCTACCCCGCCCACACGGAGGTTAAAAGTGAGACTCGCTCTTCATTTTACCCGAGAAGGAGGAGGAGGAGGAGGAGGAGGAGAACGGAGGAGAAGAAGAAGGAGGAGGAGGAGAACGGAGGAGGAGGAGGAGGAGAACGGAGGAGAAGGAGGAGGAGTAGGAGGAGGAGGAGAAGGAGGAGGAGGAGGAAGGAAACAATTTTGCCATGTGATAGTCTGAGTCTCAGGTCCTAAAGTTTACAAGCCAACAACCTGCAAACTTTTTAATCCCTCGACAACTCGGGAAGCGGCAAATTTGCGAGCCGAGCACGAAACACAAGCAAAAAATGCGGCAAAAATACCCTTCTAAAGGAGCAAAGCAAAGAGCACAAAAAGAATACGCAATGATACTAAAAGGATATGGTTAGTAATAGTGCCTGCCGCGGAGCATAAAGGACGGAGCAAAACACACGGATAAACACACGATACAGAGGAACGCAGTGTGTACCAATTAGCATGCAGGAGCAAACGGATACACGGGTGCATCGCATTTCGGTCGAATAGCATTTCACGAAACCGAATTTCACGGTAATGTAAAAATCTCTACCGTTTCGGCCTTTGCGCTTAAATCCCCGTTATTCGCGGAATCAAATCCACGTCAGTGATACAACTAATGGATCAGGAAGCCATCGCCAACACCAAGCTTTTATGTTACCGCCGTGAGCATGGGCAGGCGAACGGAAACTGGCAGTGTGGAGGATCGGCGCCACATCCAGGAAATGAAGGTTGACGTGGAGGAGGGTGACAAGCAACGGTGCCAGATTGTCGTACTCAGCCTCTTATATTTACTAACTTCTTACCCCAAAACTGTCTCCTGGGCCCAATAACGAGATTCCTTTAAATATCGTTAAAATAGTTAATTCCTGATGTTTCTTGGCAATAGTTAGGCGTCAAAAACCGGTAAATACTATGCTCTGAGTACGATAATCTGGCAACGGTGGTGACAAGGTTGTCATGGTTGAGGCAGCAGCAGTGGTGGTGGCGGCCCCAGCAGCCCCCTCCCACTGGCCTCCGATCCCACAACCCTTTCCCTTCCATTAAGAACCTTTTATCCATCCAGTTATCCTTAAGAGTACATTGTATGAATATATTAGTGCAGAGTTGTAGTGCTGTTACTGCGGGGTAGCTAATAAGTAAGAAAAAATCTACTAAATTTTCAAGCGCTTTAGGTCCACATTAAAAGATTTCCCATATATGCCATGCCCTGCAAGTCGCGATCGAATTTCATGATAGAAATTAGGCGCAAAATGTGGAGCACCTCTGTACACAAAGATATACAGGTGCAGCACAAGGATACGCAAGAAAGTCGTGTCTGCCGCCTATCATAGACAACACAAGACAAGGATGCACAGGGATATAACAAGTGTACGGAAGATTAGTTAACTACAGCATGCAAACAAAGATACGCAAGATCACAACAAGGATATAAAAATAAGAAATACCTGCCTCTTAGTAGCAAGGATACAGATGCAGGTTAGCAAACACAAGCACACCGCTCACAGAAGGAAGTGATATACTCGCCATTTCCCATTTAGTAACCACCACCTCCCGACACAACCCTGCAAGCCCTGCCAAGCCGTCACTCCACGCACACCCACAGCGTCACCCTGACTCTCATGAACACCCTCGCACTCGGTGTCGCTTGACTGCACCCCGTTGACCCCCTTCCCTCAGGCTCGTCCATTACACAGATACACTCGATAAGCTGATTTGACTTCCGGGGAACGTGACACATCCAGGAATAGGTTTAGCTTCCCGAACTCAAGGATTAGTCACGTTGGAGGGATCGTCTCATTCTCACGGAAGATTAAAACCAGTGTTACACAGCGGCCATTTCAATAATTACGACTCGGGGAAGAGACTCATTGCTGAAGACATCCTTTCAACACTTCGGGCCAGCTCAACAGTCGTACGCTCCTCAACCAAACACAAAATACTACGAAAATTCCTTGTATAGCGTTTGGCGTTGATATAAAAGGACATTTTATAAAACCACACGGGAAATCTCTTTAGTATCTGGTATTGAGTAGAAAAAACGGATCATTGTGGAGAATATGGTTTAGTTTGGGCGCTGGCAATGACTGCGTGTTGAACTGTCGAGCTGGCCCTTCATGTGTCTGATGTGGATGTAATAAAAACCTGACTCCGGAGAAACGCTGGTGAGCAAAAGGCGTCATTTCACAGCCACGTCATATTTTAGTGTTAACGTCTTACGGCTTAAAAAAAAAAGATATGTATAACGAAAAACAGAGGAAGTGATGTGATGTGGTGAGAAAAAAAATAGATGCACACGACTCTGAAAAGCCACTTGTGACCAAAGACAGAATTTCACTACTTTTAATGCTTGTTGGCCGTGCAAGTACAATGGATATATACAAAAAATATCTAAACAGGGGAATCATACAGTGAAAAGCAACTCTTCCTTCAACTCGGGCACTAGTAACACACTAGAGAAAGTCTGTGCTAAGGGAATTCATAGCACCACAAAATGTCCTCACTTATTTTTTCTCCTGAGCTTCACCGACTCATAAACTTATATTGAAAAAACAGGGAAATCATAAAGTGAACACAAACTCTTCCCTCAATATCAGTATTATTATAACGCTGAAGAAAATCTGTGCTAAGCGACTTCATAACATACTATAATAATTATCACCACATACGTTCATCTTTAATATGGACCACGTCTCATGGATACTTATAAAACAAAACAAAACAGGAACATCAAATACCGAAAAGCAACTCCTCCTTCAACACGGGTATCAGAAACACGCAAGAGGAAAAAATCTGTGCTTAGTGAACCCGTAACACCAAGAGCCAAACCGAGACCCTTCCACCCATAATGCTTTTAATGAGACGCGTCAGTCAAGCCCCCGGCGAGATCCCTGACGCCCGCGAACTCTCATTACTTCCTCACACGGCTTTCGCGGAGCCATCAAACGCACCTGGCGGGGGGAAGGTGAGAGGAGGAAGGGATGGCGGGAGGAAAGGAGTGAGTGAGTGAGTGAGTGAAAAAACAAGTAAAAATTAAGAAAAGAGAAGTAAAGAAAAAAGAAAAAAGAGAAAAGTAAAGTAAAAGAGGATACAGAAAATAAAGAGAAGAGAGATAGATAGATAGAGAGAGAGAGAGAGAGAGAGAGAGAGAGAGAGAGAGAGAGAGAGAGAGAGAGAGAGAGAGAGAGAGAGAGAGAGAGAGAGAGAGAGAGAGAGAGAGAGAGAGAGAGAGAGAGAGAGAGAGAGAGAGAGAGAGAGAGAGAGAGAGAGAGAGAGAGAGAGAGAGAGAGAACGTCTGAGTGAGTGAATGAGCGTGTCAATGTGTGTGTGTGTGTGTGTGTGTGTGTGTGTGTGTGTGTGTGTGTGTGTGTTTTACTATCCGTCATAAATACCCCAAACTTTATAATAAATGAATAAAAAAAAAAAAAAAAACATCGAACAAATTTAATAATATTTTCGGGGACTTTGGTATAGCATTTTTTTTTGTATTGGTATTTTGGTTGCGTGAGAATCCAACCTTTCAAGCAACACCAACGTAAACGAACACATCAGTAACTAAAAGAAATGGACCAATATTTAACGGTGAAAAAATACACACGCTAAAAAATGCCCTCAAAATATCACACATTACTGTACCCTTCATAAAATTCTTTCCCTCTCCTTACGCCATCAAAACACTTACATTATGGATCCACTGCAATATGGTACCACGCCCATAAATACAATAGTTTACATACAAGGAAACTCTATAATATATTTGAGGTTAGAAAGGAAAATTGACGAGGTGCTAGAGGATCAAAGGGTGAGGGAAAGAGAGGAGAAGGGAGGAAAGGTAGGGAAAGGGTGAGAGAGGAAAGAAAGAGTGGATAGGAGAAGGGATGAAAGGAATAAGGTTAATGGAGAGTGAGGGTGCATGGAGTAGGAACAATAAAGGGAAAGCGAGGAATGGGAGGAAGGAACAACAGACGAATGTAGAGAGGGAGAAAGACAAGGAAAACGTGGAGAAAGAGTTGAGAGGAAAACGGGAGAGATAAATGGAAAGATAATAGAATAACGATCAGCAAAAGAGATTCAATGACAAGAAAAGTACTGAGGGAAAAAAAGGAGGAGGAAGGTGAGAAAGTGAAGTTGAGAGACTGAAAAAGAGGGCAGAAGGAAGCCGTGTAAGAGATAAAAGAATAAGAACAGAAACGGAGATAATAATGGACGGAAGAGAAAAGAAAGAGTGGCGTAAAGAGAGGAAGTAAAGGAGAGAAAGATGGTGACAGGGACGAAAACAAACAAACGAAGATAAGAGACAGAGAAGGAA